>NC_062220.1:120627285-120942326 GCF_902686445.1 Sciurus carolinensis | reverse complement strand
CTGATTTATTTCTTTTGTTTTTGGTTCTAGCAATTGAACCCAGAGGCATTTTGCTTCTGAGTCACATTCCCAGCCCTTTTTATTTTTGTTTATTGACTCATTTATTTTTTTTATTTTAGACATGATCTCACTAAATGGCTGAGACTGGTCTCCAATTTGTAATCCTCCTGCCTCAGGCTCCCAAGTTGTTGGGAGTTTACAGGTGTGTGACACAACAGCTGGTTCTGATTCATTTCACTGGATCCATGCTACAGAGGCTCCAGTTCATGTCGATGTCTGTGCCTTTGTAGGTTCATTTCAGGAAGAAACCAGGGTTCACTAACCCTCCAGCTGTACAGTACTCTCTTTAGTTTCTCCTCCTGAATCTACTATGCAGGTCCTTGGTGAAAAGGGAACTCACTCTGATAGAGTGGAGTTCTGGAGTCAGAAGACTGGGAGGCTGGGTGATATGAACAATGGGACAGCAAAGAGAGTCCTCCAGAGATAAAAGTGTCCTCTGTACTGGTTGACTTCTGTGCCCATCTACACACTGGATCTCATGGAGTTTCCTGAACACTGAGTGGCAATCTGAAAATAATCCAGTCTGGAACTGAAGGCCTTAGTACACGGCTAAAAATCATCTACAAAACATCAATTTTGGAAGAAGAAAGAGTACAGGACCATCTTTAAGGGGCAACTCCTTAAATTTTCTGTAAATTTTGAGAACTGGGAGGAAGAAGCCCCGTCCCAGAGTTTGTGATTAGGGTGAGGAATGGAGGCTGGAAATGTACTCAAGATCATGCTTCTCTCTTCCCAGGACGATGCAGCTTTTGTAGGAAACCCAAACTGAATACTCTTTCTGTCATCCACTCCTGGGAGTGTCCTTTAAATCAGGAGAAAATAGTGAGGGAAGAAAAATAAAAGTGCTGCTGAGTCCTGAAAGTTCTATTTCTCCTACATCTGTGGCCCACGCTGAAAGACCTCTGTCCCCAGGTTCATGTATGTGCCTGTGACACAGGTCCCTCCAGATTCCCTTCCTCATAATCAATACCCAAATCTCAACCCTAAACCTCTGTACAACGCCCAAGGAGTGCTAATAATCACAACCAAAAGCTTTGATGTTGGCAGTGGCAGAGGCAGGAAAGAGCAGGTCTTCTGGAAAGATCGTCTTTAAATAACAGCAAAGAACACAGTATATTCAAACTCCCCCAGCACTTGTTTTTTAAAAATTTTTAAAATTTATTTTGATTCACTGTACACAAGTGGAGTACAACTGTTGTTTCTCTGGTTGTACATGCAGAGTCGTACCATTTGTGTAATCATACATGTACACAGGGTAATGATGTTTGTCTCATTCTATTATTTTTCCTTCCCACTCCCTCCCACTCCTCTTTTTCCTCTATATAGTCCATTCCTTCCTCCATTCTTGCTTCCTCCCAACCCCATTATGTATCATCATTCGCTTATCAGAGAGATCATTCAGCCTTTGGTTTTTTGGGATTGGCTTATCTCTCTTACCATGATATTCTCCAACTCCACCCATTTACCTGCAAACACCATAATTTTATTCTTTGTGACTGAGTAATATTCCATTGTGTATATATACCACAGTTTCTTTATCCATTCATTAATTGAAGGGCATCTAAGTTGGTTCCACAATCTAGCTATTGTGAATTGAGCTGCTATAAACATTGATGTGGCTGCCTCACTGTAGTATGCTGATTTTAAGTCCTTTGGGTAGAGGCCAAGGAGTGGGAGAGCTGGGTCCAGTGGTGGTTCCATTGCAAGTTTTCTGAGGAATCTCCACACTGCTTTCCAGAGTGGCTTCACTAATTTGCAATCCCACCAGCAAGGTATGCATGTACCTTTTTCCCCACATCCTCTCCAACACCTATTGTTGCTTGTATTCTTCATAATTTCCATTCTAATTGGGGTTAGATGGAATCTTAGGGTAATTTTGATTTGCATTTCTCTTATTACTAGAGATGTTGAACATTTTTTCATATATCTGTTGATTGCTTATAGATCTTCTTCTGTGAAGTGTCCATTTCCTTAGCTCATTTGTTGATTGGGTTATTTGTATTCCTGGCGTAAAGTTTTTTGTGTTCTTTATAGATTCTGGAGATTAGTGCTCTATATGAAGTGTGTGTGGAAAAAATTTTCTCCCACTCTATAGTCTCTCTCTTCACATTGCTGATAGTTTGAGAAAAAGCTTTTTAGTTTGAATCTATCCCAATTATTGATTCCTGCTTTTATTTCTTGTGCTTTGGGAGTCATGTTAAAAAAGTCTGGTCCTAAACTGACATGATGAAGATTTGGACCTACTCTTTCTTCTGTAAGGTGCAGGGTCTCTGGTCTGATTCTGAGGTCCTTGATCCCTTTTGAGTTGAGTTTTATGCAGGGTGAGAGATAGGGGTTTAGTTTCATTTTGCTGCATGTAGATTTCCAGTTTTCCCAGCACCATTTGTTGAAGAGGCAATCTTTTCTCCACTGTATGATTTTGGCACCTTTGTCTAGTATGAGAAAACTGTATTTATGTGGTTTTGTCTCTGTGTCCTCAATTCTCTACTGTTGGTCTACCTGTATGTTTTGGTGCCAATACCATGCTGTTTTTGTTACTATTGCTCTGTAGAATAGTTGAAGTTCTGGTATTGTAATACCCCCTGCTTCACTCTTCCTGCTAAGGATTGCTTTAGCTATTCTGGGTCTCTTATTCTTCCAAATGAATTTCATGTTTGCTTGTTCTATTTCTGTGAGGTATGTCATTGGGATTTTGATTGTAATTGCACTGAATTTGTATAGCACTTTTGGTATTATGACCATTTTGACAATATTAATTCTGCCTATCCACCAAAATGGGAAATCTTTCCATCTTCTTAGGTTTTCTTTAATTTTTAAATTTTTTTAGTGTTCTGTAGTACTCATTGTAGAGGTCTTTCACCTCTTTTGTTAGAGTCATTCCCAAGGTTTTTTATTTTTTGAGGCTATTGTGAATGGGGTAGTTTTCCTAAATTCTCTTTCAGAGGATTCATCACTTATGGATAAGAATGCATTAGATTTATGAGCATTGATTTTATATCCTGCTACTTTACTGAATTCATTTATGAGTTCTAGAAGTGTTCTGGTAGAATTTTTGAATCCTCTAAATATAGGATAGTTTGAGTTCTTTTTTTCCTATTCATATCCCTTTAATTTCTTTGGTATGTCTAATTGCTTTGGCTAGAGTTTCAAGGACGATGTTCAATAGAAGTGGTGAAAGAGGGCATCCCTGCCTTGTTCCAGTTTTTTAGGGGGAGTGCTTTCAATTTTTCTCCATTTAGAATGATGTTGGCCATGGGCTTAGCATAGATAGCCTTTACAATGTTGAGAAATGTTTCTACTATTCCTATTTTTTCTAGTGTTTTGAGCATGAAGGGGTGCTGTATTTTATCAAATGCTTTCTCTGCATCTATTGAAATAATCATGTGATTCTTGACTTTAAGTCTGTTGATATGGTGAAGTACATTTATTGGTTTCTGGATATTGAACCAACCTTGTATCCCTGGGATGAAACCCACTTGATCATGGTGCACTATTTTTTTAATATGTTTTTGTATGTGATTTGCTAACATTTTGTGAAGAATTTTTGCATCTAGTTCATTAGGAATATTGATCTGAAATTTTCTTTCCTCGGTGTGTCTTTGTCTGGTTTTGTTATCAGGGTGATATTAGCTTCTTAGAATGAGTTTGGAAGGGTTTTCTCCTCTTCTATTTTATGGAATACTTTGAGGAGTATTGGAATGAGCTCTTCTTTGAAGGTCCTGTAGAACTCGGCTGAGAATACATCTGATCCTAGACTTTTCTTTGTTGTAGGCTTTTGATGACTTCTTCTATTTCATTGCTTGAAATTGATTTATTTAAATTGTGTATGTCCTTCTGATTCAGTTTGGGTGAATCATATGACTCTAGAAACCTGTTGATGTCTTTGAGATTTTCTATTTTGTTGGAATATAGATTTTCAAAATAGCATCTAATTATGTTTTGTATTTCAATAGTGTCTGTCGTGATAGTTCCTTTTCATCCTGAATTTTAGTAATTTGAGTTTTCTCTCTTCTTGTTAGTGTGGCTAAGAGTTTATCAATTTTGTTTATTTTTTCAAAGAACCAACATTTTTGTCAATTTTTTCAATTGTTTCTTTTGTTTCAATTTCATTGATTTCAGCTCTGATTTTAACTATTTCCTGTCTTCTCCTACTTTTGATTTTGATCTTTTCTTCTTTTTCTAGGGCTTTGAGCTGTAATGTTAGGTTATTTGTTGACCTTTTTCTTCTTTTATTGAATATGCTCCATGCAAATAATTTTCCTATGAGTACTGCTTTCCTAGTGTCCCAGAGATTTTGATATGATGTATCTTTGTTCTTGTTTACCTCTAAGAATTTTTTTTATTTCCTCCCTGATGTCTTTTGTTATCCATGCATCATTCAATAGTGTATTATTTGATCTCCAGGTGTTGAGGTAGATTCTGTTTTTTATTTTGTCATTGATTTCTAATTTCATTCCATTATGATCTGATAGAACACAAGGTACTATCTCTACCTTTTTGTATCTGCTAAGAGTACCTTTGTGGCATAACATATGGTCTATTTTAGAGAAGGATCCATGTACTGCTAAGAAGAAAGTGTATTCACTCATCGATGGATGGAATATTCTATATATGTCTGTTAAGTCTAAATTATCGATTATGTTATTGAGATCTATGGTTTCTTTGTTCAATTTTTGTTTGGAGGATCTGTCCAGTGGTGAGAGAGGTGTGTTAAAGTCAGCTAGTATTATTGTGTTGTGGTCTATTTGGTTCATGGAATTGAGAAGGATTTGTTTGATGTACATGGATGAGCCATTGTTTGGAGCATAAATATTTATGATTGTTATGTCTTGCTGATTTATGCTTCCCTTAAGCTGTATGAAATGCCCTTCTTTATCCCTTTTAACTAATTTTGGCTTGAAGTCTGCCTTATCTGATGTGAGGATGAATACTCCAGCTTTTTTACTGAGTCCATGTACATGATATGTTTTTCCCCATCCTTTAACCTTTAGTTTGTGGGTATCTTTTTCTATGAGATGAGTCTCTTGAAGGCAGCATATTGTTGGATCTTTCTTTTTAATCCAATCTGCCAGTCTGTGTCTTTTGATTGATGAGTTCAGGCCATTTACATTCAGGGTTATTATTGAGATATGATTTGTATTCCCAGTCATTTTGGCTTATTTTTGGTTTTAACTTGACTTGGTTTCTCCTGTATTTGGCTATTCCTTTAGGGGGTAGTTCCTCCCTTTGCTGACTTACATCATTGTTTTTCACTTATTCCTCATGGAATATTTTGCTGACAATGTTCTGTAGTGCTGGCTTTCTATTTGTAAATTGTTTTAGCTTTTGTTTATCATGGATTTTATTTCATCATCAAATATGAAGGTAAGTTTTGCTGGGTGTAAGATTCTTGGTTGGCATCCATTTTCTTTGAGAACCTGAAAAATGCTGTTCCAGGCCCTTTTAGTTTTTAGGGTCTGCTGATATACATATTGGTTTCCCCCGAATGTAATTTGATTTTTCTCTCTCGCAGTCTTTAAAATTCTATCTTTATTTTGCAAAACTGGAAATGCATATGCAGCAAAAAAGAAATTAAACCTCTATCTCTCACCCTGCACAAAACTCAACTCAAAATGGATCAAGGACATAGGAATTAGACCCTGCACATAATAGAAGACAAAGTAGGCCCAAATCTTCACCATGTCAGCTTAGGACAAGACTTCCTCAACAAGACTCCCAAAGCACAATAAATCAAAGCAAGAATCAATAAATGGGATGGATTCAAACTAAAAAGCTTTTTCTCAGCAAAGGATACAATTGGGAATGTGAAGAGAGAGCCTACATACTGGGAGAAAATCTTTTACACATGCACTTCACTTAAATCAGTTATGGTTGTTCAGTGCCTGCGCTGCTTACACATGCACTTCAGATAGAGCACTTATCTCCAAAATTTATAAAGAACTTACAAAACTTTACACCAAAAATACAAAGAACCCAATAAATGGGTCAAGGAACTGGACAGACACTTTACAGAAGAAGACACACAGGCAATTAATAAATATATGAAAAAGTGCTCAACATCTCTAGTAATTAGAGAAATGCAAATTAAAACAACTCTAAGATTTCATCTTACTCCAGGTAGGTAGAATAGCTATTATCAAGAACACAATAATAGATGTTGGCACAGATTGGAGGAAAAAGGCACACTTTCACATCACTGGTGGAGTTACAAATTGGTGCAGCCACTCTGGAAAGCAGTATGGAAAATCCTCAGAAAACTTGGAATGGACCCACCTTTTGACGCAGTTATCCCACTCCTTGCTTTACACCCAAAGGACTTAATTAAAATCAACATACTACAGTAACACAGCCACATCAATGTTTATAGCAGCTCAGTTCACAATAGCTAGATTGTGGAACCAACCTAGACGCCCTTCAACAGATGGATGGATTAAAAAAAAACTGTGGTATATACACACAATGGAATATTATTCAGCCATAATGAATAATATTATGGCATTTGCAAATAAATGGATGGAATTGGAGAATATCATACTAAGTGAAATAAGCCAAGCCCAAAAAACCAAAGGCCAAATGTTTTCCCTGATAAGTGGAGAATGATATATAATGGGGGTCACGGGGGTGAGGAGTGAGAGAAGAATGGGGAAACTTTAGATTATTTAGAAGGCAATGAGAGGGAAGGGGGTATGAAAAATGGTGGAAAGAGACAGACATCATTACCCTATGTACATGTATGATACATGAATGGTATGAATCTATATTGTGTACAACCATAGAAATGAAATGATGTACCCCATTTGTGAACAATGAATCAAAATGCAGTCTGTAAAAAATTAAAAGATAAATAAAAAACAGCACCAAGATAAAAAAATAAAATTATTTTGTATGTGAGGTATTTTCATTGTAATGTGGCTTGGTGTGGGTCTGTTGTAATTTTGTTCATTTGGTGTCCTGTAAGCCTCTTGTATTTGATTTTCCATTTAATTCTTCAGATTTGGGAAATTTTCTGATATTTTTTGAATAGATTGTTCATTTCTTTGGTTTGTTTCTCTGTGCCTTCCTCAATCCAAATAATTCTTAAAGTTGTTCTTTTCATAATATCCCATGATTCTTGGAGGTTCCATTCATGATTTCTTACCATCTTCTCTGGTCACCTCTGTTTTCAAGATTAAATATTTTGTCTTCAATGTCTGAGGTTCTATCTTTCAGTTGTTCTATCCTATTGGTTATGCTTTCTGTGTAAGTTTTAATTTGTTTTATTATTTCCTTCATTTCAAGTATTTCTGTTTTTTTCAATATCTCTCTTTATTGAAATGATCTTTTGCTTCCCGTATTTGCTCTTTTAACTGTTGATTGGTGCGATCATTCAAAGCCTGCATTTTCTCTTTCATCTCATTGTTTGCTTCTCTGATCATTTTAATTATGTACATTCTGAACTCCCCTTCAGACATTTCTTCTGCCATATTGTCATTGGATTTTATTGATGTAGCATCTAGGTTTGTTTGGGACACTTTCTTTCCTTGTTTTCTCATATTGCTCATGTATCTTCCCCTCTAGGAGTGCAAATCTGAGGTATTGTGGCTTCCCCCCATAGACTTATAGTGTCCCTGCAGGTTTCCAATACCTCACCTTGAAGTGAGAGATCAATATTAGCAGCACACCATACAAACAATATGTATCCTTAACTCAAATAGTCCCTTTTTAAGATATTAACCATATTGTCTTAATAAACAGATTAAGTTTGATTATTATCTACAGCTTAGCCAATAGGTTTGGAATAAGGACCACAATTTCTAAAGGTGGACAAAGAGGATGAGGATGGGTGTAGGATACAATGTTAATGAGATAAGAAGTGTGTCTAAAGAGGTACTATGTCATAGGAGTAGTGAAAGTGGAATTAAAAGAAATTGGTTAGCATGTGAAAAGGGAGAGAGAGTCTCCAAGGAGACATATAAGAGGAAAATAGAATGAGAAAAATATTAATAAAAGAAAAGAATAGTAGGAATAATTGTAGGTATAATAGAAAAAATTATAATATTACTACCAATAAAAAAATCTACAATAAAACTATGCAGTACTGTTCAAACCTCCTACTCTTCAGTAGCCTGATATCTTGGAGGAACTTGAAAATGCAGTGACCCAAAAAGGATGTTGTGCACCTCTAGGGATGGTGGCCTCCAGGTAGGGTATAATCCCTGCTAGGGGCAGAGGCGCCTCCATGTGTTGACCGTTGGTCAACCGTAGCATGGGCGCTAGACTGCGGGCTGGGGCCAGGCTGCTCTGGGCTTGGGTCTCTGGGCCTGCCTCCCCAGAGCAGACGTCTCACCCAGCAGTGCTGGACTGGGCCTGCGTCTCTGCTTCAGCACTTGTCACCATTATTCCATTAATTTACGAAAAGAACAAGATAAACCCCATACGTATTTCCTTTTTCTTTCTGATTTCTTCCCCCTTCCCTCAGCTTCCCAAGCAAAAGTGATAATCTGACTGCTTCCAAGACACTCTCCCATTGCCTCCTACCTGAAGCACTGTTATATACCTGCACCAATTTCTTCCCAGTCACTGCTGACACTCTCTAGAATCCATTCCTCCTCAGTACACACATCTGGAGGAAAGTCAATAGAATGGCACACCCATTCCTCTCTGTACCAGGTGAAGCCATGCTGGTTCACATAAGATCAACTTAGTCTTTCCTCTTGTTCACAGGGTTTCCCAGAAACCTCCATTGTGAGAGTTTTATACTTGCAAAATTCTTTTTTTTATGGCTAAATCTCCAAACCTCCCTGCCAGCAGGACCCAGAATTGGGATTTACTAGACGAAAGTCCGTAAATTACTTCCCTGGTAAGTGAGTGGTTTCAGAATGCAGACCATTTGCATTAATGAATGACATCTGCAATATAGGAAAGACCACACCATAAGGATCAAACCATGCTGATCAAACCATGCTGAACACTTTATGCAGGTCTGTTTTTCTCTTAAAATGACATAGAAAATAAGAGAAGGAAGTCATTGAATCAATGATCACATACCTTATAATCTATTGCAGAAGACTCCAATGGAAAAGGCAAGAACTTTTCCTGCTGAGTGTATTAGATATGGAAAATGCAAAAACCCAAATGCAGTAAGGCCTGAGAAAAGGGAGTGAAAAAGAAAGTCATAAATTGATAGCTTTCTCAGTGCACTCCTTCCCCATGTCAGAAAAGTCCCTAGAAGGGAAGCCAAAGCAAAGAATCAATATTCTTCCCCAAATACATCCTTTCCCAGTGACAATGGGACCCTGAAGGGAAGGAGATAAACACTGAATGCTGACCCCAGATCCTCCATTATTCAAGCAAAAATACTCCCCAGTAAAATCAAGTTTTTAACTTCCCACAAACCTGTTTCTTGAGTGCCCAAGCTGATATGCTCACTAGGCCACCCCTCAAAAATAACCTATATAAACCCAGCCCTTTTCTTTGTTCAGTTTCTCATTTTCCACCAGGAAAGAGGGTTCACCAGCACCATTTCATCCCTGTACCCCTTTCCTGGATAAACAACTGAGAAGGTTCATGAGGTTTGCATCCTGCCTGACCTTTTTGTGCTAACAGAGTGTACCTCCTAAATCCATTTAGATTGCCAATTTCATAATCTGTTCCAAGAAGGACAATTGTTGCTGAGAAAAACACCTCTCCCTTAATAAATGGATGTGGTGACATTGTCCTAGAGAGTCAGCTATCAAAGATTCTCATTCCACTCCACCAATGAAATTTGTCTTTCATGGATAATGTATGTGATCAGATTTTTAAATCTAGGAAATCAGAAAGGCATTCTTACACTGTACAGTTATGGGATCTGTACCAGGATTTCAGAGGGATCTAAGAGAAGACAGAAAAACTCTCAGTATGTTGGTGATTGGTGATTATGAATCAGAGAACAAAGTCAAGCTTCTCTAGACTAAAGCCAATTAGGTGTTTTCTCTGAAAGAGAGTACTTTCAGAATACATGCCACTTGCATTAATAGATGGCATCTATAATGATGGAAAAGAAAACACTGTCAGGATCAAACCATGCTGTGTACTTTACACAGTTCTGCTTACTCTTAATTACTTAGGAAACCAGACAAGGAACAGTGGTTGAGTCAAAGATTGCATACCCCATAAACTATGGCCAAGGACACCAGTGGAAAGGGCAAAAGCTTTTACCTCTTAAGCCCATTTAGATTGTCCATTTCACAATCCTCAATCCAAGAAGGAAAATGGGAGGTGAGGGGAAAGCCCATACCACACAGTTTATAATGGATGAAATGACTTTGTCCTACAGAGTCTGGTACAAGTTGGTAGGAAATTCTCATTCAAATCCACCCAAACAAGCAAATTTTGTACTTCAAGGAATGTGCATTATCACATTTTGGTATCTAAATTTGGTCAAAAATAGAGCTACATTTCTATGTAAGACACAGAAGTGTTCTTACATCGTCCAATGCTGGGATCTCCACTAGGAAGAAACAGAGTAACTGTTAGTATGTTGGTGATTGGTGATTATGAGGTGCTCAGGGAACTTGCATAGCGTGGACACAGGCTGGAGTATATGGTTCATGGTTAACAAGCACAGAGTGAGTTGCTGTTGAGCCATCAGCCTCAGTGGAAGAATGTGAACAAAGAGGAAAAGGAAAGAAAGGAGACTCAAAGGCCTTGACCTTGTAGCAAAAAGTATCATAAACACAAAATAATCTTATCTAAAATGGTACTAAAATGCACGTTGTGCCAGCTTGGTGATACATGCCTATAATCCCAGTGGCTCGGGAAGCTGAGGCAGGAGGATTGCAGGTTTGAAGCCAGCCTCAGCAACTTAGTGAGTCTGTAAGCAACCTTGTGAGACCCTGTCTCAAAATAAAAAATAAAAAGGGCTGGGGGATGTGGCTCAGTGGGTGGTAAGCACCCTTGGGTACTAAAAAAAAAAGCATACTACAATTCATTGAAAGAGTACTATCATTCCACCCACATATTTTGAACTAATTCAAATTGCTAGTGTTTTCTTAACATTTCCAAGACCATTTCAGTGTACAAGGATCAAATCATGCTTCTAGCAGATTGTCTCATCTGTCCCATAGGATTTCCCAATTAAAATTGTTAGGTATTGATACTCTTTACCCAATTTTTTTCTGTGAAATATACTCCATTCTCTTGCATTTATTGCAAATTTCTTGTCATAAAGACAACCATGTCCACAAGATTTGAAATTATTAAAATACTTCAATTTCATAATGGTCAACTATTTCTACCTTTAGTCCTTCTCTCATCATTACGTATGCACACACTTTGTTTCCTCGTGCTCGAGAAAGCCAGGAGTATTTGCCACTCTCTCTGAAGCTGCTGCCCTTGATCTCTGGCTTCATCCACACATTCACAGAGCTGAAGCTCACAGAGCCTTCTGTGCCTACTCCAGTGAACCTAAGAGACCTGGCCCAAAGCACTACAGTGGGAATAAGTTTACAGCTTAAATTCACTCTCTTCAAAAAGGAGGAAACATTTTTAAATGGTATTAAGAGATTAAACAATTTTTGTGAAAATCTTAGTGTATTAAGTCTTCTTCCATTTGATTTCTAAGCAGTTAAACACACAAAATATTTTTAAGTCTTCAGCACTTATGTTTGTATCATATATATTAATTCTGTCTTATTAAGTTGTGAAAATACAGACCATACCTCATTTCTCCACCAAAAGTAGCATACAATAAATAAAATATGTTATTGAAAACTTAGGAAGGAAGAGGAGTCAGGCAAGCAGACAGGCTTGTGTCACCTAGCTGGTAACAAACTACATTAAAACTTTAGTCAGATTAATATGAACTATCCTCTTCTGCAGGAGAAAGATCACAATGAGTAACAGGAACAAAATGAACTGTTCTTGGCTTTGCACCTGAAATCCACATACTGTGATGTGAAATGATCAATTATACAAAGTCCAAAACTGTATCCTATGACTCAGTTACAGAGTTCCATCATTGTTTCTACCTATTTTGAATTCCATTAAATTGCCATCATCTTTACACACACCAAGACCATTGAATCCTATGTTGTTACTTTATTTATCTGTTGTGGGGATTCGTTTAAAACAAATTTTATCAGGGTCTTGGAATAAATTCTAGGCAATTTTTTTGTAGGAAGTAACATTTTACTTCAGAGGGGTCCACAATTTTTTTTTCTGTAAGGGTTAGCCAAAATTTTTTTAACAGTTTTTATTCGCTAATCCTGGATTGAAATATACTGGTTTATAGACTATTTGAAAATATTGATATCTTACAATTTAAAATAATCATTAATCATATGTTTCCCTGTATTTTTCAGTTTGTATTCCATGTATTTGTTTCCATTGGGTAGATGGCTATACAGAGCACCTTAACCTGTCAACAGTGACATAGTTTATCATGGATGAAAGGCATAGGTTAGGTGCTGATGCTCTTTACCCAGGTGTACAAGAGACTTGTAACAAATGATGGCAGCCAGGTTATTTTAAAAAATGTACCTTAAGTCTTTGTCACTCCCCAAAGGTCTTTTATGGGCATATTTTGAACATTTTATCGCTCATGGTGGTTACAATGCCAAGTATATGAAAATATTTCACTGCTTTTGTATGTTTTAGGCCAGTTTCTAGGAAATGACTCCAGAACTTACAAAGGTGAGCTGTATTGTCTTTTATAGTCGCTTGTACCTCTGAAGATCTGTGAACTGACCAAAAACAGGGTATAGTTATGCCGTTCATACCAATTACTATGCCAAAGTCTGTGGGAGAAGATTTTCCTATTACTGCCTGCTGTATGAGAAAACTAAGGCAACATTATATTGATGGACATATCTGTGAACTCTATTGGGTAGAGTACTTTGACACTTACA
Organism: Sciurus carolinensis; assembly: GCF_902686445.1. Classification (NCBI taxonomy): domain Eukaryota; kingdom Metazoa; phylum Chordata; class Mammalia; order Rodentia; family Sciuridae; genus Sciurus; species Sciurus carolinensis. The sequence continues at coordinate 120,929,397 of NC_062220.1, read as the reverse complement.
GGAACACTAAACTCTTTGTACCATGGTGAATGACTTCATGAGTGAGTCATAAGTTTATTTTTTGGTACTTGAGAGCAACAGCATTTGCTTACATGCTTGGGTTGATGCAATGACTTCTCCACAAACAAATTATTACAAGGCTTTTGGTACTTTAGTTTCTCAGACCATCTGCAATTACAAAATGAAAACAATACGAGGACTCTGCCATGACTTGTGTGCATATAGTTTTTGTTAGTGAGTACTGAGTTAGTGACATGAAGAAAACAGCTAAAGTCAAGGCTTCTAAAATAAAGATAGGGTACATTTTTGGAAAACACATGAGCTTTTCCCAAGGGATGTATCTCAGCTATATTTAGGTTATAAATTAAAAAAATATTTAATCCAAGGAGGAGAGATTGTTTCTAAGGAAGAGGACATCTAGCCTAGAGTTTAAAATGATGCTGTCATTTGCAAATGTCCTTTCACACCAAATATCAGTTGATAAGGGTTTATTTTTCCACCTCTCCAGAAAAATGGAATCTAACATCTATAAAAAAAAATCACGTTCTAATAGCTGAACTCAAAAGATGGAAGTTCAAGAAAGCACCATTTCTTTTTCAGTCAAAGAAAGGTTACCTTACCCTAGCCTATGATGGCAACTCCTCTGCCTCCCTTCCAGATAGTACCTTCTCTTGCTCTTTCTGAGCACTGAGGAGGACACAGAGTCACTGTTAATCATTGGTGGTGTTGCTCATGATTTATTTACTCAGAGAGCTTTGCTCAGCGTGGACATCAGGATAGTGTATATGGCTGTGCTCTAAAAAGCATACACTGAATTACTGCTATAGCACCCTCCTTAGTGGAAATACAATGAGGAGAAGGAAAGACATGACAAACTGAGCCATAGGCATCCTGATGATGGCAATGAAAGGCAACAAGAAAAGGTCAATTTTGAAATGGTACTAGTGTTCTATGATAGTGCTTTCTCTGAAACTCAGAGAAATGATGTTCTAAAGTATGTGAAACAAATTCGCACTCTAATTTATTCCAATTCATAATACAAACTCTTAAGAATAAATTATGAATTATGTCATGAATTATGATCCAAGGGTATTCAAAAGAATATGGTTAGAGAGTAACATCAGAGATCATGGCAGAAAAAAGTCTGCCCAAACTGCTGTCCTCCACAATCTCTTTCAGGTATTTCAGCATTCTGAAAATAAATCAAAGTTTTCCCTAATACAGTAAGCATCTATTTCAGGAAAATGGATGAGTCTCAGTAAGAACAGTAAACTTTGTGACATTGTAACCTATCCTAGCTCCATCCTCCACTCCCCAGTGCTATGATTGGTTTCAAAAGTGGCAGTCACACCAATGATGTACCAATGTACCTTTTCCTCACAACCTTGTCACTCTGGAAAACAGTTTCCTCACAAAAGTAGGAATGGAACCACCATTTGACTCAGTTATACCACTCCTCAATGTGTATCCAAAATATTTTAAATCAGCATACTACAGTGACACTCAGCCTTAAAGAAGTATAAAATTATGGCATTTGCTGGTAAATGCATGGATCTGGAAACTATCATGCTAAGTGAAATAGCTAATCCCAAAAAACAAAGGTCGAATGTTTTTTCTGATATGTGAAAGCTAACCCACAATTAGTACTGGTGAGGGTAAAAAAGAATAGAAGTTTGGTAGAATAAAGGGGAATGATGGGAAGGGAGGGGGCATGGGAAAAGGAAAGATGGTGGAATTAATCTGACATAACTTTCCTATGTACATATATAAACATACCACAGTGAATCTCATCATTGTGTACATCCACAATTAATTTTTTTAAACAACTTGGGATTAATAACATCATAAAGGAAAAGGAATAGGGTGGGGGGAAGGGAAAGGAGAGGAACTCAGGACTGAATTAGAACAAGATTTATATTATGCCTTTATAATTATGTCAAGAATCAATAAAGTAAAAAGTGGCAATCAAATTTATAAATCAAATCAAAATCCTTGAAGCGGCATGTGAGCAAAACTAAAATGGAGTCCCTTTGGCTCCTCTTTCCAGGAGAATTATCATTATTTGACCTGTCTAATAGATCTCTGTCTATATTTTTCTGTATTTGAAATGATTCAGAAATTAGTGCAAAAAATTCTTACCTACAGTCATTCATTGAAAACAATTACAGGTAATGTTTTCTCCTGTGGTTTCCTGAAGTGATGGACAAGTAACTGGGGCAAATATTAAGTAAACAGTATAGAAAGAAAAATGGGCAGAGGTGATTTAGATCTAGGAATGTAAATGTTAAATTCATGTGAAGAACTATTCACATACACAGGGCCATGGACTCAGAAAAGACTGGATGCAGCCCAATTATCTCACTCCTATTGACATTGAGGCACTGCTCGAGTAAAAACATGAAGGTTAACATGGAATTATAAACAGCCAGGTTGATTGTTGAAGGTGTTTTGCAACACACAAGCAGAACCCCATGAGAAAGACTTGCATACTTATTCTCTAGGCAATTAAGGAAAACCCATTAGTCCAATCATTAACTGACAACTAAATTAAGACTTCCATGGTCAACATGATGGAGAATAATAACTTCATAGAATTAATTCAGAAAAGTTACTAAAGAAACCAAAACAAAATAGAGCAAGAACCAATCTTGAGGTAGACAAGAAATTTGACTTTGGTCACAATGTCCAGTTAACAACAAAATTAGGAGATATGCCTAGAAAAATAAAATAAAAAGTGACCTATGCAAAAATTTGTGGAATGAAATCTGAAAGTTTCTATCCTTTAAAAAGCATGCTTACACAATTGGTCCAACTCTGACATCTGAGAATCAGAATTTGAGAGGATTCCCACTATTAACAGAACTGAAAGAAGTGACATTCAGAATCTCAGCAGTTTGTGCATACCATATGCTTTATGATAAACATCTGTTTTCTGGGAATCTGGGACATTGTCACATATTAGGTAGGAGATATATAAGTGTCCATAAAATCCTGGGTCCTGAGTCCTTACTGAGCTTTTGTGGTAGATATCTCATATGCTGTCACATTCACTGCTAGAGAAAGTAAGTGGCTCTGTGTGATTCAATTGAGTGAGGACCCTTGAAAACTTGTGCAAGTTTTCTCTGAATGTGACCCAATGTGCAGTTTCTCTTTCTTGATTTTTGTTTGCACCCTTTTACTATAATAGGTCATAGTCATGCTAACGACTCTAGAATCCTGTAAGAGGTCCTAGAGATCTCTAAGCCAGGAACTGATCTTGAGAACACCAGCACAACCCCACACTCAGTAAAAAGAGCAATTTTAAGACCAAATGGAAATTCCAAAATATTTGTAAATTAGGTGGCACACAGTTAAACCACACATTGAATAAGAAGAAGCCTTATTTGAAATTTTAAAATAACCTTAAACTGAATGAAATAAAAATTGGAGTTGATTGAATTTGGGCAATCCAACGGATGCAATATATAGAGTGAAATTTCTGGCATTGAATACAATACATCAAAGATAAATATTTGAAATTAGTAATCAAAAGCTAGGAAATGGTTGAAAGTAGAACAATGCAATGTAAACAAACTGAGAAGTAATAAAAATATCACTGAAGTCTATGAAATTTTACAAAACAATATTTATTAGTAAAGCAATGACAATCAAAAGCTGATTCTTTGAGAAGATCAATGAAACTGATAAATATCTATGTGAGTTACCCAAGCGAATATGAGAGAGGACAGTCAAGTTATTCATATAAAAAATAAAAGAGAAGACAACATCTGGCCCCATGAATTTTGAAAGCATAAAAGGGTATATTAGGAACAAGTTTATGCCCATAGTTTTATAAACTAGATGAAATGTACCATTCTCCAAAGAATTTAATTTTTCCAAATTCACACAAGGACAGATTATCTGAATTAGTCTATATCAAATCAATTGAATCAATAGGAATAGTGCTCTAAAAGAGAAAACACCAGGTTCAGATTATTTCATTAATGAAATCTGCCAAATTTTTGTTGATCAAAACATTTTAACTGTAGAATACAATATCTGTGCTCCTAGATATTCATCCAGTTGAGATGAAAAGTCACATCCTCACAAAATCTGCTGCAGGAACATACACAGTAGCTTTTTCTATCCTTGCCCAAACTGGGAGCAGACATGATACTCTTCAGAGGTGAATGGATAGGCACCTTTTAGTTCATCTATACAGTGGATTTAAAAGAGTGAACTTTCATGAGATGACAAAAATTCAAAGGAAATTGAAATATATACTGATTAGTGAAAAAGCCTAGTGTGAAAAATCTACACGATCTATGATTCCAACTATATGATATTCTGGAAAAGACAAAAGTTTAGGTGCAATGAAAATTTTAAGAATTTCTAGGGTTTCTGGACAAAGGGAAAGAGATTAGTGAAGCACATATTTTTAGGATTGAGTAGCTATGCTTTATGAAACCTGTTTTGTATGAGACTGTTCTGGTGAACACGAAAATATGAATATTTCAAAACTCATAAATGTACAACACAGAGTGAAACCTAATAAAATATCAACTTGTATTCATTAATTTTAGGAAATAAATCAAGGTAATAAAAGTTACTCATAAAGGGGCAATTGTGCAATGATATGGAAAAGATTGAACTAGGGAATTTGGTGTACTATTTACTCAATTTCTATATCAATTCAAATATCTTCTAGATTTAAAAAGTCTATTAACTTAAAAGTAATCATCTTGACACCACAGTTTCAGGGAGAAGACCTAATTTGCTTATGTTCAGGAATTGGGTAATGTCTAGTGACTAGCTTAAAATGCTGTCTACCATTAAACAAAAACCAAACTTGACTTTCAAATGCATTTTTAAATTCTGTGGTTGAGGAAGTAATGATTGACAAGGTAAATTAAAATTTTCACATATCAAAAAATTAGTGCTGAACATCTTCAGAGTTTTTGCTTACATATGGGACACAGAATAATCTACAATTTCTCCTGGTTCAGCCTAATTAATGAATTTCCATAGCACCTTCAATTGAATCATACACAGGTTGCACACTGTGATCAGGGGGAACTAGAATTTTCCCTCTGCCTGACTGGGGCTTGGTGTGATTCCTCTGGATGTTTCATCAAAGAATATACTGGAAAATGCATTCACATTAGAGAGTGATATGTAAGCTTAATGACAGGAAACCAGAGAAAGTAACAATTTATTCTGAGTTTAAACTTTGATTCTATTTTTTACTGGCTTCCAATCAGAACCATCTGAGTTGGAGTGGGTCTTTAAGAAGACCATGGAATTCAGTGTGCTCTTAACACACCAATTATATGGATTGTGTGGGCAATGACTCTGTGTAGTTCAGACAATATAGGAAGAACAGAATGACAGCGTGGGTGCGGGTGCCTGATAGTCTGGATGCAAATTGCACTTAAAGTCATATGAACCTGGAGAAGGTGATGCATTCCCTCTGTTCTCAGACCTTTGGATTATGATATTAAAAATTCCATATGGCCTACACATAAGCATTGTGTTATGAGGCTAAAAGTAACTAAGAGAAGGTTAAACCTTAAGAAAAAGGACTCATACTTCAGAACTACTTTATAATGTATTTGCTCATTTAATATTTCACAAACCATGAAGAAAAGTAATATGATTATTTTAATATAGAAATGAACATGAAGGCTGAGAATAAGTATTCTGAAATGAAAAAATGAAGTACTTTTATAATATTCATTAAGTGTCAGAAGGAATGAGGCAGTTGGCAGAAGTTGAATCCAGAAAAGGTAAATAGATGACTCCAGGGTAATGGAGAATGGATGTTTACTTTTTATTCTTTACAGGATATTTCACAACTCATGAAGGATACATGGATCATCTCCAGTGAGGTAGGCAGATCAGGTGCTTACCTACTATTCTTCACTTTAGGGTATTGATATTTAGAGATGTTAAGTCATTTGCAGAATCATAACACTGTTGAGAGATGAATCTGGGAGAAGAAATTTATATGGTTCCCTAGAGACTGAGATTCCTTAACACCTGAGACCTGTAAATCATGCCCTGGAACCAGGATCCAAGAACAGAGCCATAGTAAACAAACAAACAAACAAACAAACAAAACAAAACAAAACAAAAAAACAGTATGGTATTGGTACCATTTTGACAGGTAGACCAATGGTACAGAATATAAGACACAGAGACAAACCCGCATAAGTGCAGTTATCTTATAATTGACAAAGGTGCCAAAAATGTACAATAGAAAAAAGATACCCTTTTCAACAAATGGTGCTGGCAAACTTGGAAATCCATATGCAGTAAAATGAAATTAAACCCCTATCTCTCACCCTGTACAAACCTCAACTCAAATGGATCAAAGATCTAGGAATTAGACCTGAGACCCTTCACCAAGTAGAAGAAAAAGTAGGCCCAAATCTCCATCATGTTGGCTTAGGACCAGACTTCCTTAACAAGACCCCCAGAGTGCAAGAAATTAAAGCAAGAATCAATAAATGGGATAGATTCAAACTATCCTTTTCTCAGCAAAGGAAACAACAATGTGAAAAGAGAGCCTACACAGTGGTAGAAAATCTTTCTACACAGACTTCAGATAGAGCACTCATCTCCAAAATTTATAAAGAACTTAAAAAACTTTACACCAAAAATACAAAGAACCCAATCAATAAATGGGTTGAGGAACTGGGAAGACACTTCACAGAAGAAGATGTACAGGTGATCAACAAATATATGAAAAACTGTTCATCATCTCTAGTAATTAGAGAAATGTAAATTAAAACCACCCCCAAGATTTCATCTAACTCCAATAAGAATGGCTATTATCAAGAACACAAGGAATAATAAGAGTTGGCATGGATGTGGGGAAAAAGGGCACACTCATACATTGCTGGTAGAGTTGCAAATTAGTGTAGCCACTCTGGAAAGCAGTATGGAGATTCCTCAGAAAACTTGGAATGGAACCACCATTTGACCCAGCTATGCCACTCCTTGGCCTATACCCAAAGGACTTAAAATTAGCATACTGCAGTGATGCAGCCACATCAATGTTTATAGCAGCTTAGTTCACAATAGCTAGATTGTGGAACCAACCTAGATGCCCTTCAATAGATGAATGAATAAAGAAGTGTGGTGTGTATACAGAATGGAATATTACTCAGTCATAAAGAAGAATAAAATTATGATATATGCAGGTAAATGGGTGGAGTTGGAGAATATCATGGTAAGAGATAAGTCAATCCCAAAAAACCAAAGGCTGAATGCTTTCTCTGATAAGTGGATGCTGATACATAACAAGGGGGAGGGTGGAGGTAAGAGAAGAAAGGAGGAATGTTGGATTGTGTAGAGGGAAGGGGAAGGGTGGGGGGAAGGAAAGATAATGGAATGAGACAAGCATAATTACCCCATGTTCATGTATGATTACACAAATGGTGTGACTCTACATCATGTACAAGCAGAGAAATGAAAAGTTGTACTCTGTGTACAATGAATCGAAATGAAAAAAAAAAAAAAAGAGGGAGCACTCTTTGAGCCCAGAGACACTAACTCAAATTTTGAGTGGTATTGCAACAAGAATCGCTATCCCTAATGTGTATATCCTGTGGCTCATGGTGAGAATATTGTCAAATTCTTACTGAAATTTGAGTTGGGTGTTTAGAAGAGATCCAACTATAACAAACATTCACCAGTTTGTCTTGTGTAATGTTTCCCATCCTCTGAATCTATGATCTGACTGGAAGCATGTGAGCTTTCTCTCTCTCTGACTTTTTTACACTGGTGACTGTGCACAAATGCTATTTTGGGACTATGACTACTGAGGCTATCATATGATGAATAGGGTTTAGAATTTCTGTAGACTTAAGTTATTCCACGCAGATAAATGGGATGCTGGAACTCTTGCATGATGACGAGTGATCCCTTGAAGGGTGATAATTTGAGGAGCATAATCTTTGGACCAAATGCCAGAGAACAAACACATCTTGGTCCTTCCACATAGTAGCTACTGGGCTTGGTCATTTCTTTCTGTGCCTTGGTGTATTCATCTGTGGGATAGTATAGTGAACAAATCTACCACATAGAACTGTGATGAGGTTTGAACTAGTTCATGTACTGGAAATTGGGTTGGGCAGTTGTAATATCTATTTAGGGAAACACACACACATAGACATACCTGGATGTACACAACATAAAGAAAGGAAAAACAACTGATTCCAGGGACTATAGACACATGGCAGGATTTGTTACTCAGAAAAATCACTTTCTGTACTAACTCCCAATATTCACTCTCCCCACCAGGTAGGTGGCTCAGGTCATGAAGTTGCTGCAGAAAAAAAAAAAAGGCCAGCCAGTATTTCCACATTTCTTATCTGAATTGTGTCTTTAGACAGTGAGTATTTCCAGAATATATACCATTTCGCCACTTCCTTGAGGCCACCTGCATTAGAGTAAAAGCACTCTAGGCCCTGGTCATGCAGAGTTCTATTTATGCATTATCTTTGGTTCTCCTGGTCATTCTTGGCAAGCATGATTGGAAAGATCAATCAAGTCAAAGGTCCTATATTAGTCTGTAATGTGTTGCTGTCACTAAATACTTGAGACTGGGTTCTTTATAAAGTAGTTTCATTTACAGTTTTTTTTTTTTTCTGATTCAAAGTCCAGTATCAGCCCTATCTGTTTTGACCCCAGTGAGGATTCCTCTGACTACATCATAACATGATTGAGGAAACAAAAGGCAATCAGTCACAGGGAGAAGGGTCCAAAAGTGTTGGATAGCTTATGAGAATTAACACACTCCACAAAACTATCACTGATCCTGTCTGACATGGAAGGGTGCTCCCATGTCCTGATTACCTATGCTAGGTCTCACATCTTAATGGTTTCACTGCCTCAACTTAAATCTTTGGAGAATACATTCAAACCATATGGAAACACAGAAGGCCCCACATCAAGCATAGAAGACACCTATAGAGAAAATACAAGCTTTTCATGTGTGAAATATCTGTCAAATCAATTTCTGGTTGAAAATTATAAAGCACTTAGTCTAAAAAGGAAGGCTTGTTCCAGAAGAAAAGTGTGCAACCTGACACTGCCAATTTTGTATACCTTCTTTTAAAAAATATTTTTAGTTGTAGATGAACACAATACCTTTATATCTGTGTGGTGCTGAGGATTGAATCCAGTGTCTCACACATGCTAGGCAAGCACTCTACCACTGAGCCACAACCCCAGCCCTGTATACCTTCTTGCATGAGGGATTATTTGGTAAAATTACATGTCATCCTCCAAAGTCAAATACTCTTAACACCTATAATGGATATGATCAGGGTTTTTTTTTTTTACCATATCTAATATCAACTTTTAAAAATAAAGGAACCACAAAAATAATTTATCTTAGACAAAGAAATGCTATTTTACTTGAATGTACCAGGACTTTACTTCCCTCTTCCAAGAGGGAAGGACACAGAATAACTGTCAGCTCATTTGTAGTGCTGGTCACTAATCCAGTAACTTTGCTTAACATGGATTAGATGCAATGATGTAGTGAACTGCTGCTGGACCATCTTTCTTGATGGAAAAAGGAAGACAAATAGAGGAAGGAAATCAGGAAAATGTCTTTTGCTTTCCAGGCAATGACAACCTAAAGAAATTTGTAATAATCCATCTACAACTGAGTAAACACTAAAATCTCATGATTAAATGACAAAGTCTTATCACTTCTTCAGACCATTTGGAAGCTCAGTAAAATTTCCACTACTTTCTTGACATCTACCAAGATGATTTCAACCTCCACAGCTCAGCTCCACATGTGCTGATTCTTTATTTATCACTCATTAGATTGATTGGATTTTTGTCCTCAAGAGCATACACATTTTAGTAGGAAATGGATTTCATATCAAGCACCACATATAACTATATCCACCAACCCATTGCTATAAAAATTAGTGGAGAGTGGAAAATATAATACATTTTAGATAACTACCATAAATCATATATTTTTCCTCTTAAACTTTTCTGTCGTATGTTTTTATTCATTGTGTGAGGAGACCATTGAGAAAAGTGTAGACCAATAAATCAACAGTGAGATAGCGCATGATGGAGATCTGGCATTGTTGAGCACTGAGGCTCTTTAACCCAGCTCTGGCAGATCCAAGGCAGGTGATAAACCAGTATAAAAATCAAGTGGCACTCTCAGTTCTTATCTGTCACTATCCCAGGGTGTCAAGGTGTATAGCTCACAGGGTTTCAGCAATTCTGGGGATCATAATGCCATTGTGTATCACTGAAAGAATCTCTCCACTGCTTGTTAGCTTTGGGACTGGTGCTGAGGAGTGACCCAGCACTGACAGCTTGATTGGTTGTCCTAAATTGTATGTCCCAACTCTCAGAATCAGTGAACTGAATAAAAACACTGTGCTCCCTGCCTAATGGATATGATGAAATCCATGATATAAGTGAAGTAATGCTTGCTCTGAGGTATGTGACCTCTGATACTACCTTTAATGTGGGATAATGTATAGGATTTCTACAGGCTCAGATAATTCTAGACATTTACACAGATAATGGAAATCCCTTGTATGGTGACTAATGATCCCACAGCTGCATTTTTAGCACAGGTCAGTAGTTTAAAACCTCATCATTGGGCACCACATGTCTGGATTCCCATCTTGGCTCTTTTACTTAGGAGCACATGAACTTGGGTACATTCATCTCTTTGCCTCTTTTTTTTTTTCCATACAGAGATTAGGGATAGTTAATAAACAATATGTCTATGATGAAGGCTGAATGATTTAATGGATTTAATTTATTCAGCATAAATGCTCAGGAAGATTAATTATTGGTGAAATGTACTGCCTTAGATTTCACAGCCTTGGGTTTCAAATTCCTAGGCCCTTGTTCTTTCCAACACATGCCAGCTTGTCCTGAAAGCAGTCACTATCATTTCACCCAGACTCAGGTTCACAAGAATCAGAGAAAAGTTAAAAAAAATTCTGCCTGTTTCTGCCTGATTACAGCTCTGTCAACTCCTCAAAGGGCAGAATTTTTATCCAGAATATTCTAGGTGCCTGACCATGGTAAAGGATACCTCTTCAAATTAGATGAACCCCAGTTTTCATTGTAGAGGTCTTTCACCTCCTTTCTTAGACTTATTACTGAGTACTTTTTTAGGTAATTGTGAATGAAATAGTTTTCCTAATATCTTTTCTTTTGATTCATTTTGGAGTAGAAGAAAATGATTGATTTATGTAGGTTGATCTAGATCCTACTACTTAATCAATTTATCAGCCCTATAAATCATCTTGTGGAGATTTTTCAGTCTTCTAAATATAGAATCACATCATCAACCAACAGATAATTTGACTTCTGTTCCTATTTGTATCCCTTCAATTTCCTTCTCTTGCCTGATTGCTCTGGCTAGAGTTTCAAAGACTAAGTTGAACAAGAGTGATGAGCGGTGGGAATGGGAAGGATGATAGGATGAGACAGACATTATTACCCTATATACATGTATGATTATACTACTGGTGTGATTCAACACCATATACTGCCAGAGGAATGAAGTTAAGCTCCATTTGTGTACAGTATGTCAAAATGCATTCTATTGTCATGTATAAATAATTAGAACAAATAAAAAAAGTGATGAGAATGGAAATTCTTGTTCCTGTTTTTAGAAGAAATTCCATTTTGTCTATTCAGTATGATGTTGGCCTTGGGTTTGCCATATATAGCCCTATGATGCTGAGGTAAGTTCCTTCTATCTCTAGTTTCTCTAGTGTTTTAAACATGATATGCTTTACTTTGTCAAATTCTTTTTCTGCATCTATTGAGAGATCATGTGATTCTTGTCCTTAACATATGTGGTGTACTACATTTATTGATTTGCATAAGTTGAACTGACCTTGAATCCCTGGAATGAAAACCACTTAATCATGGTGCATCATCTTATTTTTTATATTAGCAAAAAAATTAATAAAATAATACAAAATTGTGGATAAAAACTTAAATAGTGGCATAAAATTATCTTTACAGAGACTGCTATTGAAGTGCATAATTCATATTATTTTTGTTTATTGCTTATATGAGACAATTGTTTTAGTGAGATTTTTCATTGCTGTGATTAAAAGATCTGACCAGAACAATTGTACAGGAGGAAGGGCTTATTTGAGGACTCACGGTTTCAGAGGTCTCCATCCATAGATAGCCAGGTCCATTCTTCTGGGTTCATGGTGAGGCTGAATATCACAGTGGAAGAGTGTGGCAGAGGGAAACAACTCACATGAGGATCAGGAAGCAGAGATCTCTACTTGCTAGATACAAATATATACCCCAAAGCCACGCCCTCAATTCCTACCTCCTAATCGCCTGATAGCCATACCCTACAACTTCAGTTACCACTCAGAGGGTTAATCACTGATTGGGTTAAGACTCTCACAACCCAATCTTCTCTCCTCTGAACATTCTTACATTATCTCATTAGGAGACAACTTATATCCAAAACATAACAACAGTAGAATTCATTTTTATATAATTATAAAAGCACAGGATAGATCTTGTTCTAATTCAGTCCCCAGTACCTCAAACCACCATTTGACCCAGTTATTGCACTCCTTGGTATATATCCAAAGGATTTAAATCATCATACTACAATGACTTAGTCACATCAATGTTTATAGCAGCTCAATTCAGAGTAACTAAGATATGGAGCCCTTCAACTGATGAACGGATAAAGAAAATGCAGTATATATACAAAATGGAGCATTAATCAGCCACAAAGAAGAATGACTTTATGACATTTGCCAGTAAATGGATGCATCTGGAGACTATCAGGCTAAGTGAAATAAGCCAGTCCCCCAAAACTAAAGGTTGAATGTTTTCTCTGATATGTGGAAGTTAACCCACAGTAAGGGATGGTGGAAGATAAAAGAAAAAAAGTTCAGAAGTGTACTCAAAGGGGAATGAACATAAGGGAGGGATGGGAAAAGTAAAGATAATGGAATGAATCTGACCTAACTTTCCTATGTACGTATATGAATATACCACAGTAAATCTCACTACCATTTATATTCACAAGAAATTAATTAAAATAACTATGGAAATGGCAGAAAGATCAATAAAGGGAAGGAAGCAGGGGTGCAGAGAGGGGAGGGGAAGGAGAGGTACTTAGGATGGAATTAGAACAATATATATTCCATGCTTTTATAATTTTGTCAAAATGGATACTACTGTCATGTGTAACTAAAAAGAACCAATGAAAAATTAGAGCTGAAATCAATGAACTTGAGAATTAAAAAAATAAAATAAAAGAATCAATGAAAAAAACAACCAGTTCTTTGAAAAGTTAAACAAGATTGATGAGCCCTTAGCCTAACTAACTAAAAGGAAAAGACAGAAAACCCAAATTAATAAAATTAGAGATGAAAAGGAGAAATCATCATAGACATCTCATAAATCCAACACAGGGATTGGGGATATAGCTCAGCTGGTAGAGTGCTTGCCTTGCAAGCACAAGGCCCTGGGTTCAAATCCCCAGCACCACAAAAAAAAAAAAAAAAAAGAAAGAAATTCAACACAGATCAGTAGGGACTATTTTGAAAACTTATAGTCCAATAAATTGAAAACTTAGAAAAAAATAGATACATTTCTGAACAAATATAAGGTCACATCAAGGAAAGAAAACAATACACCAATATCCCTGAAGGATAGATGAAAAATCTATAGGATTAGATGAAAAATATTTAATAAAATAGTAGCAAATCATGAATAACAATATATTTAAAATTGTACACCATGAACAAGTTGATTTTATTCCAGAGATGCAAGGATGGTTTAATATATGCAAATCAATAAATATAATTCATTACAGCAATAGAATTAAAGACAAAATCACTTAGTCATCTCAGTAGATGCAGAGAAAGCCTTTGACAAAATTCATTATCCATTCATATTAAAAAACATAAGGTCAAATGTTTTTGGTGATATGTGGAAACTAAACCACAGTACAGTGGGGGAGAAGAAGAAGAGAAGTTCAGTAGATTAGACAAAAGGGAGTGAAGGGAACAGAGGAAGGATAGAAATAGGAAACACAGTGGACTGTCTCTGGCATAATTTTCCTAGGTATACAAAATACATAATTTTCCTACATATACAAAAATACCTAAATGAATCACACCATGGTGTGCAGCCATAAGAATGGGATCTTAATTAGAATATGATATATTCCATGTTTGTGTAATTTTATCAAAATGAATTCTATTGTCATGAATAACTAAAAAGAACTAATAAAAATAAAAATTGAATATGGAAGAAACTAGGGATAGAAGAAACCTATCTCAACATCATAAAGACTATATATGAAAAACTCAAAGTCAACCTCATAGTAAACAAGGGGAAATCTGAAAGCATTTTTGTGAAGTCTGGGGCAAGTCAAGGTTGTCCATGCTCACCATTCCTATTTGATATAGTGCCAGAAATTCTAGCTAGAGCAATTAGGCAAGAGAAGGAAATAAAAGGGATAAAAAAAGGAAGGAAGCAGTCAAATTATAACTCTTTGCAGATAATATCTATATAAGATGATATCTTATGTCTATAAAATTTTTTAAAAAACTCCACTACCAATGGAACCACCATGATCCAGTTATCCCACTCCTTGGCTTATACCCAAAGGACTTAAAATCAGCATACTATAGTGATGCAATCACATCAATATTTATAGCAGCTCAATTAACAATAGCCAAGCTATGGAACCAAACTAGGTGCCCTTCAACAGATGAATGAGTAAAGAAAATGTGGTATGTATACACAATGGACTATTGCTCAGTTATAAAGAAGAATGAAATGATAGTATTTTCTGGTAAATGGATGGAAGTGGAGAATATCATGCTAAATGAAATAAGCTAGTCCCAAAACTACAAAGATCAAATCTTCTCTCTGATATGTGGATGCTAACCCATAACAAGGGATGGTAGTGAGGTTAAGTATAGAAGTTCATTGGATTAGACAAAAGGGAATGAAGGGATGGGAGGTGGGATGGGAATAGGAAAGACAGTAGAATTGAACATAACTTTCCTATGCTCATATATGAATATGACCAGTGTTCAACCACATCATGTTCAACCACAAGAATGGGATCAAAATTGTAATGGGTTGCACCACATGTATGAATAATATGTCAAAATACACCCTACTGTCATGTATATCTAAAATAAGAGTTAAAAACAAACAAAACAACTCCACCAAATGACTGCTAGAGCTAATGAATTTGGCGAAGGAGTGGTTACAAAATCAACATACAAAAATCAATAGCTTTTCCATATACCGACAACTAATCTGCTGAGAAACAATTTCATTCACAGTAGCTTTAAATAAAATACCTAGGAATAAATCTAACCAAGGAGATGAAAGACCTCTACAATGAAAACTATAGAACTTTGAAGAAAGAAATTGAAGAAGACCTCAAAAGATGGAAAGCTCTCCCCTGTTCATGGGTAGACAGAATTAATATTGTTAAAATAGTCATACTGCCAAAAGCAATATACAGATTCAATGCAATATCCATCAAAATACAATGACATTCTTCATAAAATTTGAAAAAAAAAGTTCTAAAATTCATTTGGAAGACTATAAGACCCAGAATAGTCAAAGAAATTTTAAACCAAAACAACACTAAAGTCATCATGATACCCGACTTCAAATTATACTGCAATACTGCAGAACTATAGTAACAAAAATTGTGTGGTACTGGCATAAAAGCAGACACACAGACGAATTGTACAAAATAGAAAACACAGCGACAAACCCAAATTTTTACTGATCCTTGACCAAGTTGCCAAAAACATACATTAGGGAAAAGACAGTCTTTTTAACAAATGGTACTGGGAGAACTGGTTATTCATATGTAGAAGAATGAAACTAGACCTTTATCTCTCACCCTGCACAAAAATGAACTCAAATTACATCAAAAACCTAGGAATTAGACCAGAAACTATGCAACTCGTAGAAGAAAACATAGGATCAACACTCCAGTTTTTCGGTACAGGCAACACCTTTCTCAACAGGACCGTTAAAACTCAGGAAACAATGCCAAGAATTGATAAATGGGACCACATCAAATTAAAAAGCTTCTATTCAGCAAAGTAAACAACGAAGAATATGAAAAAAGAACCCACAGAATGGGAGAAAATATTTGCTAGCTACTCTTCCGGCAGAGGATTAATATCTAGAATATATAAATAACTAAAAAAAAATTACACCAAAATCAAGTAACCCAATTAATAAATGGCAAAATAAATTAAGCAGACACTTCTAAAAAGAAGAATTACAAATGACCAACAAATAAATGAAAAAAATTCAACATCATTAGCAATTAGGGAACTGAGAATCAAAATTACCCTGAAATTTCATCTGACACCAGTCAGAATGACAGTTATCAAGAATAAAATAAAATAATAAATGCTGGAGAGGATGTGGAGAAAAAAGAACACTTTTAAACTATTGGTGGGATTGTAAATTAATATAACCACTAAGGAAATCAGTATGGAGGTTCCTCAAAAGACTAGGCATGGAACCACCATACGACTCAGCTATACCACTCCTCAGTCTTTATCCTAAAGAATTAAAGTCATCTTACTACAATGATACATCAGTGCCCATGTTTATAGCAGCACAATTCACAATAGCCAAACTGGGTGTCCATCAGTAGATGAATGGATAATCTCATCATTGTGTACATCCACAAGAAATTAATTAAAAAAATAACTATGGGTAAATAGCAGAAAGATCAATAGATTGAAGATAGTAGGGGGAGAGAAAAAGAAGAGGAAGGAGAGGTACTGGAGTCTGAATTGAATAAGATATATTCCATGCTTCTATAATTATATTGAAATAAATCCTACTGTGATGTACAACTAAAAAGAAAATATAAAGTAGCTCCAGATGTGGAGGTTCTAGAGGAGGTTGTGAGGGAAGCTGATCTGAAAGAGGGGGCTGAAGCAGATACTAAAAATATCACTCAGTTTTTTACCAAATTTTCCATAAGGAAAAAAATTAAATACTACAACTGTTACTTGAATACTACTAAAAGGAGTATGTTCATTTCCATAGGGAAGGAAATGTATTAATTATCCTTACATGAAATGTTTTTTGGATTTTAAGAAGAAAGCTATTCAAAATAATTCCACAAATGTTAGTGTTAACTGAAAATAAACATTATCAGTTTTGATTTTTAAAATATTGTTAAATCATTCAAAATAAAACTTTTATTTTTATTTTGAACAATTTAGACCTCTATAATGATAACTACAGAACACAAAAGAAAGAAATTAAAGAAAACGTTAGAAGATGGAAAGATCTCCCATGTTCTTGGATAGGCAGAATTAATATTATTAAAATGGTTGGTTTTTTGTTTTTGTTTTTTTTGTGGAATGGCCATACTACCAAAAGCACTATACAGATTCAATGCAATTCCAATCAAAATCCCAATGACATACCTCATAGAAGTAGAGAAAGCAATCATGAAATTCATTTGGAAGAATAAGAGACCCAGAATAGCCAAAACAATCCTTAGCAGGAAGAGTGAAGTCGGAGGTATCACAATACCAGACCTTAAACTATACTACAGAGCAATAGTAACAAAAGCAGCTTGGTTTTGGCACCAAAATAAATGGTAGAGAATAGAGGACACACATAAATACAGTTACCTTATACTAGACATAGGAGCCAAAAACACACATTGGAGAAAAGATAGGCAACAAATGGTGCTGGCAAAACTGGAAATCCACATGCAACAAAATGAAACTAAACCCCTATCTCTCACCGTGCACAAAACTCAACTCAAAATGGATCAGGGACCTCGGAATTAGACCAGAGACTCTGCACCTAATAGAAGAAAATGTAGGTCCAAATCTTCATCTTGTTGGCTTAGGACCAGACTTCCTTCACAAGATTCCCAAAGCATAAGAAATAAAAGCAGGAATCAATAAATGGGATGGGTTCAAAATAAAAAGCTTTTTCTCAGCAAAGGAAACAATCAACAATGTGAAGAGAGAACTTACAGAGTGGGAGAAAATCTTTACCACATGCACTTCAGATAGAGCACTAATCTCCAGAATTTATAAAGAACTCAGAAAACTTTACACCAAGAATACAAATAATCCAATCAATCAATGGACTAAGGAACTGAGCAGAAGAAAATGTCTTTGTAGTGAATCATTCAATTCTTTCTGACAGTTATTTTGAAGTCTATAAATATTTATGTTAATTTCAGTCACTCACCCTGCCTTAGAACACCAGGAAATATTCCTCCCATTTAACTTTTAACTCTGGATTTTTTGACTAAATTCAACCCATGCTCCTCTGACCCCTGACCTCTCCAGCCTCTAGCAAGCACTTTTATACCATCTGCTTCTATGAGATATTTTTTTTGTTTCCACACATAATTGAAATCATGTGGCATTTGCCTTTCAGATTCTGAGTCATTACTGCCCTGCCCTTCCCTGTCCTGCCCTGCATTAACATGCCCTATCCTTACCCAGCCCTACATTTACTTACCATGCCTTGCTTTCCCATTTCTTGACTATTGGCAGGGAGATAAGTCAACCAACTTTGCCTTGTGTTGTTATGGATTTCCTGTTGAGGGGAAGCCAGGACAAACATGCCTTGCCCTGTCCTATGTGACCATGCCTGCCTTACCCTGCCTTGTTGTGCTCTGTATCCCTGTCCTTCCCTGCCCTGGCCTGGCCTGGCATGCTTTAACTTGCGCTGTTCCTGCCTTGCCTTTACTTGCCCTGCCCTGCCCTCTATTTACTTGCCCTGCCTTGCCTTGCCATGGCTTGTATATCAGGGGAAGTCGGGACCACCACGCCTTGCCATGACCTATGTACTTCTTGTCCTGCCCTGCCTCATCACACTCTGTCTGTCCTGTTCTGACTATCCTGCTCTGCCTTGACTAGACTTGCCTTCCTTTGCCTTGTCATGGCTTGGCTATTGGGGGAAGTCAAGCTAACCATTCTTGCCTTGCCATGGATTGCCTATTGAGGGGAAATGAAGCCCAGCCATCCTTTCCTTATCTTCGTGTGACTTTGTTAATGGGTTCAAGAAAAGCCAAGCCATCCTTATCTTCCTTGGTTTCCATATCTTGCCATAGCTTGATTATTACAAAGTAGCCAAGTATAGTCAAGCCAAGTCAAGCTAGGCCTATTTTTTTCATGCTTTGTCCTGCCTTATGTTCCCATATTTTGGATCTGTATGAGAAGCCACAGCAAGTCTTCTCTTCCCTTCCCTTGTCTTGACTTGCTTTGCCACAGCTTGGCAATCAAAGAACTGCACTAGTGTTACCTGCCCTGCATTAACTTGCCCTCTTCCTGACCCACATTTCTCCTGATCCATATATTTTTGTACCAGGAATTGAACCCAGGGGCACTAAACTACTGAGCCACATACCCATGTCATTTTTATTTTTTATTTTGAAATGGGCGTCTCGCTGAGTTGCTTAGGATCTCGCTAGTTGCTGAGGCTGGCTTGGAACTTGTGATCCTCCTACCTGGAATTACAGGCATGTACCACTCTTATCTTCCTTGGTTTCCCATGCCTTACTGTAACTTGATTACCAAAAAGAAGTTAAGCCAAGCCAAGATGTACCTGTCCTTTTCATGCCCTCTCTTGCCTTACATTTCTATGTTTTGGCTATCAAGAAGCCAAAGAAAAGATTTGCTTTCCCTTTCCCTTCCTTGATGTGCTTTGCCACAGTTTGGCAATAGAGTACAAGCTCTGCCTTGCTCTGTTTTGCCCTTCCCTGTCCTTCCTGGTCCTTCCCAGCCCTGCTGTGCTCTGCCCTACCCTAGCCTGCCTTGCCTTGCCTTGTCTTAACTTCCTATGCCTTGCCATGGTTTGGCTATCAAGGAGCAGGCAAGACAATTCATCCCTGCCTTGCCTTGTCAAGCCTTGCTTATTGAAGGGAAGTGAAGCCCTGCCATCCTAGACTTCCATTGCCACACATTGACTGTGGAGGGAAAGGCAAATCCATTCATCTTTGTCTTGCTTGGCAAGACTTTGCTCTCGGGCTGAATGCAAACCAAGCCATTTTTCCTTCCTTGGTTTCCCATGCCTTGCCATGGTCTGACTATTGAGGAAAATCCAAGCCAAGCCAAGCAGTGCCTGTCTTTTTCATGCCTTGTCTTACCTTATATTGCCATATTTTGGCTATCAATGAGAAGTCAAGGAAAGCCAAGTCTTTCTTCCTCTTTTCTTGCCTTTACTTTCCTTGCCACTCTTTAGCAATCCAGGAGAAGTCCTGCATTGCTCTGCTTTGCCCTGCCTGGCCCTGCCTGGCCCTTCCTGGCACTTCTCTGCCCTGCACTGCCTGACAAAGACTACCTTGACTTGATTTGACTTCCTTTATCTTGCCTTCTTGGCTTTCAGGGGAAAAGCGACCCTTGTCTTGTCTTGACAAGGATTGACTGTTGAGGGGAAGTGAAGGTCAGCTATGCCTCACCTTCCCATGGTTTGACTGTACAGGGGAAAGCAAACCAATCCATTCTTGTCTTCTCCTGCCCTGGATTGACTTTCAAGGGGAAGTGAAGTCCAGCCTTACTTTTCTTACTTGCCATGGATTGACTGTGGAGGGAAGGCATGTCCAGTGATCCTTGCCTTGCTTTGGCAAGACTTTGTTATTGGGTTGAAGGAAAGTCAAGTCATCCTAGCCTGCCTTGGTTCCTCACGCCTTGTCATGACTTGACTGTTGAGAAGTCAACCCAAATCAAGCTGCCCCTGTCCTTCTCATGCCTTGTCTTGCCTTCCTTTGTCATGTTTTTGGCTACCAATGAGAAGGCAAGGCAATCCAAGTCCTGCTTCCTTTTTCCCTGTCTTGACTTGTATTGCCACAACTTGGCAATTAAGGAGAAACCCAGCCCTGGCCTATCCTAGCCTTCCCTGCCCTGTGCTACATTAATGTTCCCTCTCCTTGCTCTGCATTTACATTCACTGCTGTGCCCCACATGTTCTTGCCCTGCCTTGCCATGCTTGTCTATCAAGTGGAAATCAATTCAACCAAACTTGCCTTGCTTATTGAGGGGAAGACTAGTCTAACAGAGCTTATGCTGCCCTCCCTGGCCTCCTTGCCTTGCTCTGCCCTGGCCTCCCCTGTTCTTTTATGCTGTTCCTTGCCCTGTCTTGACTTGACTTGCCTTCCTTTGCCTTGTTATGACTTGGCTGTTGAGGGAAAGTAAAGCCCATGCCTTGTCTGGTGTGATTTTGCTATTGGGTTGAAGACAAGACAAGCCATCCTTGCCTGCCTTGCTTTCCCATGCCTTGCCAGAGCTTGACTATTGAGAGGTCAAGCCAAATCATGATATGCCTGTCCGTTTCATGCCTTGTCTTGCCTTATGTTGCCATGTTTTGACTATCAATGAGAAGCTAAAGCAAGCTAAGACTTGTCCTTACCTTTTCCTTGAGTTGCCATTTCTTGGTTATTGAGGGGAAACCAAGATAAGACAACCTAAGCCTTACCTTTACTTCCCTTACCTTCCTGATTTTCCATGACTTGGTTGTTAATGAGAAGTCAAGGTAAGCCAAGACTTGATTTGCCTTGTCTTGCCATGCCTTGACTTCCCTTGTCTTGTCATGGTTTAGCTACAAAAGGGAAGTCGAATCAAGCCATCCTTGCCTTGCCTTTTCTAGCCTTTTATTGCCATGGCTTTGTTTTTGAGGGGAAATAAGCCTTGCCTTTCATTGCCTTACCAAGCCTCAATATGGTTTTCCATGTCTTAGCTATTGAGGAAAAGTGAAACCAAGCCAGGTAAGTGTACCCTTGCCTTGCCTTGCCATCCCTATCCTTGTCTCGCCATAGGTTGGCTATTGAGGGGAAACCAAGCCAAGTCGAGTCTTGATTTACCTTGATTTGCCTTGTCTTTTGTTGCCATCATTTGACTTGCTGACCGGACTATCGAGTGGAAGATCAGCAAATCCTCCTTGCCTTGCATTGCCTAGACTACACTATACTATCCTTGCCTTGCCTTGCCTTTCCATTTCCTGGCTATCAAAGGGAAGCCAAGCTAATTCTACCCTTACATTTCCCTGCTTTTCCTTGACTTGTCTTGTCTTTCCTGGCCTTCACTTGCCTTGCCGTGGTGTTTAGACTTAGGTATTTGGTGTCCCCCAGAAGCTCAGGTGTAAGACAATGCAAGTATATTCAAATGAGAAATGACTGGGTTAAGTTAACCTTAACCCATCCAGTCAATTAATCCCCTGATAGGGATTAACTGAGTGGTAACTCAAGGCAGATAGAGTGTGACCGGAAGAGGTTAGGTGATTGGAGTGTGCCTAGGGGTATATATTTTGCCTCTGAATAGTGGAGTCACTCTTTCTCTGATTCTTTTTTTTGAAATTTTTTATAAGATATATATGAAATTAGAATGTAATTTGGCATATTATACATACATGGAGTATAACTTCCTGTTCTTGTGGTTGTACAGGATATGGAATTGTACTGATCATACATTCATATGTGAACATAGGAAATTTATGTCCAATTCATTCTACTGTCTTTCCTATTACCATTCCCCATCTTTTCCTTTTATTCCCCTTTGTCTAATCCAATGAGCTTCTGTTCTCCCCCACACAAACACTTATTGTATGTTAGCATCCACATATCAGAGAGAACATTCAGCCTTTGTTTTTTTGGTTTTGGCTTATTTTAGCATGATAGCCTCCAGTTCCATCCATTTACCAACAAAGGCCACAATTTCATTTTTATTTATGGCTGAGTAATACTTCATTATGTATATATACCACACTTTCTTTTTCCATTCATCTGTTGAAGGGCACCTGGATTGGTTCCATAGCTTAACTATTATGAGTTGAACTTCTATAAGCATTGATGTGACTGTGTCACTGTAGTTTGCTGATTTTAAGTCCTTTGGGTTTATACTGAGGAGTGGAATTGCTGGGTCAAATGGTGGTTCCATTCCAAGTTTTCTAAGGAATCTCCATACTGCTTTTCATAGTGGTTGCACCGATTTGCAGTCCCACCAACAATGTATTAGTGTACCTTTTCCCCCATATCCTCACCAACATTTATTGTTACTTGTATTCTTGATAATTGCCATTCTGACTGGAGTGAGATGGAATCTCAGTGTAGTTTTAATTTGCATTTGTCTAATTGCTAGTAATGTTGAACATTTTTCATA
Organism: Sciurus carolinensis; assembly: GCF_902686445.1. NCBI lineage: Eukaryota > Metazoa > Chordata > Mammalia > Rodentia > Sciuridae > Sciurus > Sciurus carolinensis. The sequence goes on along the minus strand of NC_062220.1, from coordinate 120,906,229 downwards.
TATTTGTTGACTGATTATATTTCTTCTGTGAAGTGTCTGGTTCCTTTGCGTATTTATCGATTGGGTTTTTTGGTGTTAAGTTTTTTGAGTTCTTTATATATCCTGGAGATTAATGCTCTATTTGAGGTGCAGGAGACAAAGATTTTCTCACATTCTGTAGACTCTCTCTTCACATTCTTGATTGTTTAATTTGTTGCAAAGAAGCTTTTTAGTTTGATACCATACCATTTATTGATTCTTGATTTTACTTCTTGTGCTTTCAGAGTCTTGTTGAGGAATTCAGTTTCTAACCTGACATGATGGAGCTTTGGGTCTACTTTTTCTTCTAGTGGGCACAGGGTCTCTTGTCTAATGCCTAGGTCCTTGATCCACTTTCAGTTGAGTTCTGTGCAAGGTGAGAGATAGGGGTTCAATGTCAATCTACTGCATATGGATTTCCAGTTTTGCCAGCACCATTTGTTGAAGAGGCTATCTTTTCTCTGATGTATGTTTATGGCACCTTTTTCTAGTATGAGATAACTGTATGTGGGTTTGGGTTCGTTTCTGTATCTTCCATTCTGTACCATTGGTCTTCATGTCTGTTTTGGTGCCAATACCATGCCATTTTTGTTACAATACCTCTGCAGTATAATTTAAGGTCTGGTATTGTGATGCTTCCTGCTTAACTTTTCTCACTAAGTATTGCTTTAGCTATTATGGGCCTCTTATTTTTCCAAATACATTTCCTGGGTGCTTTTTCTATTTCTATGATTCTCTCTGATTCTTGGTGGCTGACTTGCTTTTCTCTATTTCACCCTTCTGCCATGATGTTCTTCCTCACCTTGAGTCCTAAGGAATGAAATCATCCATTTATGGACTGAAACCTCTGAAGCCATGAGCCGAAGAATAAACTTTTCTTCCTTTAATTGTTCTTTTCAAGTCTCTTGGTCACAGCAATAAAAAAAAGCTGACTAAAACATTAAGGTTAAGCTTTTGAGGAGAAGCCAAGTCAACTTAATCCAAGATTTGCCTTTCCTTCCCTTTCCTTGCCTTGCTTTGGCATAACATGGCTTTCGAAGTGAATTTAAGCCAAGTCAATCCTTGCCTTGATTCATTTAGACTTGAATATCAAAGGGAAGCCAAGTCAGGATTAAACATGCCTTGATTTACCTGGCCTGGCCTGGACTTGCCTGGCCATAGATTATCAATAAAGGCGAAATTTTGCCTTTCCATGACTTGGCAATTGAGGAATAACCTTGTCTTATCTTGTCATCTCTTACCTTGTCGTTTTTTTTTTTTTTTTTTTGCTGGGTTCTCTTCAGTCTATTATCTTTTTTTTTTTAATGTAAACATATGGGATACATGTTGTTTCTCTGTCTGTACATGGCGTAAAGGCATACCATTTGTGTAATCATAAATTTACATAGGGTAATGTTGTTTGATTCATTCTGCCATTTTTTCCCTTCCCCCCCACCCCTCCCACCCCTCTTTTCCCTCTATACAGTCCTTCCTTCCTCCATTCCTGCCCCCCTCCCTAAACCCAACTCCAACCCCAACACTAACCCTTCCCACCCCCCATTATGTGTCATCATCCACTTATTAGCGATATCATTCTTCCTTTGGTTTTTTGAGATTGGCTTATCTCACTTAGCATGATATTCTCCAGTTTCATCCATTTGCCTGCAAATGCCATAATTTTATCATTCTTTATGGCTTAGTAATATTCCATTGTATATATAGACCACAGTTTCTTTATCCATTCATCAATTGAAGGACATCTAGGTTGGTTCCACAATCTGGCTATTGTGAACTGAGCAGCTATGAACATTGATGTGGCTGTATCTCTGTAATGTGCTGATTTTAAATCCTTTGGGTATAGGCCAAGGAGTGGGATAGCTGGGTCAAATGGTGGTTCCATTCCAAGTTTTCTAAGGAGTCTCCACACTGCTTTCCAGAGTGGCTGCACTAATTTGCAGCCCCACCAGCAATGTAAGAGTGTACCTTTCTCCCCACCTCCTCGCCAACACCTGTTGTTGCTTGTATTCTTGATAATCGCCATTCTAATTGGGGTGAGATGGAATCTTAGGGTGATTTTGATTTGCATTTCTCTTATTACTAGAAATGTTGAACATTTTTCCATATGTTTGTTGATTGCTTGTAGATCTTCTTCTGTGAAGTGTCTATTCATTTCTTTAGCCCATTTGTCAATTGGATTATTTACATTCTTGGTGTAGAGTTTTTTGAGTTCTTTACAGATTCTGGAGATTAGCACTCTATCTGAAGTATGATTGGCAAAGATTTTCTCCCACTCTGTAGGCTCTTTCTTCACATTGCTGATAGTTTCCTTTGCTGAGAGAAAGCTTTTTAGTTTGAATCTATCCCAGTTATTAATTCTTGCTTTTATTTCTTGTGCTATGGGAGTCCTGTTGAGGAAGTCTGGTCCTAAGCCGACATGTTGAAGCTCTGGACCTACTTTTTCTTCTATAAGATGCAAGGTCTCTGGTCTGATTCCGAGGTCCTTAATCCATTTTGAGTTTAGTTTCGTGCATGGTGAGAGATAGGGGTTTAGTTTCATTCTGTTGCATATGGATTTCCAATTCTCCCAGCACCATTTGTTGAAGAGGCTATCTTTTCTCCATTGCATATTTTTGGCCCCTTTGTCTAGTATGAGAAAATTGTATTTATGTGGGTTTGTGTCCGTGTCCTCTATTCTGTACCATTGATCTACCTTTCTATTTTGGTACCAATACCATGCCGTTTTTGTTACTATTGCTTTGTAGTAGAGTTGAAGATCTGGTATTGCGATACCCCCTGTTTCACTCTTTCTGCCAAGGATTGCTTTAGCTATTCTGGGTTTTTTATTCTTCCAGATGAATTTCATAATTGCTTGCTCTATTTCTGTAAGGTACATCATTGGGATTTTAATTGGAATTGCATTGAATCTGTATAGCACTTTTGGTAGAATGGCCATTTTGACAATATTAATTCTTCCTATCCAAGAACATGGGAGATCTTTCCATCTTCTAAGGTTTTCTTTAATTTCTTTCTTTAGTGTTCTGTAGTTCTCATTGTAGAGGTCTTACACCTCTTTTGTGAGATTGATTCCCAAATACTTTATTTTTTTCGAAGCTATTGTGAATGGGGTAGTTTTCCTAATTTCTCTTTCTGAAGATTCATCGCTTATGTATAAAAATGCCTTAGATTTATGTGCATTGATCTTATATCCCGCTACTTTACTGAATTCACTTATGAGATCTAAAAGTTTTCTGGTGGAATTTCCTGGTTCCTCTAAGTATACCATCATATCATCAGCAAATAGGGATAGTTTGAGTTCTTCTTTTCCTATTCGTATCCCTTTAACTTCTTTGGTCTGTCTAATTGCTCTGGCTAGAGTTTCAAGGACGATATTGAATAGAAGTGGTGAAAGAGGGCATCCCTGCCTTGTTCCAGTTTTTAGAGGGAATGCTTTCAGTTTTTCACCATTTAGAATGATGTTAGCCATGGGTTTAGCGTAGATGGCCTTTACAATGTTAAGGAATGTTCCCACTATCCCTATTTTTTCTAGTGTTTTGAGCATGAAGGGGTGCTGTATTTTAACAAATGCTTTTTCTGCATCTATCAAAATAATCATGTGATTCTTGACTTTAAGTCTGCTGATATGGTGAATTGCATTTATTGATTTCCTGATGTTGAACCAACCTTGCATCCCTGGGATGAAACCCACTTGATCATGGTGCACTATCTTTTTAATATGTTTTTGTATGCGATTTGCTAAAATTTTGTTTAGAATTTTTGCGTCGATGTTCATTAAGGATATTGGTCTGAAATTTTCTTTCCTTGATGTGTCTCTGTCTGGTTTAGGAATCAGGGTAATATTGGCTTCATAGAATGAGTTTGGGAGAGTTCCCTCCTCTTCTATTTTCTGGAATACTTTGAGAAGTATTGGAATGAGCTCTTCTTTAAAAGTTTTGTAGAACTTGGCTGAGAACCCATCTGGTCCTGGACTTTTCTTTGTTGGAAGGCTTTTGATGACTTCTTCTATTTCATTACTTGAAATTGGTCTATTTAAATTGTGTATGTCCTCCTCGTTCAGTTTAGGCAATTCATATGTCTCTAGAAACCTGTTGATGTCTTCGAAATTTTCTATTTTGTTGGAGTATAGATTTTCAAAATAGCTTCTAATTATGTTTTGTATTTCAGTCGTGTCTGTTGTGATATTTCCTTGTTCATTCTGAATTTTAGTGATTTGGGTTTTCTCTCGTCTTCTCTTTGTTAGTGTGGCTAAAGGTTTATCAATTTTGTTTATTTTTTCGAAGAACCAACTATTTATTTTGTCAATTTTTTGTATTGTTTCTTTTGTTTCAATTTCGTTGATTTCAGCTCTCAGTTTAACTATTTCCTGTCTTCTACTACTTTTGGTGTTGGTCTGTTCTTCTTTTTCTAGGGCTTTGAGCTGTAGTGTTAGGTCATTTATTTTTTGAGTTTTACTTCTTTTATTAAATGCGCTCCATGAAATAAATCTTCCTCTAAGTACTGCTTTCATAGTGTCCCAGAGATTTTGATATGATGTTTCTTTGTTCTAGTTTACCTCTAAGAATTTTTTAATTTCCTTCCTAATATCTTCTGTTATCCATTCATCATATAGTAGCATATTGTTTAATCTCCAGGTGTTGGAGTAGTTTCTGTTTTTTACTCTTTCATTAATTTGTAACTTCAATCCATTATGATCTGATAGAATACAAGGTAGTGTCTCTATCTTCTTGTATTTGCTGACATTAGCTTTGTGGCATAATATATGGTCTATTTTAGAGAAGGATCCATGTGCTGCTGAGAAGAAAGTGTATTCGCTCTTGGTTGGATGGTATATTCTATAAATGTCTGTTAAGTCTAAATTATTGATTGTGTTATTGAGATCTATGGTTTCTTTGTTCAATTTTTGTTTGGAAGATCTGTCCAGTGGTGAAAGAGGCGTGTTAAAATCACCTAGTATTATTGTGTTATGGTCTATTTGGTTTCTAAAATTGAGAAGGATTTGTTTAACATACATGGATGAGCCACTGTTTGGGGCATAGATGTTTATAATTGTTATATCTTGCTGATTTATGCTTCCCTTAAGCAGTATGAAATGTCCTTCTTTATCCCTTCTGACTAACATTGGCTTGAAGTCCACATTATCTGAAATGAGGATGGATACTCCAGCTTTTTTGCTGAGTCCATGTGCATGGTATGTTTTTCCCCATCCTTTCACCTTTAGTCTATGGGTATCTCTTTCTATGAGGTGAGTCTCTTGCAGGCAACATATTGTTGGATCTTTCTTTTTAATCCAATCTGCCAGTCTATGTCTTTTGATTGATGAATCCAGGCCATTAACATTCAGGGTTATTATTGAGATATGATTTGTATTCCCGGTCATTTGGTTCATACTTAAAATTTTTGACACATCTTGGTTCCTCCTTTATTTGACAGTTCCTTTAGGATAATTCCTCCCTTTGCTGATTTGCTTCTTTATTTTTTATCTCTTCCTCATGAAATATTTTGCTGAGAATGTTCTGTAATGCTGGCTTTCTTTTTGTAAATTCTTTTAGCTTTTGTTTATCATGGAATGATTTTATTTCATCGTCAAATTTGAAGGTAAGTTTTGCTGGGTATAAGATTCTTGGTTGGCATCCATTTTCTTTCAGAGCTTGAAAAATGTTGTTCCAGGCCCTTCTAGCTTTTAGGGTCTGGATTGAAAAATCTGCTGATATCCGTATTGGCTTCCCCCTGAATGTAATTTGGTTCTTTTCTCTCACAGCCTTTAAAATTCTGTCTTTATTTTGTATGTTAGGTATCTTCATAATAATGTGCCTTGGTGTGGGTCTGTTGTAATTTTGTATATTTGGAGTTCTATAAGCCTCTTGTACTTGATTTTCCATTTCATTCTTCAGTTTTGGGAAATTTTCTGATATTCTTTCATTGAATAGATTGCTCATTCCTTTGGTTTGTTTCTTTAAGCCTTCCTCAATCCTAACAATTCTCATATTTGGCCTTTTCATGATATCCCATAATTCTTGTAGATTCTGTTCATGATTTCTTACCATCTTCTCTGTTTGTTCAACTTTGCTTTCGAGGTTAAATATTTTGTCTTCAATATCTGAAGTTCTGTCTTCCAGCTGTTGTATCCTATTGGTTATGCTTTCTATGGAGTTCTTAATTTGGTTTATTGTTTCCTTCATTTCAAGGATTTCTGTTTGGTTTTTTTTCAATATCTCTAACTCTTTATTGAAATGATGTTTTGCTTCCTGAATTTGCTCTGTTAACTGTCAATTGGTGTGATCGTTCAATGCCTGCATTTGCTCTTTCATCTCATCGTTTGCTTCCCTAATCATTTTAATTATGTACATTCTGAACTCCCTTTCTGTCATTTCTTCTGCCATGCTGTCGTTGGATTTCATTAATGTAACATCTAGATTTGTTTGGGGCATTTTCTTCCCTTGTTTTCTCATATTGTTCAGGAATCAGTGGGTCATTAAGATATTGCAGATTTCTTCTATCAACTTATAATGTCCCCGAAGATTGCTAGTATATCCCCTCTTATCCTTCAGTAGCCTGAAGTCTTGGAGGAGGTTGATAATGCAGAGCTCCACGAAGAAGCTGCCTCTCTAGGGGGGGTGACCCTCAGGTGGCGTATATTCCCTGCTAGTGGGCAGAGGTGCCTCCACTTGTTGACCAATGGTCATCCAATGGGGAACTAGACTGTGGGCTGAGGCAAGGCCTGTTTGTGCCTGTGTCTCTGGTTTTACCGTCCCTGTGGGAAAACCTCCCCCGGCCGGGAAGACTCACTCGGTGGGGACGTCTCGCTGGTCAGTTGCCCTCCTAGAGGTTCCCCTCAATCTACAACTACCACCTGGGCTGGACTGTCTTCCTCTGCAATGATCCCAGGGGCCTGGACCTACCTCCTGGGCCTGGGAGCCTCACCGTTCGCAGGCGAGTCTCCTTAGGTTGCCTCTCCCAGAGAATCTGCCTGCCGCCCTGGAAACTTCGCTCCGCCCCTAGGCGTGTCTCTGTGCGGCTCTTCCAGCAAGAAGCCACCTAGCTCCTAGGACCCTGCTCTGCACCAATCGCCTGGCTATGAAGCCCCTCCTCTGAGCCACCACCTGGAGCCCCGTACAATAGCTCCGAGACCCAGAGACCCGCCACACACCTCCTCCTCCTGCCAACCACCCGTAGCCCTAGGCAGTCACTCCAAGTCCAAGTGACCCGCCCTGTTCCTCCTCCTCCTTCTTCGGGTAGCCCCCCGGGTGTTCAGGAGCAGTGGCTCTGAGACCAAGTGACTCACCACGCTCCTCCTCCAGGCAGGCCACCAGTGTTCTGGAGCAGTTGTTCTGAGTTCAAACAGCTCGCCATGCAGCTCCTCCTCTGGCAACTACCTGTGGCTCTGATGCAGTCACTCCTAGGTCAAGCAACCCGCCGCGCTCCTCCTCTTCCTCCGGGCAACCTCCCTGTGTTCAGGAGCGCTCACTCTGAGTTCAAACAGTTCACCACTCAGCTCCTCCTCTGGCAACTGCCTGTGGCTCTGATGCAGTCACTCCTAGACCAAGCGTCCCGCCGCGCTCCTCCTCTTCCTCCAGGCAGTCCCCCGGTGTTCAGGAGCACTCGCTCTGAGTTCAAACAGTTCACCACGCAGCTCCTCCTCAGGCAGCCGCCCAGAGCCCCAGTGGTTGCTCGAGTCCAAGCACTGTGCTGAGCCGTCTCCTCTACGATGATCCCAGTTGTCCGTGTTTACCGCTCCAGCGGGGGGAGGGGCGTCTCGCTGAGCAACTCTACTTCACAAAGTTCCCTGCGTTCCGGGGCTACTGCCCCATCCGGGACGCCTCCCCAACAGGAGAGACTCACCTGGCAGCTTTGAGTTGGTCCCAAGTCTCTCACTATCTCCTCTTTTGAATCTTGCGTCCTGGAGCAACGTGAAATGCAGCCGCCCTCTAGTCCGCCATCTTGGCCCCTGTTCCAGTCTATTATCTTTAGATCATTGCCTTTTGTTCACTTCTACACAGCTGTTCAATCTCCATCGATCCTAAGCATAAAAATAGACCATTTTCTCAGGATCTTTAGGTCTTCATTTCTGAAACTTCCTGTGTCCCATGAAGCTTTGATTCAACTTATTATACTTTTATCTTGTTAACCTGGCTTTTGTTACAGGAGCCTTGACCCTGACCCTTAAGATCTTACCTTGTCGTTTTTAGCCACAACATGGGTATGTGTGGAGAGCCAAACCAAGCCAAGCCTTCTGTTATAGGTTAGATAAGTGTCCCCAAAAGTTCACTTTTAGAGGTGATATAATTAGATTATGAGAGGTGTGACCTAATCTGTAGATTAATCCACAGAATTAATTGGGCAACAACTATAGGAAGGTAAGATGTGACTGGAAGAAGTAGGTTACTGGGGTTGTGACTATGGGGGTTGTATTTGTTCCTGATAAGAATAGCTGTCTCTGCTTCCTAGTTGCCATGTCTTGAGTTGCCTTCCTCCACCACACCCTTCCATCATGATGTTCTAACTCACCTCAGGCCAGAGTTATGGAGTGTGCCAAACATGAACTGAACCTCTGAAATTGCAAACCTATTTTACATTGTTCTTATCAGGTCTTTTGGTCACGGTAACAAAAAAACTTACCAAAACAGAAATTGGTACTGAGAAGTGGAGTTGATATGACTAATTTGACCATTTGATTCTGAAGTCTTTGGACTTAGTTTGCAGTGGGAGGAGTTTTGAAAAGTTTGAAGATGCAATCTGGAAAAGCTTTACAATGTTGTAAGTGGAGCTTAATGGGTGATTCTTGTGGGAACTCAGAAGAACAGAATGCTGATAGAACTGTGGACAGTGAAGACTGGGCTCATGAGGGCTCAGAGGAAAAGGAGGACTCCATTGGAAATTGAACTAGAGTTCACATACGTTACATTCTGGAAAAGAAATTGTCTATATTTTACTCATGTCATAAGACTTTCTGTGAGGTTTAATTTAAAGGTGATGAACTAGTTAATCTGGCAGAGGAAATTTCAAGGCAGCACAGCATTCAGGTGGTGGAATGAATAATGATGGCAGCTTTTATCCAATTTTCTGTGATAAACTGGAGTATATATCAGAACAGAAAGATTTTAAAATCTTGTACTTTGGCCAGAAAAGTACAAGTAAAACTGGGGGCAAAGGTGTGGCTATTAAAGATATTATAGCCACTAAAGAAATGCTAAGAAACAAGACCACACCCATCTCAGGTTCAAGGTTTAAAAGTAAAAATTACTTTGAGAAGAGATTGTGGGGCACCCTGTTTTCATGGGGATTCCTAGGAAGTTGTTTCACTGTGATCAACAATGCAGGCACTCAGAGTCTTCTGTAACCATGACCTAGGAGGCTTGATTACTACTCAAGGTGATGACAGACCTTGGCATCAACCAATTGCTGTTGGTTCTGTAGGAATTCAGAATGCTAGAGATAGGGGATCATGAAGGTTTCCACTAACATTTCAAGGCCACTCTGGAAAACAGTATGGGAATTCCTCAGAAAACTTGGAATGGACCCTCCTTTGATCCAGTGGTACCACTCCTTGGTTTATACCTAAAGGACTTAAAATTAGCATACCACAGTAATGCAGCCACATCAATGTTCATAGCTGCTCAATTCACAATAGCTAGATTATGGAATCAACATAGATGCCCTTCAACTGATGAATGGATAAAGAAAGTGTGGCATATATACACAATGGGATATTATTCAGTCATAAAGAAGAATAAAATTATGGCATTTGCAGGTAAATGGATGGAATTGGAGAATATCATGCTAAGTGAAATAAGCCAATCCCCCAAAACCAAAGACCAAATGTTTTTCCTGATAAGTGGATGATGATTCATAATGGGGTGTGGGTAGGGGGTAAGAGAAGAATGGAAGAACTTTAGATTACGTAGAGGGAAATGAGTGGGGTGAAGGTATGAAAGATGGTGGAATGAGACGGACATCATTACCCTATGTACATGTATGATTAAATGAATGGTGTGAATCTACACTGTGTACAACCATAGAAATGAAAAGTTATACCCCCATTTGTGTACAATGAATCAAAATGCAGTCTGTAAACATTTAAAAAACATTATAACTTGCACACAACATAAAAAAAAAAAAACAGAAAATAAAAAATTTCAAAGGAAGGTCTAGGAGACCAGGTAAAGCAAAGCAGTCAGAAGCCTGTCAGGCTGCCTTTGAATGGGTGATGCATGAAGACATGAGGAGGAAGCTGCAACTGCTATGGAGACCACCCCCGCCCCCACCACCAAGATAAAGAGATACTAGTAATATGGAATGTATGTCTAGGAAAGCTACAAGAATGGAGCAGAATTCAAGAGAGAGGTCACATTGTCTGCAAACAGCAAGGTCATAGAGACAAAGCTACACATGCCTTTTGGAGAGAACATCACAGGGTCATGTTCCCCAGAAGCTGGAGGTGGATCTACAGGACTTATTGGACCAACTGGGTTTGGTCCCATCCCTTCATTGTCTGCCCCTATTTCTTTTTTGTAATGGAAATATTTACTGTGTGCCATTATATATTAGATATATGTAACAATTTTTAGCTTTATAGGGGTAACACTCAAGGGTTTTCCTAGAGTCTCGATGAGATTTTGGACTTGGATTTTGGGTAATACTGGAACTTTTAAGATTATGGGGACTCTAGAAAATTGGATAAATGTATTTTTTGTTGTACATTGGATCATTGTGCATTGAGCTAGAGTCAGGAGTGGAACGTTATGGTTTAGATAAAAGATATCCTACAAACAACCATTTTCAGAGGTGGAGTGATTAGATTATGAGAAGAATGACTAATCAGTGAATTGATCCACTGATGGATTAACTGGGAAGTAACTGGAGGTTGGTAGGGTATGACTAGAAGTAGTCATAGAAGTCCTGGGGCTGTAATTTTGGGGTTTACATATTGTGCCTGTTAAGAATAACTCTCTGGTTCCTAGTTCCATGAGCTGCTTGCCTTTGCCACACCCTTTCACCATGACGTTCTGTCTCTCCTCAGGCCCAGAACTGTAGATTCTACCCAGCATGGACTAAATTTTTGTAACTTTGAGCCAAAATAAACTTATCCTATTCTATGTTATTCTTATCAGGTCTATTTGTCACAGTACTGTCTAAAATACTTTGCTTGCCTCACCTTACTTTGACCTACCTTTCCATCACTTGGCTATTAATAGGAAGTCAAGCCAAACAAATGGTAATCCTTACCTTGCCTTGTCTTTCCTTGCTATGCCTTTGACTTGCTTCTCTTTGACATTGTTTGGCTATTGAGGGAAAGGTCATCCTTGTCCTGCCTTGCCTAGCCTAACCTTCCTTACTATGGTTTGGCTATCACAGGGAAGCCAAGTCAATCCAATCCTTCTTTGCTTGTTTTGCCTTGTCATGGCTATGATATTAAGGGGAAGCCAAGCCAAGCTGGGTCAAGCTTTACCTTGACTTGCCTTCACTTGACATTTGGCTATTGTGGGGAAGCCAAGCAATAACTTGGTTAATGAAGGGGAATCCAAGTCAGGTCAGTCCTTACCTTATCTTGTCTTATCTTCCCTTTCCTTCCCATGGCTTGGTTATCAAGGGAAGTCAGGTCAAGATAAGTCTTGCATTTTCTTGCTTTTCCTTTTCTATACCTTGACTTTCTTTTCCATGGCTTGGTTATTGAGGAAAACCAAGACAAGTTCAGTCTTGCCTTGCAATATTTTTGTTATCAAGGGGAGGTCAAGCCAAGCCATCCTTGACTTGCCTTGCTTTATTTAACCATGACTTCATTATCAAAGAGAAGTCAATCCATGCAAGGCCAAGTCTCCCCTTGCCTTACCTTGCATTGATTAGTGGCTGGATCCAGGGTTGAGCTGTCATGTTCACACATTGAAGACAGCTGTCAAATGTTGGGATTCCATGCTCTTTCCCATCTGTGGCCACAAATATGGGCTGGAAGGTGAATCCAGAGTTAATAAGAAGTTTCAAACTTCGAGTAGAGCAGAACAACCTCCTGGAAACCAGGGCAGAAGTGTCCACGGTTTAGGCCATAATGACCCTGGAGAGGTGTGAGGTATAGGAAGGGCCTGTACAGCATGGAGAGTGCTCCCAACTCAAGTCGGAGGGAGGCTGCTCCAGAAGGAGAAGCTGAGAAGGGGGAGAGCTATCCAAATCAGACACAAACTAGGGAGCCAAGATTTCAGATGTGTTGACTGAGGGGCTGGGAATGATGACAGAGGTAGTTATTGGGAGAATAGTGAAGAGGGAGGGCACTAGGCTCTGACATGTGAGTGGGACTCTGAGACAGGAGAATCCACACACATTTGGGTCAGGGACAACATTTGGGAAGTGCTAAGGGTGGGAGGGAAGGCAAAGTACCACCTCTTTGCTGCTGTAGGATGTATAATATCTGAGTCCTCCCCAATTAGAGAAACTTCCAGATGGGCTTTGACATGAAGGGGGAGGAAAGTCCCACCTCTGTTACAGGAGCCGTCAAGGCAGGAGTTGGTCTTATGAAGCAGTCCTTACCTGGATCCTAGGGCTAGAATTTGGGATCAGAGGACAGGTCATCTCTGACTGTCCTTGATAATGGGAAGGAATCAGTAGTTAGCAAGGTGACTGTGTCTGAGGACAGTGAATATGAAGAGGGGCCTAGAAGTGACTCTGGGGGAGGAGAAGAGGGTGTGATGTGAATTGTGCTCCTCCAGACTCACGATGCACAAACGTGGCCACTCTAGCAGATCTCAGGAGGACCTTGGGCTCAAAGAGTTCTGCCTCCTCCTGCACCTCCTATGTTGTGCATTCCAGATGGGTCCTGTAGGGGCAAAAGGAGGAGGAACAGTCCTGGTAGTCCTAGGTAGCAGGAGACAGCAGGAAGGCTACATGACGTTGTAGTCTCAGATGGCCTGAGACAAATCCCTGAATGCATTGTTATATCACTTGCTCCTCCAGGTCTAGATATTGAGAAGTGACATGAAAGCTCAGTTTGGGAGAAGGTGGCAGCATCAAAGGTCCTTGCAAAGAAATCTTGCAATCTTGGAGCCTAGAATTCTTAGGCGTGTGTGTGTGCAATTCTTCTTGGTTACATGTCTGCCACCTTCTCACACTGGGTGTTCCTCTGGTGTTCCTTCTCAGTCAGAGAAGTTAACTAAGTCAGTTTTTTTCACTGAAGTGACCAATATCCTGACAAGAACAATGTAAAGAAGGAAGAATTTATCTGGGGATCATGATATCATGATGTCTTTATCTGGAGGTCTCAGTTCACAGATGGTCAGTTCCATTGCTCTTGGCCATGGGGCAAAATGTCATGAGAGTATGGAGAAAGCAAACTCAGGACACAGCCACCAGGAAGCAGACTGTGAGCTCCACTCACCAGGGATGAAATACATGTCCCAAAGACAGACCACCAGTGACCTTCCTCATCCAACCTCATCCTATCTGCCTATGGTTACCATCCAGTTAATACATTCAAGAGTATTAATGTATCAGTTAAGATTTTCAAAATCTAATCATTTCATCTCTGAACTTCCTTGCATTGTCTCACACATGAGCTTCTGGGTAAGACTGAATAACCAAACCCTAACAGGAGTAATCCTTGTTTACTTTTGTGGACAAGCTGGGAAACAGCCTGTGGTGTGATGAGGCTGGACTCCTCCTGTGCAGCCACAGAAACCCCAAAATGGATTTGCATGAGCTTGTGATGGCTTTTCATTTGTGGCAGGAACTCACAGATGAGATTTGGAAATTCTGGTAGACTTTGTCTTTGCAGTTCTGGGTGTGAAGCTTTCTCTGTAGAGCCCCACTCCTGGGTATGAAGGAAGAACAGCCTCTAATGACCACTGGGGCCTAAATGAGAACTGTGCATCCCCAGTGCCATTGGAGACTGTTCTCTTATGGTCATGTTTGTCCACAATTAGATGTGACCAAAGCAGCAGGGATTGTGCAAAAATACTGCAAATGAGGGTACCAGAAACAAATGTACAAAATCACACAATTTCCAGCTTCCTGTAGGGTCACCTGGGGGAAGGGAGGTCTTCACATTGGGCAAGTATTTTCTCTGGTCTGTCCTTCCTGATGCAATGTCCATTGTTCCTTCCTTTTCCTAATTCACTATAAAGGAGGAGGACATAGAGGCTCATGTGTTCCAAGTCTGTGCCAGCAAATTTTTTTGTAGAAATACCAATATAGGGCCACACCCATCAGTCTCAGTACCAACTTGTATGATTGTAGAGACCTGATTTCAGAGCTGAGCAAGAAGTGCCATCCTAACTTAGTGACTTGGAAAGATTTGTGGGAGGAGGGGTACAAGTGCAGCCATTGGTGTCTGGGAAGAAGAGTGACTGAATTCTCCATGAAATTCTGGGATCCTATCCTCACCCTTATCTCACTACCAGAAAGGGGAAGCCCTGGGATGTCACAATTGCAAACCACTATAAGGGGTTACAAAAGGAAGGATAGGAATATCTATGGTCTTGCATCTTTTCCTAGGAATGGTAACAGGTTCATTGTGCTCTGAGGCAGAAAATATGTTCTCAGAACTTTTCTCACCTCAGCTGAACCCTGTAGTCCAGTGACACAGAATCATCTAGAATCCAGTACAGTTTAGAGTGAGTAAAGACAGGTGGGGAAATGAGGTTTGAAAGCCAGGCCCAGTACTAGGGTCTCAGAAAGCCGTGCTCTTGGTGCCTCTCTCCCATGGCCTGGGCCCTGCTCCTCTTCACCCTCCTCAATCAGGACTTAGATGATACTGTCAGAGAAGGGGACATGTGCAATGATACTTTGTCTCCTCCTGCTTCCTAAGGTTCGCTTGGGCCTGCATTGATGGATCAGAGTGTGCTTTCCCTGTTTCAGGGTCCCAAGCCTAGTCTATCCTAACTCAACCTCCCTCAGCATCCAGGACCCTCAGGGACTGTGGTATCAGTCCCCTGTGCTATAAACATCAGTGACATTGAGAAGAATATAATATCTCCTTGTACCAATGGCTTCCAGAAACAGCCCCCCTCCTGATTTAGAGTCAACAGACAGGCCTCAAGAATTCTTCGTTGACTAGAACCAAATACGTTAAATTGAAACAACTTGCTGGGAAGAACTCTCCAGGGCTTGTTTTCCAAAGAAAAGTAATTAGAAGAACAAAACTATAAACCTCCCTAAGTGTGTTATAAAACTGTTTGATAAGTAACTCAGCAAAGTTTATGAATGGAAATGTAGTATCCAAGTCATATTCATCTTTAAAGGAGTTTTTAAAAAAGAATCCTGATTGATTCTCTGGATCCAAGTCTGACAACACAGGCTCCCTGAGCATCTGAGGAATCTAATTGTATGGCTGCTCAAGGTCAAGGAGCAGCACTTTCCGTAGTGATTCACGTACATGAGGAAGTGAGACCCAAACCTACTCTGAGCTCACAGACTGCTCCTTACTCTGAATATGCTTCCTCAGCTCTGTGCAGAGGGTGCTTCCTGAAACATGGTCCTGAGAATTCATTTTATGTATTTCAGGCAGTGACACCTTCCTCTGGTCTGAGAGATGTGGGCTTAGTAAGTGTGAAATTCTCCAGTGCTTCCTTGGAGTACAGAAGGTTAAGCCCATGCTCACAGGTGCCATTCCTGCAGTTCCAGGGAAATCCTCATCGTAAATGCCTCCATCTCCAACTACCGTGCAAACCTGTCTTGATTCATTTACCATCAATGATCTTGTCTTAATCCGTTCATGTCCACAATGCTCTAGTCAAAGGGAAGGGAAGAACAACTGAGTAATATTTAATGATGTTACAAAAGGAAAGAGACAGAGGGAAAGCTGCAGGTTCTTTTTCAGTGTCTCTCATTTCTTGTCCCATTGTGTAGGAAGCTGAGCAGGGGAGAACATGAGTCTACTCTGTCTTATGTAGCTCCACTCTCCCCTCAGATCAATGGACTCCTGTCCTGGAGGAGGCTTACATGTGGGCTGCTCCCTGGATGGTGGGGGCTCTTACCTCAGTGACTCCATTGTTTCATAAAACCAAGGATCATTTGGTGTTTATCCCCATTCCTCAGGGAACTGTGACATATTTGATTTTCACAAGGAGCCATTAATTATAAAGAATCACTAATTATATATGCAGAAAAATGTTCCCTGAATTATGTTCTGAAAAAAAACGTTTTAAGTTTACAATATCATAAGTTGAAATACATTTAATACACATGACCAAGTGAGCATCACACATAGCAACACAGCACAGTTTAGAGCATTAGGTGTTTACCCTCATGATTCTGGGTTGACACAAAACTGCACTATCATGGAACTCCCTGGAATCACAGGAGAGTTTCGAATCCTATCTTTCTAGCCTGAGAAACAAAACAAAATTCCAAATGTAAAGTATGATTTTCAATGAACATGAACTGTTTTGCACCATTATAAAGTCAAAAAATAAACAAAATTATTTAAAGTTGAAGACCATGGACTGATATACAAATGCATATGTATTGTGTGTGTGTGTGTGTCTTCAGAAACTCTTTCCAAATGGGTGCAGGCCCCAGAGGATCTAGGGCAGTGATCAACCCTAGTTTGCCAGAATTTTCCCAGTGTTAGCAATTAAATTAAAATGTCTTAAATTTTACATGCTCACTCCCATGTGACATTTTTGGCATTACCATTCCTCTGGGTTCTTGTGAATGTGCAAGTTCAAAATGCATGAACATCCTGTGCTTTCTGAAATAATGAAACTATATACATTTTATTAATTTTTTAAAACGAGAACATGGTTCTGTTCAATTATTAAAAAGTTTGACATTTCCATACTTCAAAACACCTGCCAGTGTTTTACTCTTGAATGTCATCAGGCATTTGGCCCTCAGGGCAATTCCCATTCCTTCTAGGGATTCCTCAACAAAGAGCCACAGTGACATTCTTGCCTCGCTCTCTGACACCCCCAAGGAGTCCACCTTCAGGTGTCTTTCCTTCTTTTCCACCTACTGCCTGGACCTGCTCAGGCTGTGCTGGAGGGGGACGAGGAGGAGTGCAGGCTTTGACCTCAGTCTCATCAGAGCAGTGTGAGAATACAGTGTTCTTGCTTGGCTCCATCTTTGTCTTCCCTTTTGCTCTGTTCACCCATTCTGGATGACTTTGTTCCCACTGCCTACAAAAGACACCACAAGAGCATCTTTCATTCTATTCTTGTTTATTTTTTTCCTATGGGAAATTATCTCTAATTTTACTTTTATTCTGAGTTTCCATTCTTTGTACTCAAGGAAAGTTAAGTAAATCAGGTACATTTTATATTTAAAATTTGCTATTGTGTAACAAATCATGCTTGAAAAGAATTTCATGAAGTAAACACTTAAAACTCTAACAAATAGTAAAAATAACAAAAATGCCTTTACTTTGCCATACTTACTCATCTAAACAAACAGGTGCAACAGGCTTTTCTCAGTCATTGCTCATTTCTTCATCTGTCATTGTTGAACTATGTGCCCAGTAAAGGACAATTTTTGTTGTGATAAAACTGACTGCCCTTTTCTCAATCTAGCTTGAGGAAAACTGTCAGGTTACTTAAGTTGAAGCTAAAACAGTGTCCATGCTCAGTGAATGGGAAAACATGCTAATATATATATTTTCCTATTATAATAGACTTACAGTGTGAAGGAATTGGTTAAAGACTTCTAGGAGAGACTAATGAAGTCCAGGAAGAATGACATTTTCATCTTTACCTGCACAGTATCCTGTGCTTATGTGAATACTAAAAACAAACAAAATTTACTAGGATGACCATAAAAAGTTCTCAGTTCTCTAAAACAGAGGTATGGTAGTTCAGTAAATGGGGGAACAAGCATTTGTGCAGTAGATATGACAGAATTATGCCATTTAATCTTTAAAAGCGTTTACAACCCTTTGGCAACTTCATATGTCAAACTATGAAAAGTTTTAGCACAATGCTAACAGAGTGTCTATTTGAAAATTCTGAAGTGGAAAAATGAGAAAATGTCATGCATCATTTTTGCTTGTTCCCTTCCATCTCAATGCCCTTGGGGCTCCCTGGTCTGACATAACTCTCTAAGCAGCCTCTTGGCCTGAATCTTCTCTGAACCTGTAGTTTTCTATCATGTCAACATTCCCAACAAATGCAGATGGCAAAATTTATAGTAATGAGAGGATGACTTACTCCAATACTGCTTTTCATGTGGTATATATGGAGATCTCTAAAGATAATGCTTATAGTTAATAAGCAGGGTGGAGCCAGATGTGATGGCACACCCCTGTAATCCCAGCAACTGGGGAGGTTGAGGCAGGAGGATTGCAAGTTCAAAGCCAGCCTTAGCAACAGATAGGAGTTAAGCAACTCAGTGAGACCTTGTCTCTAAATAAAATATAAAATAGGGCTGGGGAAAAAAATAGGGCTGGGGATGTGACTCAGTGGTTAAATGCCCCTGAGTTCAATCCCCGGTACCAAAAAAAAAAAAAAAAAAGTAGGGCGGAAATTTTGACTCTACCAAAATTAAGACTAATTAAGACTCTTATGAAGATGTCATTCTGGTTGAGGAGTGTAAAGAGAACAAGAAATAAGAGACATTCGCTGCCATTTGTATAGAGAAACAACCTTTTTTTTTAAAGTGTGACCCCCAAGTTTATAACTAAAATATATGAAGTTGAATTAGATATCCTCCATTGTCCTCCCCCCAAATCTAGAACACTATCCTTTTTTTATTTGTTCAAATTAATTATACATGACAGTAGAATGCATTTGACACATCAACATAAATGGAGTATAACTTCTCATTCTTCTGGTTACACATGTAGACTTATACCAGTCATGTAATCATATATGCACATAGGATATTAATATCTGATTTACTCAACGATCCTTCCAACCCCCATGTCCCCCTCTCCTCCTTATACCCCCCTCTGCCTAATCCAAAGTAGAACACTATTATTTCTTGCATGGGGTTGGGGGTGGCATATTTGGTACTAGGGTTGGAACTCAGAGGTGCTCTACACTTAGCTACATCCCCATCCTGTTTATCTATTTATTCTCTTAATTTTTGATACAGGTTCTTTCTAAGTTGCTGAGGTGGCACTGAACTTGCGATCCTCCTGCTTCAGCTGCCTGAATCACTGGGATTAGAGGTGTGCATCACCATAGCAGGCTGTTTCACTGGAACCATGCCACCAAGGCTTCAGTTCACACCTATATCTGCATCTCTGTGGGTTCAAATCAGGAAAAAACAAGATTCACTTACCCTCCAACTGTATAGATGTCTCTAGTGTCCATTCCTGGACATCACTGAGGGTGCTCTGGCTGAGGAGTGGAGCTCTTGAACCAGATAACTGGGAGTCTGGTGATACTGGTCAACGGGCCAGTGATGATGGCCCTTCAAAGAAAAAAAGTGTCCTTGGTAACACTGGTCAACTTCTGTTCCTATCTACACATTATCACATGGAGTTTCCTGAACATTTGGTGATGATCTGAGGATAATCCAGTCTAGAATGGAATTCCTCAATACAAAGATAGAAATCATATTCTAAAGACTGATTTTGGAAGAGAGGAAAGAGTACAGAACTGATTCTTAAAGGAGAAATTCTTGGTCTTCTGAAAAATCAGGGAACTGAGGAGGAAGAAACCTCATCCCAGAGTTTGTGTTTGGGGTGAGAAGCTGAGCCTGGAAATGTGCTCCAGACCATGCTTCTTGCCTTTCTTCCCAGGACAATGTAGCTTTTGCAATGATCCCAGACCATATATTTTGTATGTTATTCATCCCTGAGAGTAGTCTTTACACAAGAAATAAGCAGTAAGGAGGGAAAACAAAAATACTTCTGAGTCCTCAAGGTTCAGAAGGAAAAGATCCTATTTCTCCTTCATCTATGACCCATAGTAGTTTTAAGGACGTGCCTGTGAGAGAATTGGGTCCCACAAGATTCCCTCCATCAATACTCAAAACTCAAACCACAACCTCTGCATAATCCCCAAGGAGTGCTAATAATCACAACCAAAAACTTTGCTATTTGGAAGTGGCAGAGGCAAGAAAGAGCAGGTGTTCTGGAAAGATCTTTAAATATCAGCAGAAATGCAGTACACTCAAAACTCATAGATACAGCACTTGTTACCATTATGCCATTAATCAAAAGAACAAGGCAACTTTCAAACGTATTTTCTTTTCTTCTATCTTCTTCCTCTTCCCTCAGCCTCCTCAGAAGAAAGTATAACCTGACTATTCCTAAGATGCTCTTCCATTTCATCCTACCTGGAATATGGTTACCTACCTGCACCAAAGTCCTCCCAGTCACTGCTAATGCTTTCAAGTTCCCACTCCTCAGCACAGGCAGCTGGAGGAAAGTCGACAAAAAGAGTGACTGGCCCATTCCTCCCTATATCAGGTGAAGCCACTTTGGCTCACACAAGATTAACTGAGTCTTCTCTGTGGTTCACGGGGTTTTCCAGGAACCTTGATGGTCATAGCTCCATACTCACAAAAATTATTTTGTCTCACTAAACTCCCTAAATCCTCCCTCCCAGCAGGAACCCAGAATCAAGATTCTCTAGAATAAATCCAGTCAGGTATTTTCTCAGCAACAGAGTGATTTCAGAATTCGTACCTTTGTTATTAATAGGTGGTATCTGCAATTAGAGAAAAGAAGACACTATGAGGATCAAACTATGCTGCACTTTTTTTTTGGGGGGGGGGTACTGGGGATTGAACCCAGGGAGCTTAACCACTGAGCCATCCCCAGTCCTTTTTATATTTTATTTAGAGACAGGGTCTTGCTGAGTTGCTTGGGGCCTTGCTAAGTTGCTGAGACTGGCTTTGAACTTGAGATCCTCCTGCCTCAGCTTACTGAGCCACAGGGATTACAGGTGTGTGCCACTGTGCCCCACAACATGCTGTACTCTTTATACAGGTCTGTTTTATTCTTGATGACTTAAAAAGCCAGATAAAGAACAATGGTGTACTGAAAGTTCATAGACCCCAAAAAAACTATGGTAGAGGACACCAAGCAAGAGTTTTTCCTGTGGAGTACACCTCTGCAGGAAGGATTGTATTCACAATCCTCAATCCAAGGAGTAAACTGATGCTGAGGGAAAAGCCTCCACATACATTTTATAAAAAGATGCAGTTTGTAGCTCTGGGGTCAAGCGTCAGTTGGTTATAGATTCCCATTCAACTACACCCAACCAATGAAATTACGTTTTTCAAAAGATAGGGTACATGATCAGACTTTGGTATCTAAATTTGATTGAAAAAGGAACTACATATGTATATAAGACACAAAATGTAGTCTTACACTTTGCAGTGAGGGCATCCCTACCAGGTCTTCAGGGTAATCTAGGATGAAACAGAGTAATTGTCAGTGTGTTTGGTCATTGGTGATTATGCATCACTTGGGGAGCTTTCTTGGTATAGACACAGGGCTGGAGTGTCAGATGTTCATGGTTAACAAGCATCCTGGGTGGAAGAAGGATGGAAAAAACAGAAACAGGAAAGAAATGAGACACAGAGGCCTTGGCCTTGGAGCAAAAGGCATCATAAATAGTACAAAATAATATGAAGCAGTACTAAAATGCACAGTGCAAATTATTGGAAGTATCCCTTCATTCCTCCCACATTTGGGGGATTTTTTAGTTATTGATGCATTGTAGTTATATACAACTGTGGGTGCATACACAATATAGATGCATACAACAAATTGTGCTCACTTAAAATTCCCCCCAATATTTTGCCTTTCCCTCCTCTCCTCCCTCCTTCTGATTCCTATTCTCTCATTTCCTGGTCTTCCTTCTATTCACTTATTATTTCCTAAATTGGTGTATTATAATTATACATAAAAGAGGAATTTGTTTTCATGTGTGCATACATGCACCTAGCATGATTTGGTCAATTTCATTCTGCAGTTGCTTCATTTGCCCACCCTTCTTTCTTTCCCCTGAATTCCCTTCCTCTACTTCACTGTTTATTTTCATGAGGAACCCTTTTTTTATTCCTTATTTCTCTGTCATTTCTGCATAAGAGAAAAAACATTTAAAGCTTGACTGAGTCTAGCATATATCATTTAGTATGATCTCAAGTTCCAACCACTTACCAGAAAATGACAATTTCATTCTTCTTTATGACTGAGTAAAATTTCATGGTGTATATGTACCACAGTTCTTTATCCATTTATCTGTCAATGAGTCCCTAGCCTGCTTCTATTACTTGGCTATTATGGATAGTAGTACTTATAACATTGGTATGCATGTCTCATTCTAGTATGTGATTTGAGATTTTCTGTGTAAATACCCAGGTTTGGTATAGCAGAGTCACCTGGTGTTTCCATTCCTAGTCTTTATAGGAATATCCATACTACTTTCCAAATGGGTTGTACTAATTTGCAATCCCACCAACAATGCATAAGTATAACTTTTCTCCTGTATGCTCACCAGTAATTATTATTTGTTCTTGATAATTGCCATTCATTCTAACTGGAGTGAGATGACATCTCATTGTAATTTTGATTTGAATTTCCCTGATTATTAATGGTGCTGAATATTTTTTCATCTATTTGTTGGCCATTTGTATTTCTTGTATTGAGAAATGTTTATTTAGAACATTTGCACATTTGTTGATTAGTTTGTTTTGGCTGTTAATTTTTTTTTTGGTTGTTTATATGTTCTGGAAATTAATCCCATGGTTTAACCTGCCATAGATGGTTGAGTTAATTCATATAAGGGTGGGCAATGTTTGTGTTCATGATGAGTTTTAATTTTTAGGAAGTTGAGAGGAGCAACTGTACTGTTAGTGGGAAATATCTCCTCAGAAACACACAACCTCAATATAGAGTCAAAGGTATTCACAATCACACATCACAAACCCACACTAGGCACCCCAATCCTCAAGGACACAACCCCCATAAATCTAAGGTGAGCACCATTGCTTCCAAGAGGTGGAGAAACTTGGTTATAGGTTTTTACCCAATCAGGTTTTTTCTTTTTCTTTCTTTCTTTCTTTTATGTTGTTGTTGTTGTTGTTGTTTTTGTTTTGTTTACAAAACTTCGACTATCCTCCTTTCCTCTAGAAACCCAGAATCAGGGCAACTCTTCAAAGAGAAAGCCAGTAAGGATGACTCACCTGTCTTCATATCAAAATTGTTTTCCTCACCAAGAAATTTCAGAATACTTACTATCATCAAGTTGTCTTGAGAACTCCTGCAATTACAGAAATGAAAGCATTGTGAGCACTATGTCGTGCTGTGAACATATGGTTTTGGTTCTCTTAGTATCGAAAGCACATGAGAAACACTGGAAAAAGTCACAGGTTCCCCAAAACAATAATAAGGGTGTACCCTTGGAAGGCACATGAGTTTTTCCCACAGATTGTAATCAAATCTATTTGTCATCAATTATAAAACACATAATCCAAAAAAGAGACATTTCTTGCAAGGAAAAGCACCCCTAGCATAAAATTTATAAACTGACCCTGTGATTTGTAAATGTTCTTTTGCATCCAATATCTGTCAAGAAGGGTCTGTTGTTCCACCACTTCAGAAAATAGAATCTAATAAGGATAATGTTCATTTTCCTGTTTTAACAGCTGAATTCAACTGAAAAACAGGAAATCAAGAAAGCGATATGTATACTACAAGCCATGAAGTTCATCTTACCCCAGTATTGGATGATACCTTGTCTTCCTCCCTTCTAGGCAACTCTTTCTTTTGCTGTTGCTCTTGTGGTTGCACTTCCTGAGCACCTAGGAGGACAGAGTGTCATTATCAATCATTGGTGGTGTTGCTGATGATTTACTCAGACACCTCTGATAAGACTTAGGGAAAAGGAGAAATGCAAAGTTGGGCTGTAAAAAGCATCCAGCTCAGAGGAAGTGAAGACACAATGAGGAAAAGGAAAGGTGTGAGAAATTGAGCTTGTGGACTTCTGCTGAGGGTAATAGAAGTCAAGAAAAAAATAGTTAATCTTCAATGGTACTAGAATTCCATTATTCATAGTGCATGTTTCGAATCTCAGATAAATGCTGTTTTAAAACACATGAAACAATTGGAGCTATAATTATTGCTGAATATCATGTAATAAAACTCTTGAGGATAAATTCCTATGGATTATAATCCAATGGTGTTCCAAAGAATATGGAGAAAGAAGAATATGGTGGACTAGAGGAAAGTGACCTAGGATTCAAGCAGCAGGAATACTACTTCTCTGTGAGATGAGTGAGAGAGGATTTCACTAAAACTCAATATTAGAGACTTTGAAATTTTGGATACATTAAACAAGGAAAAGGGACAAAATTAGAGTTAAGCTGCTTGCAGGAGTATCAGAATTACCTCACTAGGATGGAAAAAGTTGAGAAGTACTATGGTCAGTTTTAGGGTGGAAAATCCAGAGATCAGAGAGGAAGACTACCCTAGGTGGATCAAGAGGCTGTGTGGCACAATAAAATGTTACAGGAAAGATGCCCTGTGTTTATCAAGTGTCCATGGAGAGCTGAGGCAGGAGTCATCTTGAGGTGACTGTGCTGCAGCGGTCAGCAGTTATGGGAACTGGGAACTCAGATCCCGGAGTTTGGGCCTGGATCCAATACACAGTTCTGGCAGACACCAGCCATGTGACCTAGACTATGCCTAGCAAATGTGGAGAAAATTGGACAAGGAGGGTATTTTTCCCAAAGGAATACAAGTTGGGGGTGGGGAGCGCCAGGGAAAACCCAGCTCCCTACCCACCTTGAATCCAGCAGCATGCAGGACCAGGTACAGCATCTCAGGAACTTGAATGGGTGAACTATACTGAGGGACTGACCCCAGGAGGCTGGGAAGGGCAGTGTCCACAAGCAACAGAAGTGGCAAAGAACAGGCTGCCACATCCCCTAAGTGGAACCTTTGGGAGACTACTGGGGTACAGTACTTCCCATCCTATCCTATGCCATGTTGCCAAAAAGGTAAACTGAGAAATTTTGAACTCCAACTGGCATCTTGGTGAACAACACAATAACAGGGAAGGATGTGACAGCCCATGGCCCCTACTCTAGTGCTCAGTACATACCTCAAGAAGAAAAAAGAACAGACAGTTGAGAATAGACAGCAAACATATATTCTCCTTGACTATTTTGTTCACCACAATGAAAATGACTTAAGTTTTCATCAAGGTTTTTTTTAACTATGTGTGGAATGATTCATGAATATTTATATATATATACACACATATTTGTTTCTGTTTTCTCATTTCTAGCATTTTTTGAAGGTAGTTATTTTTCCTTGGTCAGTCTTTTGAGGGTGAAGGTTTTTCATTACTATATTTTGGGTTTTTTTTCATATTTTTTTTCTATATTTTTTACTATTCTGTTTCCCTTTTTCTATTTTTTCTTGCTAACAGCCAAATTCTGTCGTTCTTTCACTCTTTTGTTTTCTGCTTCCCCCTCATAAACATCACATCCTATGTTGCTTTTTCTTTTCTCCAGTTCACCTTGCAAATTGCAAACCCTTTGCTACCCACTTAGCTATTCTTTCCTCTTAATTAACTCTATTCTTAACATCTCTTAGACTATATAAACTCATTGGTTTGTATAATGCCATACCCCACCACCAATGCTGTAGTAATAATTAATACAGTGGAAGTCATAGATAATACCTCTTGTTTGATTTTATACCAGACCTAATACATGATTACTTACTGTTTTTACTGATGGTAATTGCATCAGTAAAGGTGACAAAAATATACACTGAAGAAAAGATAGCCTCTTCTAAAAATGGTGCTGGGAAAACTGGAAATCCATATATAGTACAATGAAATTTAACTCCTATCTCTCACCCTGCACAAATCTGAACTCAAAATGGATCAAAGACCCAGTCGTTAGACCAGAAAACCCTGCACATGCTAAAAGAAAATGCAGGCTCAACACTCCAACATGTCAGCTTAGGAACCAACTTCCTCAAGAAGACTCTTAAAGCACAAGAAGAAAAATTAAAAATTAATAAATGGGATGTCATCAAATAAAAAATCTTCTTTACATCAAAGGAAATAATCAAGAGCAGGAAGAGAGAGCCTACAGAATGGGAGAAATCTTGACATCTGCTCCTCAGAGCATTAATATCCAGGATATATAAAAAACTCAACACCAAAAATACAAGTAACCCAATCAACAAATGGGTAAAGGAACTGAACAGACACTTCATAGAAGAAATACAATCAGTCAACAAATATATGAAAAAATGTTCAAACATCTCTAGCATTTAGAGAAATGCAAATCAAAACTGCACTAAGATTCCATCTTACTCCAGAGAGAATGGCAATTATCAAGAATGCAAGTAACAAATGTTGGCAAGGATGGGGAGAAAAGGGTACACTCATACACTGTTGGTGGAAGAGAAAATTGGTGCAACCATTCTGGAAAGCAGTATGGAGATTCATCAAAAAACTAGGAATGGAATCACCATTTGACCCAGTTTTCCCATTACTCAGTACACATCCAAAGGATTTAAAATCAGCATACTACAGTGATGCAGTCACATCAATATTTATAGAAGCACAATGAACAATACCTAAGCTATAGAGCCAACCTAGGTGTCCTTTGACAGATGAATGAATTTAAAAAGTGTGGTATATATACATAATGGAGTATTACTCAGCCATAAAGAAGAATGACTTTATGACATTTCCCAGTACATGGAATGATCTGGAGACTATCATGCTAAGTGAAATAAGCCAGTCCCCAAACCCCAAAGGTCAAATGTTTTCTCTGATATGTGGAAGATAACTCATGACAAAGGGTACAGGGGGAAACTGAAGTTTAGTGGATTAGACAAAGGTGAATGAAAGAAAGGGAGTGTGATGTAAAAAGGAAAGACAGTGGAATGAATCTGACATAATCTTCCTATGTACATAAATGAATATACCACAGTGAATGTCACCATTGTGCACATCCACAAGAAATTAACTTTAAAAAACCAATGGATAATTGATAGAAAGATCAATAGAGTGAAGGGAGCCAGGGATGAGGGGAGGGATCGGGGACTGAATAAGAACAAGATATATTCCAAGCTTTTATGTCAAAATGGATTCTATTGTCATGCATAATAAAAAGATTAAAAAAGAGTGAAAACAACATGTAAATAATGTATTAACTTTTATTGATTAGTTTAGCAAATTTACCAAATTAATGAAAGACACTAATAATGGGGATGATGATGTGGCACTTGTCTGAGAAGAGGTAGACTTGGGAACTTCGAGTATTAATTTAGTTAGTTTTTTTTTTTTTTTTTTGTGATGCTGGGAATTGAACCCACAGCCTTTTGCTTGCAAGGCAAGCACTTTACCGACTGAGATATCTCCCCAGCCCATTTAGTCAGTTTTTTAAATAAAATTCAAACCTGTTCTATATTAAAAAACTCTAACAATTTCAAATAAATAACCTGGCACAATGCTCTCAGGGAGAAAGTCTCATTTGCTGACTTCAAGAATTTGGTGCTATCTAGATATTAGCTAAACATGCTATCTATATCTTAATGATAACCATACTTGATATCTAAATGCATTTTTAAACTGTAATTGAGATACTGCTAATTGACTCAGTAAATTAAAATTTTCACATATTAAGAAAATACTGCTGAACCTCTGCAGGGTTTTCTCTCATATACGGGACAAAAAATAATCTACGACTCTTATTCCTGATTCAACCTAATTATTGAATTTCCACCATACCTTCATTTGAGTCATATTCTTGTTGTATATCTTGGGAAATGAGAACTGTGCCTTTCTCAGGCCTGGAACGATTCTTCCGCAACCGCTGCATTGCAGAACGTACTGAGAAATGCATTTATAATATGGAAAGAGTTATATCAGTGTCACATCACAAAATTAGAGACAATTACTAATAAGTCATTCTGAACTTAAACTTCTGGTCCCTTAATTTACTGGCTTTCAAGCAGAGCCATCTGAGTCAGACAGGGGCTTCCAGAATATCATGGAGTTCAATGTGCACTTAACAAACATACCATATGGATTGTGGGGGCAATGTCTCTATGCACATACAATATAGAACCTCAGAAAAGTAAAGCGACTGAAAGTGTGTATACTGGTGCCTGATGGCCTGTGTCCACATGGACCTGGAGAAGGTCATGAAATCTCTCTGTTCTCAGTTCTGTGCACTATGGATGAAATTTTCCATATGGCCTGCATAAACGCATTATGTTATAGGACTAAAAGTAACTAAGTGAAGGTAAAACCTCAAGAAAAAGGACTCATACTTCAGAAGTACTTATAATGTTCATTAAATGCCAGAAGGAATGAGGTAGATGGCAGAGATTGAGTCCAGAGAAGGTATATGGGTGGCTCTAGAGCAGTAGAGAATGGATATTTACTCTTCATTCTTTATATACACATAATGTTTCACAATTCACGAAGGATAAATGGCATCATCCCCAGAAAGGTGGGCAGATCAGGTGCTGTAACTCCAATTTTTATTTGAGGATATTAATATTTATAGATGTTAAGCTATTTGCAGAATCATAACACTGTTGAGGGATGAATCTGGAAGGGCAAATACATCTGTCCCCTGGAAACAGAAATTTCCAAACAACTCTAAATCATGCCCTGACTCCGTGTTCCAAGAACTCCTCTCACTTTCTTTCTTGAATCTTCACACTCCAAGGTTTTGTGGGAGGACAAAGCTGATTCTCTAGAGGAGATGTTTGAGGTAAGAGCAGATCTCAAATCACAAGCAATCCTTTTTCTTCTTTCACTCCCTGATCCAATGTATTGAGAATATCCTCCTAAGATAATCCTCCAAGGGGCTGTGGGCATTGCAACTGTGTGACCTTCACCACTGTCATTACACAGTCAGCTGCCTATTCCTCGGTCCTTCCAGTGATCTGGTGTCCTCACTGAAACCAGTCTCTGCTGGTCTTCCAACATGATTCAACCCACACAGTTCCAAATCCACTGTTGCCTGATGGTTCTGCAAAGCATAAATGTCCATGCAATTGACAAATCCCAGGGGAGATGTCATGTGAATTGTCTGGAAATATAACCATTTTCAATGGAGCTTCAAATGTTTAATGAACTGTGTCTGTAACCACCACTTTCTTGATGATCTCTGATTCAGCAAGTTATCTGTGCAGCCTGGACTAAGTCTGGTTAAGGAAAGGCAGTGTTCACAGTAGTGATGAGAGTGTACCTTCTCTGCTCATCCCTTCCTTGAGTTCAGGTTCTATTCCATGGACTCCTCTTCCAGCCATAGACACTGCAGGAGCAGTTAACCCTGCCATAGCTAAAAACTGAACATAACTGACATTTTAGAAATACTGACACCGAGCCATACTTTTCTTTGATGTGTGTATAAATTCATTTAGTGTACTGGCTCACTATGCTTACACTTACCAGCCAATATGAAGATACCCTTTATTTGGCCTCCTGGGAAAGTTCCTCTGGCTCCATTGCAGAGAGGAAGCACTCTCTGAGCACAGAACCTCTAACACTTTTGAAAGGCATTAACAAGAATGACGAACACTAGCTGATAACCAAGTGATAATTTGAGATCTTTTTGGACACTATTCCTATGATTTAGCTCTTTGGGCTCCTGATGGTAATGCTGTCCAGTGCATTAAAACATTTCACCAGTTCTTACTGGAACTTGAGTCATGCTTTTAGCATATATCCAATACATTGCCCTATGTAAATGTCTACCATCTTTGGATTCTATATCTGATCAGAAATGTGTGAGTTTTTTCTCTCTTTTCACACTGGTGCCAATGTTAATGTCTGCAGACAGGTGCATAGATGCTATCTTGGGATTGTGACCATGAGGCAATCACATGATGAATTATTTGGGGATCTCTGTAGTCTTGAGTTATTCCAGGCAGATAGTGTGATACTAGAATCATCTAGCATAATGACTAGTAACCCCTCAACAGGGTGATAATTTGAGGTTCTAGTTTAGAGCACCATCTTTGGACCACATGCCTGAGTAAACATCTTGCCTCTTCCACTTAGTAGCTAGTGAGCTTGGTCATTTATCTCTGCACCTTGGTGAACTCATCTGTAGAGGGGTATAGTGAACAACCAAATCTGCTGCACAGAACTCTAATGAGGTTTGAATTAGTTCATTGGGTAAAGTATGTACTCTGATTTTTTAATTGAGAAATTTGCCACTGGAAATTGTGTTGGGCAATTGGGATGGTGGTCAAGGGGAAACACATAGACAAACCTTGATACATGCAAACCCATGCCATCTAAAGGGAACACAACTGATTCCAGAGATTGCAGACACATGGCTAGGGTTTGTTCATGGAAAGTCACTTCCTTTTTCTCTTAATTTTTTTTGGGTTGTAGATGGACACAATACCTTTATTTTATTTATTCATTTTTATGTGGTGCTGAGAATTGAACCCAGTGCTTTACACATGTTAGGCAAGCACTCTACCACTGAGCCACAACCCCAAGCCCCATCAACTCCTTTTATGAAACTTCTAATCCTCATTCCTAACAGGTGGTTCAGATTGTGGAAGTGCTCCTGACAAAAGTCAGTAAGTATTTAGACATTTCTCATCTGAATTATGTCTACAGACAGTGAATGATTTGAAGAATACATACCATTTTGCCACTTTCTTGAGGCTACCTGCATTAGAGAAGAGAAAATGCTCTGAGGCCCACATCATGCTGAGTTCTGTTTGCATAGATCTTTGGTTCTACTAGTGAGCCTAAGTAATAGCCATGATGGGAAAGAATGATAGTCAAAAGTCCTGAATTAGTCTGTTATGTAGCACTATCACTAAATACTTGAGGTTAGGTAGTTTATAAAGAAGTTTATTTATTTCACAGTTTTGTTGATGCAAAGTCCAGTATCAGGCAGCCCAATTTATTTGGCCTCCTGGGACAGTTCCTCTGGCTCCACTGCAACATGGCAGATGAACTGAAAAGGAACCAGCCGCTTAAGAGAAGGGTCTGAGAGTGTAGGATGGCTTTGCTTTAAAGCAACGTTTTATTGTGATAACTAATTCATCCTGCAGGATTATCATTCATCCCTTTGGAGAGGAGTGTACCTGTTTCCTCTCAATTGAGAGCTAGTCTGAATTGTTCCACCATCTTAACACTGCCACACCATGTATATGAAGTCGGCATCACCTGAATCTTCAGGGAACACACTCAAACCATATCCAAGTCATAGAAGTCCTCACAACCAAGAAACAGAGGGCACCTTTGGAAAACAACAAACTTTTCATGGATGATATATCTGTCAAGTCAACTTCTGAGTGAAAATTACAAAACGCCTAACCAAAGAGAAAGATTTGTTTTAGAAGGAAAGTCCCCCTCGTGTACAATGTACAATCTGACACTGTCAATTTTGTATGCCTTCCTGAATCAGGGATTAGTTGGTAAGACTGCATTTCCTCCTCCTAAGTAAACCACTCTATCAAGTGTTATAAAGGACAATCTGATTTTGAATTTAAATAATTAAAGGAACCACAAAAGTAATATTTCTATCTCTGGCAAAGAAAGACTGTCTTACTTGAATGCATGAGGTCTTTTTCTTCTTTGGACACTCATTCACTGGATGTACTAGAAGAAAAAAGAGTAACTGTTAGGTCATTTGTGGTGTCAGTCATTAACTACTTAGGGAATTTTAATTAATATTTGCAAAGGGCTAGACTTAATGGATGTAGTTGATTTAAAAATATAGCTTGAACTACTGCTGGACCATCCTCCTTGGTGGAAAAATGAAGGCAAAGAGAGCAGCAGGAAGGAAATAAGGAATAGTTTCTTTGACTTTTCAGGTAATGGCAACCCAAAACAACATGAAACAAAACATCCTCAATTGGATAAACACTAAAATAAATATGATGATTAAATGACAGATTCCTATCACTGCTTCTGACCATGTGAAAGCTCAGTACAATTGTCAGTGCTTTCTTGACATCTAGCAAGTCTACATCAAACACCACAGGTTCACACAGGCTAATCTGCACTTATCATTCATTATATAGCATTCTTCCCTTGATAATGGACATATCTTATTAGGGAAATGGATTTTATATAATGCCCAAGATATAGCCATATTTGTTTATTTATCCTTTAGAATACATTTTTGGGGGTTCTATTTTTTAATTTTTCTTTCTTTTACAAGAAACTTGAGCATACACTGTAGTGATTGCTCTAGGGAGAAAGCAGGGTAAACAAAGAAAGAAACTCATCTGGATATTTAGAAAACTTTCTAAATATTTAGAAGTAGCTTGGAACAATAATTGAAATACATAAAATGCTCTGTGTTATAATGCTGATAAAACATATAAACTTTTTCTCATCCAGGCTAACCTGTCACTGTTCCCAGTTTTGGAGCCAGAACTTCAGCACTTCTAAGGTTCACCCTGAATAATAGCATCAAATATCCCTAAAGGATCTCCCTACTTTTTATCAGTTTTGCAACTGGTGCTGAGGAGTGACCCAGAAACTAATGGAGTTTGATTGGTTGTGTCAAATAGTGTGTCCCAACTCTGAAACTCTGTTGACTTAAAGTACTGGGGCTTTCTATGTGCTTTCCACATAATGACCATGATAAAATCCATAATGTCACTGTATTAATACCTGCCATGTAGTATGTGACCTCTGACACTAGTGTATAATGTGGGATAATGTGTAGGATATCTATAGGTCTGGATAATTCTAGACATTTATACACTTGATGTTAGTCCCTTGAATACTGACTAATGATCTCACAGGTGAGTGTTTTAAAGCATCAGAATTGGGAGCCACACCAAATCCTATTAATTCCAAAATAGATGATCTAAGCCACTCTAACATATTGCCTTGCTACTAAATATTGGGTGGTAATAAATAAGAGTGCAGTTATTTATTACCTGCACTCTTACATTTTATAAAGATGTTTCATCCATTTTGACAATATTAACTGCCATAATTAAACTGGGTTGGTGCTTTTGTGGGTTGAAGCATTAAGCTGGAGGAAATCATGGTAGAATAGTCAAGCTTTTATATAATGTGAAACAGAGATTCCATTGACCTTATCTTCCACTCTGGCAGCAGCAGGAACATCATCCTGTTTCCCTTTTGTGTCTCCAGCATTGAGTACTTTGCCTGGAACTTAGTAAGTGTTCAACAGATGCTTAATAATGAAATGGTGTGGACACATTATTAGCATTATACTTACAAGAATGGACTCAAAGTCAAACATGCTTGTGTTCAAATCCAAGTTCCGCTTATTCAATGTATGAGTTTGGTACAAAATCTCTGTGAAGCTCAATGTCCTTGTCAGTAACACAGTCCCCCATAATACCTCATATTGTTGGAATGATTAAAATGAGATTAGATATTTAAAGCATTAAGGATGGTGCCTTAGAATGAAATAAATATTAAATCTTGCTTCTTCAATTTCTTTTCTGCATAACCTGTTACTTGAAAGATTAAAAATAATACAAATTTTCCCATTAAAAAGAAAAGAAAAGGAAGAAAAAGAATTGGGAGCCACACAACTGAGTTCTCATTTTGGTTCTTTTGCTAAAGAGCACATGAACTTTTGTACATTCACTTATGTGTGTCTTCTCCCCCCAGAGATGGAGATAGTTAACAAAGCAGGACACACATCTCTGTAAGGGTTGAATGATTTACTGAATGTAGTATATTCAGAAGGTTAATTCTTGTGGAAATGTTCTACATTAGATCTCACAGCTCATTAAAACCCTGGATTCTAAATTCCCAGATAATTGTTCTTTCTATAATATGTGCCTGCTTGGCTTGAAAGCAGACATTAAGATTTTACCCATACTTAGGTTTTCAATAATCAAAGAGAAGTTTCTAACATGCTGCCCTTTTCTGCCTGAGTCTGTCTCTCTCCTCTGTGTCTGCCCACAGGAAAGGTAGCATTGTTCTCCAGAATATTCTAGAATATTCCTGACCATGGTGTTCTTATTGGACACTAGATGGGTCCAATGGCACAACCCTGTAATCCCAGAAACTCAGGAGGCTGAGGCAGGAGGATCAGAAATTTGAGGTTGCCTCATCAATTTAGTGAGATTCTGTCTCAAAATTTAAAAAATAAAATAAAAAGGGATGAAGGTATATCTCAGTCATTGAGCACCTCGGTGTTAAATTCCCAGTACCAAAAAAAAAAAAAAAAACCCTATTACCCTAAAACCTGTGAAAAATAAAAATATCTGATGTTATTTATTCCTATAAATACAAATGCCACTAAATTTAGATAGAGGCCAAGACACTAGAGTACTCATAGCTTAACTTTTTTGAAAGAACTCTGGATGAAGGGTCTGAAGAAGTAAGTCACATAATATGTGATAAGAGCATCAACATTCAACACATCTTTTTTTCACATCCTCTCATTTATTTTTTTGAAAGCTATAATTCTAAATGCAGATATATATAATTAAATCTATATAATTCATATTGGTAATCATATGTATCTACATTAGGTACTTATTTCTGAGAGTAACTCACATGTCACTATGTTCTGTCCATTTACATTATTTTTCTACTTTTGTGTACTGAAATGCTGACTGCTCATCTGGGGAAAATTCACTGTAGGCTGAGCTTTATAAAGTAAAAGGGTTGGGCAATTACCTATAATTAATATCTCTGGCATGCTGAATAAGCCACAAAACATAAAATTGAATATGTATTTAGTTCACTGACACAAATCAGTACTAATTTTCATGATGTGTTACATAAATGAAAAGGACATATCTCTTATATACTGAATAAAATAAACCTTTTACAAAAAAGAATCAGGGACTGCATGTTAAAAACAAAGATAAACCCACCTAATAGTGTGAAATCCCTCAAAACACACCCACCGTTCAGATTCACTCTAAATTTCTGAAATTAAATAACTGTAGTATGTATAACTTCAATTACACTGAGACCTGCATAACAAAAGATTTTGTCATATTGGCCTCAGAGAATACCTAATTAGGGGGAGCTCGATGGGTGCATATAATTGGAAATAATATATACTTTTTTTTTTTTTTGGGTGCTGGGGATCGAACTCAGGGCCTTGTGCTTACAAGGCAAGCACTCTACCAACTGAGCTATCTCCCCAGCCCCGGAAATAATATATACTTTTGATTGAGGAAATGTTTTAAAGCAAAATGCTTTATATAAGAATCAAAACTATGACTTCAGGAATAAAATCCAACAATGAATTAATAAATATAGCATAACAGAAAGGAAACACATTTACATTAAATATTTTGATAACTATTAAATAGTCCATTTGAAGGGAGAGCATTCAATGGCTAATACTAACATACCTCTCTTGCGGCAAATCAGGTTCCCCATAGTTAAACACTATGGAAATAAAAACAAGTAGTTTTCCACCTGTTAAAAGTCTGAAAACCCTCAACACAGAAAGAATTTAGAACTGAGGAAAACAAACACATAATCACATAACCATGGTGACAGAGAGACATAGAACTTTCAGAGTAAATTCAAAAACCATACTGTGGGATCCAATAGCTGCTCTACACAAAAGCATATTTATACAACTACAAGAATGTCATGTAACAATAAGCATGTTAATATATAGCAATTTTTTGTCAACTTTCCCTCAATAAATCTGCAGGAGGGAGAGAAAAATAGAATAAGTGTGATGATATTTCAGAAACTAAGACCCTAACCCATACAATATTTTGTTCACTATGGTCACATGAGAAAAACAGATGGTAAACAGTGCTCCATTCAATAGTCCTAAAATAAAGCATAGAAGGCACTTGCAGAAAATTCATGGGCTTTGCATGAAAAATTTCCCAAGCCCGGTTTGGTTACCACATACCCAATTCTTTAGAAACAAGGAAAATTTCTACAGAGAAAACTTCCCAGGGTTATTCAACCTTTAGCTAATCCTACCTTATGAGTGCCATCTTGAATCAGGTCAGTTGAATAAAGACTTATTGTTGACAATCTTCCATAAAGGAAAATGTTTAGGTAATCTATAATGTCCATGACCAGATTTTCACATCTCAAGCTGGTTGAAAAAGAACAAAACCTAAAAATGACCTTTCTATCTCAGGCAAAGAAAGGCAACCTTACCTTGGCAGGACACTGGGCCTCATCCTTGGCCTTGTTACTTCTAAGCTCCTGCACTAGGAACTCAGTGTTCCTAGGAACTCAGTGGAAGAATGTAAATTCTCAGTATCTTCATGGTAGGAACTTTCTAAGAATAAAGCAAAGATACTGTTGGCACCATCAGTATCAATGTACACATTCACAACTGTTGTTACACTGTTGCAACTCTATAGTATAGAAACAGAAGGCAAAAACCAAATGTGTATTACCTTATATGGGAGACAAAGAGCTAACATGAATAGAGGAACTAACAAGAGGTATATAAGACAATGCCTCCTGCCTGGGTGCTCAGTCTTTGGTTAAGAATCTGCTGATCCAATGCTGGCACTAACAAATCGTGCTTTCTGCTCAAGGCCCTGGTATCCTCTCTCTATGCAAGCACTGCAACATTTCTCTGGGGCTCATCCAAGATACAGAGATGGTGATTTCACCTCCCTTGTCACTGAGGAATGGGCCCCTGGGCCACCAGGAGAGGTGACCTCACCTGGTACCAGTGAACCAATTGATCCATAGGGGGCAAGCCCTTCTGGCATGGTGGGTAAAAACCCTGGAAGCACAAAGGAACCTGGTGGGGTCCAGGGACCAGTGCAGGGAGCACTGCCCACTAGACACCTAGGAACCAGGGTTCAAGAGGTAGACCTGTCTGTAAGTGGCAGAAAGGGAGCCTGATCACTTCCCAGAGATGCCCTAAGGAGTCTTGATTGCACAAGAAGTGAAGGAGGATGACCAGCTGAACCTTTGACTTTAGCTTCCGCCATGACTGACAAGGCTCTACTTCTAATGTTCTCAACTCCAAAGGCCCTTTTCATGTCTGGGTCATAGTGTAAAATTCTGTGATAGGTTCTGTTTCAATTTCTAAGGGGTTAAATCTAATAGATTTACTAAACATCTGTAGCTCTTGTCTCCTACTTATGAGATCCAGTTTCTACTAAAAAGCTACAAGATCTAGGCTTCCTGTCTGTTTTATGTATGTATGCACACCTGTGTATTGTATGTCATGTGCCTATATATGTGCTTGTGTCTATATCATGTACATACAAAAATCAGCATATAAATAAATGACTACTCATAAATTAAGTTAAATAATGAAAAAGGAAATGGATCCAAATACCTTTAGTTCATGTGACTTAAACACTTAATTAAAAAGTTCAATTTAAGTTGTTAAACAGATAAGAGTAAAGATATCTTTAATAATACTAACTCACATTTTTCTAGGTGGTCAGGCAATTGATAGTGATGTTTTCTATAAAATGTTTAAAGTGTAATTCCATGGTTTCTATGACTTTTCTTTAGCAATAAAAAGATGGCCTATACTGTTAACTACACTTACTTGTCTTATATCTTGGTTTTCATGGGTAACCTAAGTCAGAAATGGGTAAATTTTAACATAATGGGATTAATCTTCATAAATGTGTTTATTAAAGGAGACATTTGATTAATGTGCAAAGTTAAAATACTAAAACATCAACTGCTAAATATAAATTCAAGTACCCTTCACTTCTTTAATTTCATAAGGTAATATATGAATATTAAATGTGTTTTTATAAATTAGTAAATTTAAAAAGGGAATTTAAGATTGCTTTGTTTCTGGGTCTTCACTAAAGCAAGGTTACTAAGAGTTAAAAATTCTGGGCTGGGGATATAGCTCAGTTGGTAGAGTGCTTGCCTTGCAAGCACAAGGCCCTAGGTTCAATCCCCAGCACTGCAAAAAAAAAAAAAAAAAAAAAGAATTCTAACAGAAGTAATTCTAAGAACAAAGAGTATAAAAGTTTCAGCTGTGCTTCAATTAAAGTACTGCAAAAAGCATAAAATAGTTAATCTTATAAAAATGGAGTAATATGTCTGAATTCAGAAATTTCATAAGGATTGTTTCAAAATGCAAATTTAGAGAGTAAGCAACTAAAAAGAAATACAAAAGGCTTAAGTATGAAAATATATTTTAGTATTAAAAAATAGAAGGAAAAATGTTTCTGGATGAGAAAGTATTTTATATGGTAAACAGGTTATAAAGTGTTTAAATAAGTTGCACAAGGTTTGTGGAGGGTAAATCTCAAAAACTTGGTGAGTGATTAAGTTGGCTATAATTGGCACAATCAGTTGAAATTATTTAAGGGTTTTTCCTAAAGACAAATATTAATGCACTGATATAAACTAAAATTTAATTCTCTATGAGTTGAAATAACAAGGGTTTCTTAAACCATTAATCGTCTCTTATCTATCAAGATAATTTCTCATGTCAGGTTTTATTCTTTAAGGGAATTAGTCTTAAAGGAAACAAGATTTGCACAACTCTAGTTAAACAAACAACTGTTATTTTAG
Organism: Sciurus carolinensis; assembly: GCF_902686445.1. Taxonomy (NCBI): domain Eukaryota; kingdom Metazoa; phylum Chordata; class Mammalia; order Rodentia; family Sciuridae; genus Sciurus; species Sciurus carolinensis. Next base: position 120,867,881 of record NC_062220.1, on the reverse strand, counting down.
TTTATTACACTACACTATGGATTCTAATTTTTCTTTAAAAGTTAAACTTGGTTAATATAAGGACATTAGTGTAATTGTGATTTTATTACTGGTTTCTTTGCATATTAGATGTATTCATGTCTTCCAAGCACACAAGTCTTTTTAGAGCACTTTACCAAACTGGTTTTCTCCAAAATAAACTTGAATGTATCAGTAGTCTCTTTCAGACTTGTATAGAAATAGCAAATTTAGTTGGGAATTTATTTATGTCATTTATATTTTGCAATTGGATAAAAACTACCTGTCATCAATAAGTGTTATATATAAAGTTCTGTGTTACTCTTTACACTGGGATGAGAATATAAATGTATTTTTGAAAGGTAATAAGGAAAACCCAGTTTAATTAAAGGTCAACAATGTGGAACATAAAAACATTTTTGTCATTTTCCCATAAAAATAAAGTTGTGAACTCTCTTAGCTTTTGTTTAATTAATGTTTCAGATGAAATGTCCAACCCCTAAATCCTCTTCAGAGGGTTCATTCTCTGTCACTTTATCTACCATTACTGCAGTAAAGGTGGCTGAGGTGGTCCCCTGGATTCACCACGGCTATTAGCTAGATACTCAGAGCTCTGTGTTTTCACTTATTTCCTGTTCCATTTCTTTCCCTCCTTTATCCACTAAGGAACACATCTAGCCGCAACTCAGTCTGTGCTTTAATCAACTGCCTGCATTGACTCTAACCCTATTTCTATACAAAGACAGCTCTCTGAGTCATTCTTCACTACCAAGGTGTTGCAGGATGCTCATGTAGAGAGACAGGACACCCGGGTCTGCATCAGGAAGCAGTGTTTATTGGTGTTAGCATTGGCTCTGCAGATTTTTATCCAAGGGCCAAGCTCCCAACATAGGAGGCATTGCCTTATATACCTCTTGTTAGTTCCTCTTTTTATGCTAGCTGTTTGTCTCCCATGTATGGTGTACACATTCTGATTGGGCAGTTTATTTCTATACTATAGAGTTGTTACAGTGTTACAACAGACTTGTAAAATGTGCACATTGATACTGATGGTGCCAACAGTATCTTTCCTTTGTTCTGAGAAAGTCCCTATCATATTTCTGCCTTTGAGGTTTGGATCCCTTCAGGGTCAAAGAGCATCATCCCGATCCAATGGCTTATATTTTCATAATATCATAACATGTGTGGTCAGTTATTTTTAACTATATCCTCTAGTAGACTGGAGACAGATCTTATAACAAGGGGTAACAAGCATGGTAGGAGTAGACAGGCCCCCAGCATTAAAACCAAAGCACTTATAAAAGTTTTGAATTCCCTCAGAGTTGAAAAGGGTGAAAATTAAGGCTAAGACTGTGACCACAGAGAGGTGTAAGAGGTAACAGTGCAAGGCATTACAGTGAGGAGATCAGTATAGGAAACAAGATTAGTCCATTCATCCCAGCTATCAGTCAATTCCTCAAGCTTTTGCTGTGCATAGATTATAGTCAGCTTCTGGGGTAAGTAAAACAGAGCTGTTATCTTTGGGAGTTTCTTGGGGTGTAGCTGACTTGTTTCAGATGGTCAACTTACATGGTATAGCTGGATAAGGAACACATTCACAGTCATGAGAAGCTGGATTTATCCTGCCGTGGTGAATCCAGGGGACCACCTCAGCCACCTTTACTGCAGTAATGGTAGATAAAGTGACAGAGAATGAACCCTCTGAAGAGGATTTAGGGGTTGGACATTTCATCTGAAACATTAATTAAACAAAAGCTAAGAGAGTTCACAACTTTATTTTTATGGGAAAATGACAAAAATGTTTTTATGTTCCACATTGTTGACCTTTAATTAAACTGGGTTTTCCTTATTACCTTTCAAAAATACATTTATATTCTCATCCCAGTGTAAAGAGTAACACAGAACTTTATATATAACACTTATTGATGACAGGTAGTTTTTATCCAATTGCAAAATATAAATGACATAAATAAATTCCCAACTAAATTTGCTATTTCTATACAAGTCTGAAAGAGACTACTGATACATTCAAGTTTATTTTGGAGAAAACCAGTTTGGTAAAGTGCTCTAAAAAGACTTGTGTGCTTGGAAGACATGAATACATCTAATATGCAAAGAAACCAGTAATAAAATCACAATTACACTAATGTCCTTATATTAACCAAGTTTAACTTTTAAAGAAAAATTAGAATCCATAGTGTAGTGTAATAAACTAAAATAACAGTTGTTTGTTTAACTAGAGTTGTGCAAATCTTGTTTCCTTTAAGACTAATTCCCTTAAAGAATAAAACCTGACATGAGAAATTATCTTGATAGATAAGAGACGATTAATGGTTTAAGAAACCCTTGTTATTTCAACTCATAGAGAATTAAATTTTAGTTTATATCAGTGCATTAATATTTGTCTTTAGGAAAAACCCTTAAATAATTTCAACTGATTGTGCCAATTATAGCCAACTTAATCACTCACCAAGTTTTTGAGATTTACCCTCCACAAACCTTGTGCAACTTATTTAAACACTTTATAACCTGTTTACCATATAAAATACTTTCTCATCCAGAAACATTTTTCCTTCTATTTTTTAATACTAAAATATATTTTCATACTTAAGCCTTTTGTATTTCTTTTTAGTTGCTTACTCTCTAAATTTGCATTTTGAAACAATCCTTATGAAATTTCTGAATTCAGACATATTACTCCATTTTTATAAGATTAACTATTTTATGCTTTTTGCAGTACTTTAATTGAAGAATAGTCCATTTACAAATGTGTTCACACCAACATATACCATGTATTTCAGTGTCAGTGCCCTTGTCAATTCTCCTGTGCATTTTGAAGCTCAGGAAATGCCTCATATTTTTTTTTCAATTAACAGTATTATGTGGGTTTTGTGGCTCTACATCTGATACTACTGCATTTATCATGTGTTCTATTTGATTATTAAATTTTTGTGGCAAAGTATCTATAATATTAATCATTTACATCATTTGTAAGTGTACATTTCAGTGGCATTAAAGTCTGAAAAACTTTCATGTGATCAGCAGCAAGTCAGATATCAACTTTTACCATTATCATTGGACTTGAAATTCTACCTAGAGAAATTAGTCAAGAATCAAATTAAAGACACCCAAGCCTGAAGGGAAGAAGTCAGATTTTACTTCCAGAGAACCTGATCCTACCCATCAAAATTCCTAAAGAATCCACAAGAAATTACCAGAGCTAAGGTGCATATTCTGCAAAGTTGCAAGATACAAGACAAGGCAAATCACTTTTGTCTGAATGCATCATAGATGACCAATTTGAAAATAAATAAGTAATTCTATTTATAATAACATGTAAAATTATAAAATATATAGGAATAAAATTAACCTATAAAGTACAGGTTTGTAGCTTAAATGTAGAAAACATTATTGAATGAAACTAAAGAAGCTAAATAAATGTCAAGCATTTGTCTTGACGAATTGACTTAGTAATGTTATAATAGTGATCATTACTGGAAACAATTCTACAGATTTATGCAATATGTACTGAAATACCATCACTTTCCACTGGGGAAAGAGAATTCTAGAAAATTACATGGAGATTTGAAAGTTGGAGAGTTGAAAATTACATGGAAATTGGAGTTTAGGGAACCTAAACTGTCAAAATAATTTTGTAAAAAAAATAAATAAATAAATTTGAAGCAATCAATTTTTCAATTTGAACATTTATTATATAACTATATTGATCAAAATTGTATGGAAAGAAAATTACAGGCTAAAGAAACAAAACAACTTTTTCATATATTTGTTGATCACCTGTATATCTTCTTCTGTGAAGTGTCTGCCCAGTTCCTTAGCCCATTTATTGATTGGGTTCTTTGTACTTCAGGTGTAAAATTTTTTAAGTTCTTTATAAACTTTGGAAATGAGTGCTCTGTATGAAGTGTGTGTGGAAAAGATTTTCTCCCACTCTGTAGGCTCTCTTTTTACATTATTGATTGTTTCCTGTGCTGAAAGAAAACTTTTTAGTTTGAATCTATCCCATTTATTTATTCTTGCTTTTATTTCTTGCACTATGGGGGTCTTATTAAGGAAGTCTAGTCCTAAGCCAACGTGATGGAGATTCGGGCCTACTTTTTCTTCTACTTGGTGAAGGATCTTGGGCCTAATTCCTAGATCCTTGATCCATTTTGAGTTGAGTTCTGTACAGGGTCAGAGATAGGGGTTTAGTTTCATTTTGCTGCATATGGATTTCCAGTTTTCCCAGCACCATTTGTTGAAGAGGCTATTTTTTTCTCCATTGTATGCTTTTGGCACCTCTGCCTAGTATGAGATAACTGTACTTAATTGGGTTTGTCTCCGTGTCTTCTATCCTGTATCATTGGTCTACCTGTGTATTTTGGTACCAATACCATGTCATTTTTGTTACTATTGCCCTATTACCCCATTTGTGTACAATGAATCAAAATGCAGTCTGTAAAAATAAAAAAGATCTTAATAAAAAAAAGAAACAAAACAAATATCAGAACAAGATTCATATATGATAACAAATTTGGGCATTTTCAGATAGGGAATTGAAAACAATGGTGATTACTATGTTAAGGTCACTAAAGAAAAAGCAGAAAACATGCAAAATAGATCCATAATGTAAGTGGAAGGATGTAACCTCTAAGAAAGTACCCAAAGGAGATGGTAAGATCAAATACAACGGAGCATAAGTGAGGAATGTCTCAAAGGGAATCCTCAGTAGTTTGAACACACATGGGGAAAGAAAAAGTGTGAGTCTGATAATCTATCAATGGATATTTTTCAGTGTGAAATGCAAAAGAAAACAATAATGGGAAATAATTAACAGAATATTTTGGAATTATGGGAGAATTTATGAAAGATATACCATGTATCATTGGAATATAAGAAGTGGAAGAGGAAGAGAAGAAAGAGGAGAGGCAGGGAAGACAGACAAAGAAGGCGAAAAAAGAAATATTACAAGTAAATACAGCTAGGATTTTATTTATTTATTTATTTTTGATACCAGGGTTGAACCAAGGGTCATTTTTCCTCTGAATCACATCCCCAGCCCTTTCATTTTTCATTTTAAGACAGGGTCTCACTAAACTGATTAGGGTCTAAGTTGCTGAGACTGTCTTTGAACTTGAAATCTGGCCTCAATCTTCCAAGCCACTAGGAATTTTTCAAGACTGATGACAGACAACAAACAAACAGATCCAGGAAGCTCAGAGAATATCATATAGTACAAATAAATAGTATAAATCTAAACAAAAAAAATCACATGTAGAAACATCATATTCAAACTCCAGATAACCAATGAAAGGATACAATTTTGAAAAATACTAAAGAGTGAAAACATGATTACTTACACAGGAAAAAGGCCGGGGATTATAAGAAAACATCACCAGAAAGGATGCAAAGGAGAGAGTGGAATACAAATTTTTTAGTTTTGGAAGGAGAAAAACCTCTACTCATGACAATTCTTTTTCCAGTGAAATTTTGCTTCAAAAAAGAAGGAAAAGTAAAGACTTTCTCCGGTAAATGATAAGGAAATTTACCACCAGAAGACCTGCCTTATAAGATAATTAAAATAAATTCTGGACAGAAGGAAAATGTCATAGATGCAATTTGGAACTACATTAAATAAAGGAATATCATGGGAGAAGGAATAAAATTTTAAAAATCAAATATCTACATTTTCTTATTCTCAGTGAATCTAAAGATAGCAGTATGTTCAAAGTAATGAAAAATAACAATGAATTGAGCCATTATAGAATATTGGAAAGGTGAAAACCAGCAATGCTGCAAAGAATGGTAGAATTAAAATGAGTACTATATTTAAAGGTCACAGGACTATCTGGGTAGGTATTAATGAAAGACTCAAAGGCAACCACTGTAAAAAATGCAAAAGTGTTATTTTAAGATGGGAAAAAATATGGAATCATAATTAAAACCAGAGAAGGCAATAAAAGAGAGAATGCATTATGAAAGGCAGAAAAGGACAGATTGTACCAAATAATAAATAATGGTAAACATATGCTTGTCAATCCAAATATACTGATATTCATGTTGAATGAGAATGGTCTATATATGCACTAATTAAAATATGCAGACTGGAAGAGTAAATAAATTAATATCCATGTGGTAGCTGTTGTCTGTGAGAAATCCATCTTAAATATATTTAAAAGCAGGAGTAACTAAATTAGTCTTAGACTAAGCAGTTCCCAGGACAAGAAGATTATTGGGAAAAAAGAGGTATTGTGCAGTGTATGGGAATTGATTGTCCAAGAAGCCATGAGAATCCTTAATGTGTATGTACCTAACAATATGGTATCAAAATTCTTGATATAAAACTGGATGGAAAGTTATGCCAATTTGCCTTTCCTATGTTTATATATGAACACATTACAGTGAAACTCCACATCATGTACAACCATTAAAAAAATGGGATCCTAATTAGAATGTTATATTCCATGTATGTATACTATGTTGAAATACTCTACTATCGTGTATATCTAAAAAGAACAAATAAAAATGAATAAAGAAAAATAAAAATAAATTGGATGGAACTGCAATGAGATATATATTAATCCACTATTACAGTGGAAGATTTTAACATTCCTTTATTGGTATTTGACAGGTCCAGCAGAACTAACACAAGTAAGGGTATAATTGAGCTGCCCCTCTGTGTTATGGGTCAAATTTTATCCCAGCAAATATACATTATAGGCCTAATCTCCGTACCTCAGAATGTGACCTTATCTGTAAATAAAGTCATTCTTGATGTAATTAATTAAGATAAGGTTATACTAGAGTAGATAGACCCTCTTCAATTACTGTTGTTCACAGGTGTTGGCGAGGATGTGGGGAGAAAGGTACACTCTTACATTGCTGGTGGGGCTGCAAATTAGTGCAGCCACTCTGGAAAGCAGTATGGAGATTCCTTAGAAAACTTGGAATGGAAACACCATTTGACCCAGCTATCCCACTCCTTGGCCTATACCCAAAGGACTTAAAATCAGCATATTACAGAGATACAGCCACATCAATGTTCATAGCTGCTCAGTTCACAATAGCCAGATTGTGGAACCAACCTAGATGTCCTTCAATTGATGAATGGATAAAGAAAATGTGGTATATATATACAATGGAATATTACTCAGCCATAAAGAACGATAAAATTATGGCATTTGCAGGCAAATGGAGGAAACTGGAGAATATCATGCTAAGTAAGATAAGCCAATCTCAAAAAAAACAAAGGAAGAATGATATCGCTAATAAGTGGATGATGACACATAATGGGGGGTGGGAAGGGTTAGTGTTGGGGTTGGAGTTGGGTTTAGGGAGGGGGGCAGGAATGGAGGAAGGAAGGACTGTTTAGATGGAGGGGAAGGGTGGGAGGGGAGGGGGGAAGGGAAAAAATGGCAGAATGAATCAAACAACATTACCCTATGTAAATTTATGATTACACAAATGGTATGCCTTTACGCCATGTACAGACAGAGAAACAACATGTATCCCATTTGTTTACAATAAAAAAAAAATTACTGTTGTTCTTATAAAGTGAGAAGACAGATTCACAAGGGTGTCAATACCATGTGCTGACAGAGGCAGAGAGTGAAGTGCTGAAGTTCCAAGCCAGGAAAGCAAAGGATTGTCAGCAAACCAGCAGAAGACAGGAGAGGGCAAGGAAAGACTATTTCATAAAGATTTCAGAGGAAGCATGGTTATACCTACACCTTGACACTGGACTTCTAGACTCCAGAACTGAGAGGCAATAAATTTCTGTTATTTCTGTTATTTCAAGTCAATCAATCTGATAATTTTTCATGGCAATCCTGGAACTAATTTTATTAGTGTTATCAACCAACCAGACCTAATTTGCATTTTTGCACTCATCTAATAATGAGACAACACACTTTCTTCTCAAGGTCACATGAAATATTCCTCATGATAGACCACAATGTGGGTCATAAAACACACTTCAAAATATTGAAGAGAAATAATACAGAATATCCACTAAGGAATTAAACTAGAATTTACCAATGGAAGGAAACTGGAGATACCCCAACACATTCTACTAAAACTTATGGGTCAAAGAAGACTGAATGGACCTTTATGAGCATTTTGAGCTATAAAATGAAAATATTACTGTGAAACGTGATATTCAGTGAAAGCAGTGGTTCAAAATATATCACTGCATGCAATAGTATAAAAAATTAGAAGATCTAAGCTTAATAACCTAATCTTCCAATTATCAAGAATACAAATAATAATAAATTTTGGTGAGGATGTGGGGTGAAAGATAAACTCATACATTGTTGGTGAGACTGCAGATTAGTGCAACCATTTTGGAAAGCAGTGTGGAGATGTCTCACAAAACTAGAAATGGAACCACCATTTGATCCAGTTATCCCACTCCTTGATACATATACAAAAAATCTAAAATCTACATATGTCAGTTATGCAACCACATCAATGTGTATAGTAGCACAATTCACAGTAGCTAAAGCTATGGAACCAATCTAGGTGCCCTTCAATAGATGAATGGACAAAGAAAATGTGGTATGTATACATAATGGAGTATTACTCAGCTGTAAAGAATGACATTATAGCATTTGCCAATACATGAATGGAACTGGAGACTATCATGCTAAGTGAAATAAGCCAATCCCCAAATGTCAAAGGTCACTGTATTCTCTTAGACGTGGAAGCTGATCCAAAATGGAGTGGGGGAGCATAAAAAAGAAATAGAGAAAAGAAAAAACGGGAAGAGGGAATTTCATCAAAACAGAGGGAAGATCAGTAGAGGAAAGAGATTGAGGAGGAAGATGAGGAGACAGAAAAAGGAGAACAGTGGAATGAATCTGACCAAACTGGAATATGTACGTGCATGAATGTGGCATGGTGGGTCCCAGCATCAGGTGTATCCACAGGACACTAATTTACAAAAAATAAATCAATAAGCAAACTGTAAATGAATTGAAGTGGGATCAGTGGAGTGGAGATAGAACAGCAGGAGAGGGAAGGGGAAGTGCTGGGATTGAATGGAGTTCAGTTTTGTTCCATGCTTTTGTGATTATGTCAGAACGTATCCTGGTGCTGTATGTAACTAAAAAGAATTTTTAAAAAGAACATAGAGGGGGCTGGGGAGATAGCTCAGTCAGTAGAGTGCTTGCCTTGTAAGCACAAGGCCCTGGGCTTGATCCCCAGCACCGCAAAAAAAAAAAAAAAAAAAAAAAAGAAAGAAAAAGAAAATAGAGGGAAAGGAGCATTGTAATGTTAAGCAAATAGAAGGAAACAAAAATTAATCATGATTGCACAAATCAATGTAATGGAAATAAGGAAATCAATAGAGGAAAAGAGTGAAAATTGAGTTTTTTCAAATCATTTGAATTGGTAAATGTGTAGCCAGGCTAAACACAAAGAAAAGGGAAACACCACAATGGACCAATACTGTAAATGTAAGAGGAGCTACTACTACTGAGTATGTGGACATTAGAAGGATGACGAGGGAATACTTTGGATAACTTTCTGCCCACAAATTTGAAAGCTTGAAATAAGTGGGAACAATTCTGTTGATGGCAGAAATTATAAAAATTTACCCATGGTGAAAGATAATTGAATATTTCTGTACCTCTGAAGGAAATTGAATCCTTAATAACTTCAAAAAAGAAAGCAGTAGGCCCAAATGTTTTCACTGGTGAATCCTACCAAATTCTTAGAAAGGAAAACACAACCTTATCATTCAAGCAAGTGATCATAATCATAGGTATTTATGCAATTAAATTAAGAAATTATGTACACTCAAAAACATGCACAGGCATGATCATGGCAGCATTATTCATAGTTGGCCAAACTGAAATACCCCAAACATCTTTCAATAAGTCAATTCACCAACACACTTTAATTGTGTGAATAGAATGTTGTCAATTGGAATATTATTTACTGATAAAAATTATTGAGCTGTCAACCTACAAAAGTGCAGGATTCCAACTATATGAAATTCTGGAAAGAAAACTACAGAGAGCAAAAATCCACCGTGACAGAGATTCTGGAAAAGGGATTCAAAAATGAAACTAAGACAATGTTGAGGCAGGGAAACTATTTTCTAAGAGTGATAAGTGACAATATGCATTTGTCAATGCCCAACAGACTAAGTAAGGTAAATCAATGCAAACTCTGGACTATAATTAATAATAATATAGCAATGTTTGTTCCATCATTTTAACAAAGTTACCACACTAAAGTAACATGTTCTTAAAAAAATAAATTGGGCCATGAGGGGGGATGTGAGAACTTTCTGCACTATCTGTTTAATTTGTATGTTAACCTATAACTTTTCCAAACAAATTGTATTTTTTTTAAAGCTGATGTTACTCTTTCAGAAAGATCCATTTCAGCTAAAGTTCAACAATCAGTTGAATTACCGAGCATTAGGTTCAGATGTTGTTTACTATTACAAGTGAACCAAACTTTAAGTTGTAAATAGATCTTCCCTTCCATCGTCCCATCATTGATTGAGGGTGAATTTAAGTTTTCACACAGAAATAAAAGAAGACTATGATATAGCACTTTCAGTGTTTTCTCTTAAATATGGGTCACTGAATAAATTGGAATCATTATTTATGAGTGAAGTTATTGATGGACTTTCCACAGTACCTTCATTTTACTCTTCTGCAGGGTGCATCTTATTATCTAGACAGATGCAGATTTTTCTGCATGAGGTGAGCAGTAGATTGCCCATAATATCTGGTCCTCTGAAGCAGCAAAGCCCTGTCTCAAAATAAAATTTTAAATAAGGTCTGGGGAGGTAGCTCAGTGGTAGAGTGATTGCTTAACATGCCTAAGAGCTGGGTTCAATCCCCAGTACCAAAAACAAAAACAAAAAACAGTGCTCAGAACACTTACATTAAGCCTATTGTTGGGCAATGAAGTATTAACATACTTCATGTAATTTATGGAATAATGTACCAAAGAGTGGAAAACAGGATGATTGTGTGGTATGCTATTATACCATCATAAATTCAAAAATCAGTCAGATCATTATAAATCAGGAATTGTCTATAATCAGTAGCAGAATTGCCTCACTCAATGTGTGGTACAGGATGTATTGCCTTGTGGCACAGGTCCCAGAGAAAGGTACAGTTTCCTCAGCCACCATGAGTTGCCTAACAAATGAACACACAGAGAAGGTTACAAAAAGGTAATGGAATAACAGAACATAATATTGACATTAAGTTTTGTTCAATTAGGGAACAGCCACATTAGGATATGTGACTTCCATACCTTACAGTTCCCTGCACCTGCCTTTCAACACAATGAACACATTTCTTAGTTCTAATGTACTTGTGTGTAAGGTGCATAGTGAACACTTTAATTTCTAGCCTTGAAGCCCTGTGAGAAAGGAGGGCATGCCTCCCCTTAGAAAAAGAAAGTTGACACATAACATTTTTATAGATTTAGGGGGTACAATGAGATGTTTAATTCATGTGTACATTGCACAATTATCAAATCAGGGTACACAGCATATCCATCACCTAAAATATGTACCAGTACTTTGTGGAAAATCATCAAATCCTCTCTTGGAGCTGTTTTGAAATCTACAAAATGTTAATTACATTCACCCTGCTGTGCCACAGGACACCAGATTTATTCCTCCTAATTTACATAGTATCTGTTGACCAACTTCTCATCATCCTTTCCTACCCGCTTCCCTCACCAGCCTCTACCAAGAACGTTAATCCTCTCTACTTCTGAGATCAATTTTTTAGTTTCCACATGTGATTGAAATCATGCAGTATTTGCCTTTCCGTTCCTGACTTATTTCACTTAACATAATGTTCTCTAGATTCAACCAAGTTGTTGCAAATGACAGAATTTCAACTTTTTAAAGGCTGAATACTATTTCACTGTGTATATGTACATTTTCCTATCAGTTTGTCCACTGATGGACATTAGGATAATTCCAGGTTTTAGGCTATGGTGAATTGCCTTGCCTTGCCCTGCCCTCCCTATTGTGAACTGCCTTCAGTGATGACTTGGCTGCACTGGACTCGCCTTGCCATCACCTGCCTGGCTGCTGTGCATTACCTTTGACCTGGCTTGGCTTGACCTGACCTTGTTTTGTCAACCCTTTCCTGACTCTTTCTTTCTTTCTTTTCCATAACCATTTTATTTTAGAGTGTTTGTAGTATTGTACTTAGTCAAAAAATGTGATTTACTTTCCATATACAGGTTGTTTTTATCTGTTCTTTTTAGTTATACATGACAGTAGAGTGTATTTTGACACATTGTACATATATGGAGTATAACTTCCCACTTTTGTGGTTGTACGTGACTAGAGATGCACTGCTGGTGTATCCATCCTTCACTGGCTCTTATGAACTGATTGGTCTATCCTGGTCCGACCTGGCCTGGCCTTGCTCTGCCCTCCCTTGGCTGGCTACTGTGAATAGCCTTTGTGCTAGCCTGGCCTGGCCCGCCCTTGCCAGCCCTTGTCTGGCTAATTTAATTTCCTTTGGCCTGGCCCATCATGGCCTGGCCTGGCCTTCCACTACCTTGGCTGACTATTGTGAATTGCCTTTTGTCTTGCTTGACCTGGCCTTGCATTGCCAATCCTTGAATGGCTACTGTGATTTGCCTTTGCCTGACCTGGCACAGCCTGGCCTTGCCTGGACTGGGTTTTTCATTGTGAATTATCTTTGTCCTGGTCTGGCCTAGCTATTGTGAATTAAATTTGATCTGGTCTTGCCTTGTTATGCCATCTCTTGGCTGGCTATTGTGCATTGCCTTTGACCTGACCTGACCTGGCCTGGTCTGACCTGGCCTTGTTAGGTCATCCCTTGACTGGCTGTTTTGAACTACCTCTGGTCTAGCTTGGCCTAGCCTTGCCATCCTTTAATTTGCTGTTGTGAATTGCTTTCATCTGGTCTGGATCAGCCCAGCCTGGATTTGCCATTTCTCAGCTGGCTAGTGTGAACTGTCTTTGTCTGCCCTAGTTTGGTCTTTGCTTTTTCTTTTTTAATTAGTTATACATGACAGCAGAATGCACTTTGATTCATTTCACACAAATGGAGCACAACTTTTCCTTTCTCTGGTTGTAACAACATACAGTCATACCATTCATACAATCATACGTGGTCTGGTCTTTTCTTGCCTTGCCATCCCCTGACTGGCTGTTGTTACTTGACTTTGGCCTGGCCTGGCTTTTCTTTGCCATCCCTTGGCTATCTATTGTGAACCACCTTTGCCTAGCCTGGGCTTTCCTTGACTTCCCTCGCCCTCCTTTGGCTGGTTACTGTGAACTACTTTTGGCCTGAACTGGCCTTACCACCTCTTCTTGTGGCCTGGCCTTGCTGCCTGGCCTCACTGGCTATTGTGAATTGCCTCTGGCCTAACCCGGTTTTGCTGTGTTGCCCAGTATGGCTATTTTGAATTACCCTCCAACTGGCTTGACCTTGACTTACCATCCCTTGGTTGGCTATTTTGAATTGCTTTGTCTTGGCCTGGCCATCTCTTGTCTGGCTAGTGTGAATTTCCTTGACCTGAACTGGACTGGCGTGGCCTTACTTTTCCATTCCTTGTCTAGTTATTGTCAATTGCCTTTGTCATGGTCTGATTTGGCTACAGTGAATTTGCCAGGCCTTGCCTTCTTCAATTCCATGCCTTGAATATTGTGAATGCCCTCAGGAGCTTGCATCCTGCTTTCCCGGTCTATTTCTCCTTGCCATGCCCTGCCCAGTTTTGCCCTTTCTTGCAGTTGCTGTGACTGAGGCTGGCCTGTCTAAAGTCCCTGGAACTGTTTGCCCTTGAATATCTTTGAAGATACAAGGAAACAGGATCCAAGTGTGATATGTCCAAAAATATATTTTCCTGTAAAGGCCAACAGATGACTCTAGCATCAGCCACAGGCCCCTTTCTCAAATCAGTGCTCTGTTACGGAATAGATATTGCCTGAGGACTTCTCTCTATTGATGAGAGTTTGATGAAGAATGGGAGATCCTCAGTGCTGCTTTGCACTAGGAAAGGAGGAGATATTTAGATATCTCCTAGTAAGACTGGGTCCTGATACTCACCTTTATCCCACAGCATGGAAAAGTCCTGGTTTCTTCATCCATAAATTGCCACAATAGCAAAACATAGGGACATTGCTGGGCTCACCCAGTATTTTGGGCACTGTAATAGGTTCAGACTGTCCTGAAATATCTAAGTATTGAATCCCAGTAATGTAATCAGATTTCACTCTTCCACTGTAATTTTAAGCTTGGAGCTGCAAAGGGAAGGCAAGCACAGAAAGTCCTACAGGACCTTCTGAGGACCATGGAAGGGACCCAGAAGCTTGGAGCATTGGAGCAAATGTTCTGCTTCTCCATGAGCTGAGTCAGACAGCTCCACGAACAGCATCTGGTTCTAACAAGTCAGGGACTTCAGCCAAAGTTTCCATGAGAGATCAGATAAGCTAACTCTACATGGAGAGTTTTCCTTTCTCTATGAAAGATCAGGATTAAGCTTTGTTCTTGCCTCTTTTTAAAAAAAATTTAAATTTTATTTGTTCTAATTAGTTGTACATGACAGTAAAATGCATTTATACACTTTGATATATCATGCATAAATGGAGTATAATCTCTCATTTTTCTGATTATATATACTGCAGGATCACATCGGTCATGCAGTTATACATGTACATGAGGCAATAATGTCTGTTTCACTCTACTATCATTCTTTCCCCTATACCATTCCCTTCCCTTCACTCCCTTTTACCTAATATAAAATAACTCTATTCTTCCCTATCCGCTCCTTTATTGTGAATTAGCTTCCACGAATCAGAGAAAACATTCAGCTTTTGGTTTTTGGGGTTTGGCTTATTTCACTTAGCATTATATTCTCTAACTCCATCCATTTACCAACAAATGCCATAATTGCACTCTTCTTTAAAGCTGAGTAATATTCCATCATACATATATACATGTGTACCACATTTTCTTTATCCATTCATCTGTTGAAGGGCCTCTAGGTTGGTTCCATAGCTTAGCTATTGCGAATTGAGCTGCTATAAACATTGATATGGCTGTGTCACTGTAGTATGGTGATTTTAAATCCTTTCATTATAAACAGAGAAGTGGGATAACTGGGTCAAATGGTGGTTCCATTCCAAGTTTTCTAAGAAATCTTCATACTGCTTTCCAGAGTGACTGCACCAATTTGCAACCCCACCAGCAATGTATGAGTGTACCTTTTCCCCCACATCATTGCCAACACCTATTGTTGCTTGTATTCTTGATAACTGCTATTCTGATTGGAGTGAGATGAAATCTTAGAGTAGTTTTGATTTGCATTTCTCTAATTGCTAGAAATGTTGAATATTTTTTCATATCTTTGTTGATCAATTGTATATCTTCTTCGGTGAGGTGTCTGTTCAGTTCCTTAGCCCATTTATTGATTGGGTTTTTTTTTTTTAGTGTTAAGTTTTCTGAGTTCTTTTTGTATCTTAGACATTAATGCTTTGAGCAGAGATTCTAAACTTAACTATGGCTTGGGGAATATTGTCCACAACAAGTTATGGCTACTTCTTATTAAAAAAAAAAAAAAAAAAAAAAAAAAAAAAAACAGAAAAAGAAAAAGAAAAAGAAAAAAAAAGCAGAACAAATGAAATTCTCTGTAGGGGAAATTATTTGGGAAGAAAAAAGGCTGCCCCTGCTTCTGCCTACCTTTAGGAGAGGCCTCAGAGTAGACTCCCTCTAGCTCCTCAGGGACAAAGACAGTGGGGAAAGGGCTACTCTGGGCACCTAAGATGGTTCAGGGAACTAACAGCCAATGATATCGTCTACACAAACTGACCCAACTCATACCAGCCTCAGGTCCTCCAATACTTTGTTTTCCAGATGTCTGTCATGTCAATCACCAATCTGCAAACAAATTTGAAAGCAATAACTAAAATGCCCCAAAAGCAAGGAGACTGTGTCTGAACACATGGAGTTGGGAAGCAACAGCCCCAGTCTGTAAACACTGGAGCCTCTGATTCTGTCCTTTTATACTTTGTTTATTTTTGAGGTATTGGGGTTGAACCAGGGTTGCTCTACCACTGAGCTAAATCCCCAGTCCTTTACATTTTTTATTTTGAGCCAGGGTGTTGCTAAATTGCCCAAGCTGATCTCAAACTTGGGATCCTCCTGAGTCTCAGTGAATACAGGCATGTGACACCACAGCTGGCTTCCATCCTGCCCTTTTGGTGGGGAACGTATTCATTTACACCCCAAACCTCAGCACCCATTTTTCCTCAGTTGAACTCAAGGGCAATTTGAGTGACAGAGCCTGTGCTTGGTCACAACTGACCCTTCCCTCAATGACACTGACTTACAGTCAATTTTTAGGCCCTTCTTTCCCCTACCCCTTGGAATTCTGAAGACTCTGGCTGAGCTACTTCACCTCCCAGGACTTCCAGGGACCTTCAGAGGGGCCTGTCCCTAGAGCAGTTGCCCAATTGCAAATGGACACCTAGTAAAAAAGTCAGATCAAGCTGTAAACCCAGATTACTCCATTCCATGAATTATGATGTCTGACTCTCCTCCCTGTTGCACGACTCTGGAGCAGGTACCTCAGCTGACTCAAGTACACTGTTGCTTATGCCCTTAGTTTCAACCTAAGCTTTGACAATCCATTTTTGGATAGAAAGCAGGGACCTAAGAAAGGGTCGATTAGGAGACCAAGGTCACCCTGCAAGAAAGTGTTAGAAAAGGAGTTTGAACTTACCTTTTCTTCCACACCACATGCCTCATCTCATGATCCCCTTGCACGGCTGCTCAACGGAAAAAAAAAAAAAATCAGAGGCTGCCACGGCAAATTTCCTAGCGCTGGGAAACCGGTGGATTGACTAATACCGGCTTCTTATCCAGCGGTGTCAAGTGAGGAGTCCAGAAAGGAGAATGAATGACAGCCACGACCCCTCCTACTTGACAGCGCTTGGCAGGGGATGGAGATACAGGGGTGCGGGTGGGAGTGGAGGTGCCAGCAGGAGAATGGAGGAGAGAGGGAAGGCGGAAGGCAGCGATGGAGTGGGGTGGAGGTAGGAGGGGTAGGGATGGGGTCAGTAGGGTGAAAGGGAGGTTAAGTTGGGGTAGGTGGAAGATGGGGTGGGTACAGATAGGAGAGTGAAGATAGGGAGTGGAGAGAAGCAAGGAGTGAGGCTGGGATAGGAGGTGAAGGCAGGAGATAAAGATAGGAGGGTGAAGGTGAGGGTATGTGTTGTGGGGAGGAGGGTCAGAAGAGAGGGAGGAAGGGTGTTGGGTGAGACAGCAGAACCTGAGATGGAAGAGTGAGGTCCTGACCTGAACCCATTCCAGGGCCTATACTTGCGGGGCCAACCTCTTTCCTCCATGGCATTCAGGGTACAAGGGACCTCTCATCTCCCAGCTCCACCCAACCTTTTTGTCTAGAAAGACACCACTGCCCTTCATGGGTCCCATGCCCCCTCTCTCTGGACCCGTTTATGTAACCCTGACCTGAGTAACCTCCACCTGGATTCAGTTCACTTGTCCTCTCTAGAGCTTGTTTCCCTCAATCTTCCCCTCAGGTTTGGATATCCGGGGCTTTTTCAGACCCCCCATAATCTTCCTTTAGCTCTACTACCTCCTTTAGTGCTACTCCCCTCCAGAGACTTTCAGAGGAATTTAAGCTTTGACTTTTCCTAAATTCAGGGCTTTTTACCAATAAGTCAAGATTATGGAGGGTTGTGGATTTCCAGGCTGCACCTGTGCACCTTGACCACCATGGAGAATTGTTTGGAGCCAGCTGGAGGCCTAGAATCTCTGGGATGACTTGCAAAGCCTATGTCAGCTTTTGACACTTATATCCTCCCAATCCCTTTTGTGGGTGGGGAAGGCAGAATTAGGCTTCTGGAGAGATGTGGAGGATCTTTGCCAGGTCAAGAGGTGGGGAAGGGGTTGCTGCTAAAGTGGAAGCCACATTCAAGTTCATTTGAATGGGGGGACAGTGATCTCTTTGGGTCTTTTGAATTCAACTGCCTCACTCATACCTGGGGAGTACTCAGCCTATACAAACTGTATTTTTTTTTTTAAAGGAGGTGGGGGAATGGAGTGTGGGACTGTGTCCCTGTTTTCCAAGTCATCCCAAATCTCTGTGCCCAGGCCATGGTGACCCTAGTGTGCAAGAGAAATAGGCAGTATACTAGGGTTGCTATATTTTCTGTATCCGCTACTGGCCAAATATCCCCAAGACTGTGAACTAGGGGAACCTCAGGTTCCCAATTATGTGGATGAAGGAATGAATGAGTGGAGGAATAGTGTAATAGGCACATTCAAATGAAGTCTATGTATCGTTCCCCTTTGGACTTGAGTTTGCAGCACAGAAAGGGACTGATAAAAATCTTCCATTTTTTCACATGCAACTGGAGCCTCCCACCTCTCCTCCCTTTGACATTCAACAGAGGTTTGACCTTAAGGGACTGTGGAAACAACAATCAAGGAGATAAACACACACACACACACACACACACACACACACACACACACACAAGATGACCATTGTTTTAAAGTGACGAATTGTGGCCTGGGATATAGCTCAATGGTAGAGCATTTGCCTAGCATGCAGGAGGCCCTACAATCACCAGTACCACCAAAAAAACAAAACAAAACAAAAAAAAACCTGTCCTCTGAGGTAGCAAGATATTACTGAATCTCTTGAGAAAACAAACAGGCTGGATAGAAAGTTACAAAGGCAGATGAAATCCTGGCAGGGTTGCTTTCTGAGCAATTACTTTATGAGCCTGCATAGCAAGTAGCTATAGGAGCTGGAAGGGACCTAATTCAAGGCATGGACACAGACTGCACATGAGTTGAGGTAGCAAAGCACTTGTCCAGTTTGAGAAGCAGAAGAAAATGCCTAGGGCAGAGGGAAGGGGAATAAGACTGCAGTGAAGGCAGGAGGTGGATCCTGTAGTACTGAAACTGGAGGAAGAAGGAGCTCAAATATTCCCACCTTCATGGTACTAGATGAGAAAATGGAGAAGTCAGTGCATACGTCATGACTCTTATGTTCAGTCTGTTGTTGATCTTCTGAACAAAATCGGGCTTATCCTTCTGGAGTCTTGTATCCTCAGTTCTTCTCTCTTCAGCATTTTCCCACAACCTGACTCTGTAGTCATCAGCTGGCACTTATTACTTATTTCCTCCTCTTGGAATAGCAGCTGCTTTATAGGAAGCAGGCTGGAGAGACCTCTCCTCTCCCAGGGGGAGTCATATCCTGATTGACGGTGTCTTCTTTATTTCTGTAACTAACTCCACTCAGGGACTGAGCCTGGTATCTTGGCAGAGATTAGATGGCACAGAATTACCAGGTTGTTATCAGGATCTTCCTGGGATCTGTGAATGTTACCTTATATGGCAAAAAGCATTTTGCAGATGTGATTAAGGACCTTGAAATGGGGACATTGTCCTGGGTTATTCAGTGAATCCTAAATGGAGTCACAGGTATCTCTAAAAAAGGAAAGCAAAGGAAGCCTTGAGGAAAGAGTTTGGATAATGTAGCTATAATACAAGAAATGCCAGCAACATCTCATAGCCGTTGGAGACATGGAAATGAATTCTGTCCTGGAAACTCCAAAAGGAACCAACACTGTGGATACCGAGATTTCAACCCTTAAACCTCATTTTGGATTTCAGGCTCCCAGAACTATAATAAAATAAATTGCTGTTATTCTAAGCCCCTAAATTTGTATTAATTTGTTATATCAACAGTAGGAATTTAATATACCTGATATCAAACATTTTGGCCATCCTTTCCATGTATTAGACCCTTTTCATTTGTGCTAACCGTGGCCTCCTTAGTGCTAATGCCTTCTCACCTTGGTAAACCTTGGGTAGGTAGGAAATTGTTTTTAATATTCTCCAGTATTCTCGCTTTGGTTTTATAAGTGACAAGTTATGTCTGTGAGAATTATCATGTTTGTCTCCTAATTTGCAACAAACTGGCACCTTGTATCTCTTTGATGACTTATTGTATGGTCAGATTCTTCTAGAGCAAATTACATGGTGATACCTGCTTCATGGGGTGTCTGGAACACCCCTTCTAGCTTTCCAAGGGAACTTTCTTTCTCATTATACCCCAGGTGATGAGGACTGGTCTCTAACCCAGTGCACACCATCATCTGGTAGGCTTATGACACAGTTGTTTACTCACAGGCTTTTTATTTTTTGTTATTATTCTCACAAAAATATGTATTCATGCATTCCCTTTAAGCTTAGACTTTATTTCTTTCTTTAACTGGAGATATTTCTTGGCTCCCATTCCTTAATAACTTTTAGGATAAGCTACAAGACTTGATATACTAGATTTTATGTTTTATTGACATATAATAATGGTACATATTTATGGAGTACAGTGTGATTTTTCAATACATGTGGACAAAATGTAATAATCAGATGAGGGTAACTGGTATATCAACTCAAATGTTTATCCTTTTTTTTTTTTTTTTTTGACTCATGGAGGCCTTTCCCAGGATTGAGCTGGGGACTGACTTCCTTAAACCTATAGATCCATATGAATCCCTAGACAATAGTCATTCACTGGCAACCCTCTTGGGTCCCTTCCTAGATGAGGGAGCTTTGCTTTGCTTTGTTTTAGTAAATTCTTACACTTTGCTTTCATCCACTGCCATCAATCTCATTCTTTGATTGCAAGACAAAGAACCCACCCAACTCCTTGCTTCATGTTACAGCAGGAGAATGTTTCTGTTTGCCTTGGACCAAGAGGTTTCTCCAGGATATGGATCTTTCAGTGCTAAAACCAGGACAGTCCTGGGGCCAGGAGTATTTCAGAAAGGAGACACTGAGGTAGAATTCTGGAGCAATGAAGACCCCGAAATGGTGGGTAGTGATTTGGGAACACAGACAACCCTTGCCAAAATAGAGTAATGCAATTGTGTAAGCTTTGGGCCAGGAGTCAGGCATTTGAGAAATATGAAGAAAATGATATTTTAGGGAACATGGAACCAATTCCACTAGTGCAGGTGTTTAAGCAGTGTGGTAGTATTGTGGCCAAGTATGATTGATGATTTGCAAAAGATAAAACACTGCTTTATAGAGGTGTTCTTCTATGATACATTATTTTATGGAAAAACCTTTAAAAGCAATTGGTAGCAAGTGTCTTATTTAATATAAAAGCATCCAATATTAAATATTGAACTCATTTTCAAAATTAATATTTAACCTATACAAAGTAAAATAAACTGCATCTATTTTAAACTATGGAGAGGACAAACAGGAAGCTGCTCCTGTACTTTGAGCTTAAGACTTCATTTGTGCTTCCCATTACTCAGGAAGCTCCAGATCCTCCAAGCCCCAGGTATCCACACAGAAATCTGCAAAACAGAAACAGGTGCCAGGTCACTGGGGAGACATAGAGAAAAAGGAAAAGGGTTTCACTAGAGGAGGGGTAAAGGAATAGAAAGTGACCTTAGCCTCTGACCTCCCCAGGGCACAGGACAGGGAGCACTGAGGCCTGTTTGCTGTCCTCTACTGAGGGTATTGTCTGTGGGCAGAGTGTTTACAACTGTCCTTCAGGAGCAAATTCTCCTGGGCATACACCTGAATAGCCTTTATGGGCTGCTCCCATGGACAGTAAACCTGAGGCAGAGGAAAGGATGATTTCTATGACCTGGAATGGAAAGACCCAGTTCCACACACCTGGGCCCCCTGAGGAGCAGGAGATCTGATAACTTAGGGGGAAGCCTGGACCCTGTCCCTCCAGTCATGAAATCCTAGGACACATCATGTGACCCACATGTTAAATATGTGGGCAACTTCCTGGAGCTCTTTATTATTTTCTGCTAACACTATAAAACTAATTAATTACACCCTCATCAAACCTGCCTTTTTTTTAAATTTAAAAATATCCTTTGCTTTGGCTTAACATATATCTCATTATTTCAAAATATTCCAGTGTGAAAATGCTTACTGAGGACAATATTTTTAAAGAGTGATGAAATCTGTTATATTTGTTATTGAATTACAAAATCAGAAAATATATAAAACCAAGGTAAACAACTTATGATCTGGGTCTTTTAACTCACTCATATGGGCAATGCATTGCATTGCTTCAGGTGCTTGCTTTGTTCAGATTTGACATATGTACAGAAATTTACACTGATAATCTCTATATACAAAACCCTTCAAACCTCAGAGAAATGGTGCCATGAGGAACACAGGCCCCCACAAGGCTCCACAGAAGCTGAGGAGGGTCCTAGGGGCATGGTGAAATTCCACCTGTTCTTGGATCCTGTAGCGTTCCCAGATACCAGGACCTGCTAAGTGTCCATAGTACACAAAGCTGGGCCAAGAGGGCTGTCCTTCCTGCACAAGGGTAAGCCACTTCACCCCATATTCTTCCAGGAGGCTTGAACCACCTGAAGTCAGGACAGCTTCCCAACGTCTTCCCATACCTAGTGATTCACTGACCATGCTCTCTGTTGACCTTAGGGGATTGAGCAGGCACAGCTGATTCCCGGAGAACGAGAGGCTGTACAACATTGGTGGCATTTCACCAAGGACACAATGAGCAGCGTCCTGGAAATTCATGCACGAATTGGTCCCCAGTTCTTACAGTTTCTCCTTCTAGTTAAAGCAGCTATGGGAGGTTTGGCCTGACAGGAGTAGGAGAAGTTTACTGGGACACCAAAGCAATAAAAGATAGTTACAAACACAATGCTAGGTAACAAAACCCATGAACACAAAGCCTCTTACTACTATGTCATTAAATGGTGAAATGAATGTCATATTTTCTTTTCTTTTTGTTTTTTGATTATTTGTTTGTTTATGATTTCATGTCACCCTCCCCAGGCTCCAAAGCAGCAGGTGTAAACCAATTGTTCCCAAAGACTGACTCTGATTGGGTTCAATCTGGAGTATTGTTACCTACCTAGAGAGTCTTCCTTCTCATTTATGGAGTCACTGATATTCTCTACAAGCAAATCTCTGGAAACACTAACCTAAACAATGAGTTATTTGAACTTGTTGCCCCTATATCAGGGGATATGCTAGCTCACATATTATTTCACAGCTCTTTCCTCTGGGTGGTGAGATGCTCTCTGGGCTCCACAGACTTGGAGGTCTTCATCAAGACATTGCAATCAGTCGTAAACCCCCAAGGGAAAGAGAGGAGCTGAATAAATCACCTTTCAACTTCTCACTTCAACTAACTTATTATTATTCTAACCTCCAAACATAGAAACCTGAATTTTCAACTTTACTGCACACACATTGAATTTTATGAGTTCGTTGGACAGACCCTGGGCCAGAATCAGAAAGCAACTGCCCACAAGAGGTTGGGAACATTGTCTCCAGGTTCCAAATGTTTGACTTTATTTATCTAAATTAAATTAAATTAAATATAGGGAGCAACCATGTAAGGATTTACACATTGGATGGAAATGACCTAAAATCCAAAGATGAGGAAGACAACCTCCCTTCCCTTGTCGTTCCCTTTCAGAGTAGTTTTGCTAGCCTGATCCAATTACTCACTTACAAGTGTGATCCAAGAACATGCACAAGGGCCAGCATTCTATGAGTTCCTGGAGGTGCTAAAACAATGATGCCAAAATCCAGGCCCACATGAATTCCCAGAACAGCCCAGAAAAACCTATCCAGAAGTGATGAGTCCATTGGGGGCTAAGAGGTAGGGGAAACAATACTACCTTCAGGAGCTTGCCTTTATCCTCCTGAGCCTGGATCAGAGCCTGAGCATCCACCTGGCTCGGGGTGGGGCACAACAGGCTGGAAGAATTAAAGAGGGGAATTTTCCACACCTGAGTGAGATCCCAGCCCAGCATATTTTAATCAGATACTCATGGAACTAAGACAGACTGATCAGGGCTAAGCTCAGAATGAGGAAGAATGGAGAGTATACAGGTTTTGCTCATGCAGTGACTACCCAGGGCCAGAATTCCTGTACCTATTGCATGGGAGGACATAGACAAAATTGAGGGCTGACAAGCATCAGAGACACTTTCAAATTGATGTCCTCTGAACTCTACAAGGGACTGGCAAGGACCACCTGGACTATGGGATGAGCCCATATCACTGTTCTGAGCTCACCTTGTAGTGGAACCCATGCATTCCACCCCCTACACTGTCATTAGAATGTGCTGAAACTACACTGAACAAGCACAGTTTAAATGTTTTCTGGGCCATACAACCCTCAACTAGAACTCTTTCCATGAGGGAAACTTTGAGAAGCAATGAAAGGTGGAACAGGTTCCTGTTCCAACCCTATGGAATTTCAGGACCTACCTTGAAGTCTATCCCTATAAACATAATCCCTGCCAGTTTGAACTAGAGATGTGGTCACCTGACCCCTTTTCTCTACCTCTTACTATTTTCTGTCATCATCAGAGTCCTTATTGTCACACAGGGAAATAAAAAAGACATGCACAGGAAGGAGGCTTCTCTTTCCTGGCTTTTAGGAGATAGTTAAATAGCACTTATGTCACCTGTGAGGGCCACATCTTGCTCATTCCCACTCAGATGGGACCTAATTATATGATTTGCTCAGGTGATGATGTTGACTTGATTCTGCAGACCTACAACCTTGACATCCACCTCTACCCCATGAGTTGGATTCCCTTCATGTCTTCCTCCAGTCGTGTAACTATTGTTCTTTATAAGGTCCATACTAAGTTCTGCCTTTCTCTCTCTCATGGAATTCATTGGACAACTCTCCATAAATTAATGGAGCCCCAATGGTGGTAACACTGGTTTTTATCTCTAATCACACACAGTAGAATCATTGGTGAGCTATCACCTAGAAATTCAAAATTTCTAGGACAATTTTGTCTCAAATCCATAGTCTCTGAGGATAAAAAAATAAAATTTTTAGATCTTAAAGTCTTACCATCTTGTTTTGTGGGGAAGATATGCACACCTGTAGGGTGATCCAATTTTATTAAAATACAATATTTTCCCCAAAAAAGAAATAATTGCCAAAGTAAACTCAAACCATTGCTTGGTTTATTTTATATTCATTTAGACTTAAATGAATATAAAACTACCAAGAACTACCTTGACTTTGTTTCATTGCAAAGACCTTCAGAAACAACCAAGAACATACTTTAACTTACAGGTTCAACAGGGACATGATGGAGATTCTCTTCCTTGGCTGCATTTCTCTCTTCACCTTGCAGTGAATGACTTTCCCTTGGTCCTCCTGGAAACCTGATGCTCAGTGCCTCAAGCAAACCTCTTTTTCTCCATACATTTTACAGTATTTCTGTCCAGTGCACAAAATTCACGACTAGGGTAAGTGAGGGGAGACAGATTTTTCACATATACAAGGCATGCGCTACTCTTGTCTAAAGGTCAATTATTAGACCTCCATGGAGACAGTTGGAGTGAATTTCCCCAACTCTGCCTTAGTCTCTTTCTGTCTCAGATTTTTATCAGAACTGAGTGTGGTGTGTGGCTCTACCAGGGATTCAATGCAAAGGAAATACCCACCCAGCACTCCACGTTTAAACTGGTTTGGATAAATTAATTCTAAGATCTTTTGGAGAAAAGGGTTATCAATGGAAAAAAGTGTCAAGAATAAAGTGTTATGACTAATCAAATGCCATGAACAACTATAGAGGCCTGCTGACAGGTGAATTTCATTATAAAATGAAGTTGCTACTAGCCCACTAAAAGGGCATTTGTCCTCTTTATAGTCATGAGAACATTGTCCTGAGTTTTGATGTGGTATTTTCCATTTAATTGAGGTATACTTGGCATGCAGTAAACTGCACACATATAGAGTGGATAATTTGATTGATTTACATCTATTTATGCTACAGTGAAGATGGCATTTTTATTGAAAACATCCATACTGGCAACTAAGGAAATAAATATTTAGTAAAACACACAAAAACTCACACACAGGCACACTCTGAATAATACTACATGGATGCACACACAGAGATAATCCTTCCCTGCACACACAGCCCCATACCACCTAAAGGCAACAAGCTGCTTTCAGAGAAAATGAAGAATAGCCATAGTAGTTCATCTGGAAAATAAGTTACTACCACCATACCCCAGTCCTCACCCACAGCACAAAGTTGGTATCAGGCTGGCTGTTCACATGAAAGTTGGCAAGACTATTCCACCTTCCTCATCATCTAGACGATTCATCAGCAAGTGAGTGATTCCACAGTGCTTACCATTTCCAGTTCCTGTTGCATTCACCTGTAATTACAGAGAAGGAATCACTAAGAGGACCAGTTCATGATCCTCTTCTTTTCTTGGTGACATTAGAAAAACAGATGGGAAACAGAGGTCAAGTCAGAGGAACCCAAAGGCAAGAACAGAGCAAAATCTACTCCTACCAAGACACAAACTCTTCCCAGGAGATGGATATCTCAAGTTTATTGTGGTTGGCAATTACAAAATTATTTTCCAAGGAGTTCCTGAGGAAAATGTTGCTGAGGAAAATGCTTACTACTATACACTTTGAAATAATCATGCAATTTTTTCGTCTTGAAAAAATTGTCAGTTGGTAGCAGACTTTTCACTGAAATTCCCCCATCAAGGAAACTATATATATTTTCTAAACTATACATATTCAGATTTTCATATTTTAATGGAATTGAAATAGAAAGAAACCAAGAAGGCAACACTTCCATTTCAGATGAAGAAAAGAGACCTTACCAGGGCATTCAGTGGGCCCTCCTTGTCTTTGCTGTCACTTACAAGTAACTCTGACAAGTCTTCAGAAGAAAGTAGAATGACAAAGAGTGACTGTCAAGATATGGATGTTTCTGTTCATGAATTATTGAGGAGCATTACTTGATATGGATGCAGGGCATGAGTGAAAGGCAAAGGAGTGGAGCAGGAAAGAGGTGAGAAACAGAGCCTTTGACTTTCAAGTTAAAGTCAAACTAATTGTGTGAATTAGTCTAAAAAGGAGATAAACACTAAAGTCCATGCTATGTGTCACTGATTGAGTTCCAAGCTTCCTCTTGCCCATTCAGACATATAACTAAATAGACACAATCTTGATACCTTCCAAGATCGCATTTTATCCCTGCATCCATAAATGCTGCTACTATACATGTTGTCTCTTCTAGAAGTTTTTTTACTTGATTAATAGCAACATTTTTTGGCAGACTGGATTCACTTATAGACAAAATATTCTACATTTGCTTTCTAATTTTTATAAAAATAATTTATCACTAAAGATTTGAAAACATTAAAATCTTACCATTTCAAAATAACCACTACTAATATTTCCTAAATCCTTTTCCTTCCTTTCTTCCTTTTTTCCCCAGTATTTGAGATCAAATCCAGGACCTTTTGCATGCTAGGCAAGCACCCTAACACTGAGCTACTCTCCTAGCACTTTTATGTTGAGAGTGGTTATCACTAAGTTGCCCAGACTGGCCCCAAAATTGTGATCAGTCCTGCCTCAACCTCCAGAGTAGATGGGATTACAGGTGTGGGCAACATGCTGGCCCTTTCTTCCTTTTCTACACAAGGTTCATATCCCTTGTGTCAGTAGCTGCCCACCCTCACACTAGTCCCATGATGGTGGGACAGTTCATGGTGGAGTTCAGCAGTGGTGAGTGCTGACACCCTAACCTAGATGGAAGGGAGATTTGCAACAAGGGTGATAAACACAAGCCTAACAGCTAAGTTGTAGTTTGAGTTCTTATTTGTCACTATCCCTTGGTTTTGTGTACTAATCAGGTTGAACATTTCTAAAGCTAGTGATGATCCTATTATTAAATAATATAACTTCCTGATTCTTGTCCACAAAGAGCAAGGGACCCCAGCACCAGCAGGTGTGAACCTTGACTGTCCTACAAGGTGCCTTGCACCTCTCAAAATACGTGAATTGACCAGAACCTTGTAGATTATGTCCTTCACCTTATTGTCCATACCAGAGTCTGATGTTAAATGTTCCTACTGCCTTCAAGATTACTTCACCACTGAAGTCACATAATGATAGACAATGTTTGGGACCACTAGAATAGAATCCTTCCAGAAGTATATGTGCTGGAACTCCCTGGCCTGGTGACTAGTTATTGCATGGTTGAATAATGAATACGATTCTGCAGCCCAGACTATCACCATTGGGATGGGTACCTGGGTTCACATATGCCTCTTCTACTTACAGGGTCAAGAGCCTGGATCACTCATCCCTGCATCATCTCCAACTAAGAAGTGGTGACATTAAACTAACTTTCAGATTCTATGGTCGTGAGGGTTGAATGAATTGATTTATATTAAGTGTGCAGGGATGTGGGATTCTTATTTTTAGAAAATTGCCATTTGTATTGTGTGTGAATGTGGGAACAGAATTTTCTGGGGAAATGCACACTAACCCATTTCCCACTAATTACACATGGACTCACTTGTAAATACCTCCTGTTGGTCATGCACAAAATTCACACCACCAAAATGATAGAGCTCCACCTGAGGGCTGTAATAGATGGACATAAGTCTTCCCTGGACTATCAGTTTTTTTCACTAAACTCCCAGTCCTCTTTTCCAGCAACAATCTGGAATCAGGGTGGCTTTGTAGATAGAAACAGGCAAGAAAGCTGAAACTTTTTCAGCACTTGAACTTTTCCCTTAGCAAGTGAGTTCAGAATACATACAGTTTTCATTTGCTCTGGAGTCCACCTACAATGAAAGAAAGAAGGACACTATGAGGACCTAATCATGCCACATCCTGCTTGCACAGGACTTTTGTTCACCATGGTGACATGGGAAAATTAGATGGGAAAGAGTGATCCAGGAAATGACCAAAAAATAAAGCCCAGAGGGCACTTGCACAAAAGGCAAGTACATGGAAAATTTCTCAAGTCCATTCTGGTTGGCACCTACAAAATTCCTTTATAACCAGAAAAGGTGTTACAGAGGCAAATTCTTACTACCCTAAAATTCATAACTGATGCTGTCATACACAAATACCATCTGGAGTCAGGTATCAGTTGGCAATAGACTTGGAGTTGACATTCTTTGGCAAAGGAAATTGTTTAGTTCATCTACAAAGTACTTGGTCAGATATCCATGTCTGAAGTTGATTAGAAAAGAAGATAAAGAGAGGAAAATCATGTAGATGTCAAAGAAAGAAAGACATCCTTCTCTTATTGATAGATAGAACCTTACCCTCTGCCTTGAAACTTGTATCTCCTACATCAGCAATTCTGGGGGATCTAGGAGAATACAGGATAATTTTCAGTACATAGGAGTCTCTGAAGAATGAATAGGGGAACTTTCTTGGTATGGAGAGATAATCGATCAAAAATACGGACTGAGTTTCTACTGGAATGTACTCCTTATTGAATGTAGGAGCAAAAAGTAAATAGCAGAAAGGAAGATCAGTAGAGTAGAGGGAAAGGAACAGGGAAAGGGAGGAATGGGGAGGGGAAATACTGGGGGCTGAAATAAAGCAAATTATATTTCATGCTTTTATAATTATGCCATAATTAATCCTAATGTTATGTATAACTAAAAAGAATTAATACAAATTTTTTAAAAGGAGTAGAAAGAGGAAATAACAAAGCCTTGGCTTTCTAGCTAACTATAACCAAATACACCTGAAACAGTTCATTTAAAAGTGGATTCATACTAAAATGCACTGCATAGTTGAATGCCAGTGGCTTTTCACTCTTCCTGCCCATCTTGAAGTCCAGGCAACTCCCCCAATTTTCACTTTAAATTTTACCAAATTATTTGGCTTTCACAGATCTGACACTGCTGTCACTAAATTTATCATGTATTGTTTCACTTTTAATCTTTGTGGTGAAATATATGTAATATTAATTATTTTAATCAAATGCAAATGTTTTAGTCAGCCATTCCACTGCTGTGACTAAAAGACCCAACCAGAACAACTGTAGAGGAGGAAAATTTATTTGAGGGCTCACGGTTTCAGAGTCTTAGTCCATAAAAGGCTGGCTCCATTCCTCAGGGCTCAAGGTGAGGCTGAATATCATGGTGGGAGAGGGTGACATAGGGGAAGCAGCTCACATCAAGGTGATCAGGAAGCATAAAGAAAGAGATTCCACTCTCCAGATGCAAAATATATACCCCATAGCCACACCCTAATTCCCACCTCCTGCCCAATTCCTTCCTATTGATTTGAGGTAGTACGGTCCTGCCTACACTCTGATCATGGACTTTCGGCATTCAGAACTATGAAACAGGTTTTTTTAAAACTCATTTATTTCAAGCCAAAGAGTCTCTAGTACTTTGTCATGGCAGCCCCTACTAAAACTAAGAAAAGCACTATCATTCAACCAGACCTAATCGGCACTTGTACAATGCATGCTTCAAACAATGAGACAATACAATGTCTTCTCAAGGTCACAGGAAACATAACTCCAGATAGACAACACCATGGGCCATAAAACATACCTCATATTGAAAAGAATAAAGTAGGTCAACCATGAAAATTCAGTGTCCTAGTTGGACAGAGTTAAGGAAAAGGCAAATTCTTTTCTATTTCTACTTCTCTATCAGGGGAGGCATAATAGACTTCCATGAAATCACAGAGTAAAAACAGTGCATAATCATCTGTCGGTTTTACTGAAAATACTCAGGATGCCTTAAGTATTCAAAACATCATCTTGTATTATAATAAACCTTAATAAACCATGAACTTGAATGAAAAAAAAAAAAAGAATGGGATGTTTGAATGGCTCTGAGTGGGGCTCAGCCCTGAAGCCAAGGAATGCTCTAGGCTATCCGGTGGCAGTTTGCCACATTCATGTGGCTAAACACTCTAGTATGCTGATTTTAAGTCCTTTGGGTAGAGGCCAAGGAGTGGGATAGCTGGGTCAAATGGTGGGTCCATTCCAAGTTTTCTAAGGAATCTCCACATTGCTTTCCAGAGTGGCTATACTAATTTGCAACCCACCAGCAATGTATGAGTGTACCTTTTTCCCCACAACCTTGTCAACACCTATTGTTGCTTGTATTCTTGATAATCGCCATTCTAATTGGAGTGAGATGAAATCTTAGGGTAGTTTTGATTTGCATTTCTCTTATTACTAGAGATGTTGAACTTTTTTTCATATATCTGTTGATTGCTTATAGATCTTCTTCTGTGAAGTGTCTGTTCATTTCCTTAGCCCATTTGTTGATTGTGTTATTTGTATTCTTGGTGTAGAGTTTTTTGAGTTCTTCATATATTCTGGAAATTAGTACTCTATCTGAAATACGAGTGGCAAAAATTTTCTCCCACTCTGTAGGTTCTCTCTTCACATTGTTGATAGTTTCCTTTGCTGAGAGAAAGCTTTTTAGTTTGAATCTATCCCAGTTATTGATTCTTTTTTTTATTTCTTGGGCTATGGGAGTCCCGTTAAGGAAGTCTGATCCTAAGCTGACATTTTGAAGACTTGGATCTACTTTTTATTCTATAAGATGAAGAATCTCTGGTCTGATTCCTAGGTCCTTGATCCATTTTGAGTTGAGTTTTGTGCAGGGTGAGAGGGGTTTAGTTTCATTCTGCTGCATATGACTTTCCAGTTTTCCCAGCACCATTTGTTCAAGAGGCTATCTTTTCTCCATTACATGTTTTCGGCACCTTTGTCTAGTATGAGAAAACTGTATTTATTTGGGTTTGTGTCTGTGTCCTCTATTCTCTACCATTAATCTACCTGTCTATTTTGGTACCAATACCATGCTGTTTTTGTTACTATTGCTCATAGCATAGTTAAAGTTCTGGGATTGCAATACCCCCTGCCTCACTCTTCCTGCTAAGGATTGCTTTAGCTATGCTGGGTCTCTTATTCTTCCAGATGAATTCCATGATTGCTTGTCCTATTTCTGTGAGGTATGTCATTGGGATTTTAAGTGGAATCTGTATAGCACTTTTGGTAGTATGGTCATTTTGAAAATATTAATTCTTCCTATCCAAGAACATGGGAGATCTTTCCATCTTCTAACGTTTTCTTTAATTTCTTTCTTTAGTGTTCTGTAGTTCTCATTGTAGAGGTCTTTCGCCTCTTTTGTTAGATTGATTCCCAAGTATTTTATTTTTTTTTGAGACTATCGTGAATGGGGTAGTTTTCCTAAATTCTCTTTTGGAGGATTCATCATTTATGAATAAAAATACATTAGATTAATGAGCATTGATCTTATATCCTGCTGTTTTACTGAATTCACTTATGAGTTCTAGAAGTTTTCTGGTGGAATTTCCCAGTTCCTCTAAATATACAATCATGTCATCAGCAAATAGAAATAGTTTGAGTTCTTCTTTTCCTATTCGTATCCCTTTAATTTCTTTGGTATGTCTAATTGCTCTGGCTAGAGTTTCAAGGACAATGTTGAAAAGAAGTGGTGAAAGAGAGCATATCTGCCTTGTTCCAGTTTTTAGGGGGAATGCTTTCAGTTTTTCACCATTTAGAATGATATTGGCCATGGGCTTAGCATAGATAGCCTTTACAATGTTAAGGAATGTTCCCACTATCCCTATTTTTACTAGTGTTTTGAGCATGAAGGGATGCTATATTTTATCAAATGCTTTTTCTGCACCTATTGAAATAGTCATGTGATTCTTGACTTTAAGTCTGTTGATATGGTGAATTACATTTTTTGATTTCCGGATGTTGAACCAACCTTGCATCCCTGGGATAAAATCCACTTGATCGTGGTGCACTCTTTTTAATATATTTTTGTATGCAATGTGCTAAAATTTTGTTGAGAATTTTTGCGTCGATGATCATTAAGGATATTGGTCTGAAATTTTCTTTCCTCGATGTGTCTGTCTGGTTTAGGTATCAGGGTAATATTGGCTTCATAGAACAAGTTTGGGAGGGTTCCCTCCTCTTCTATTTCATGGAATACTTTGAGAAGTATTGGAATGAGCTCTTCTTTAAAGGTTTTGTAAAACTCAGCTGAGAACCCATCTGGTCCTGGACTTTTCTTTGTTGGTAGGCTTTTGATGACTTCTTGTATTCATTACTTGAAATTGATCTATATAAATTGTGTATGTCCTCCTGGTTCAGTTTAGTAATTTATATGTCTCTAGAAACCTGTTGATGTCTTTGAGATTTTCTATTTTGTTGGAGTATAGATTTTCAAAATAGCTTCTAATTATGTTTTGCATTTCACTCGTGTCTGTCGTGATATTTGCTGTTCATTCTGAATTTTAGTAATTTGAGTTTTTGCCCTCCTTCTCTTTGTTAATGTGCTAAGGGTTTATTAATTTTGTTTATTTTTTCAAAGAACCAACTTTTTATTTTGTCCATTTTTTGATTGTTTCTTTAGTTTCAATTTCATTGATTTCAGCTCTGTTTTTAACTATTTCCTGTCTTCTACTACTTTTGGTGTTGCTCTTTCTTCTTTTTCTAGGGCTTTGAGCTGTAGTGTTAGGTCATTTATTTGTTGATTTTTTTTCTTTTATTGAATGCACTCCATGAAATAACTTTTCCTCTAAGTACTGCTTTCATAGTGTCCCAGAGATTTTGATATGTGTATTTTTGTTCTCGTTTACCTCTAAGAATTTTTTTTATTTCCCCCCGATATCCTTTGTTATCCATTCATCATTCAATATCATATTATTTATTCTCTAGGTGTTGGAGTAGTTTCTGTTTTTTATTCTGTCATTTAATTCTAATTCCAAACCATTATGATCTGATAGAATACAAGGTAGTATCTCTATCTTCTTGTATTTGCTAACAGTAGCTTTGTGGAATAATATATGGTCTATTTTAGAGAAGGATCCATGTACTGCTGAGAAGAAAGTGTATTCACTCTTTGTTGGATGGTATATTCTATATATGTCCGTTAAGTCTAAATTATTGATTGTGTTATTGAGATCTATGGTTTCTTTGTACAATTTTTCTTTGGAAGATCTGTCCAGTGGTGAAGAGGTATGTTAAAGTCAGCTAGTATTATTGTATTGTGGTCTATTTTGTTCCTGGAATTGAGAAGAATTTGTTTGACGTACATGGATGAGCCACTGTTTGGGGCATAGATATTTATGATTTTTATGTCTTGCTGATTTAAGCAGTATGAAATGTTCTTCTTTATCCTTCCTGACTAACTTTGGCTTGAAGTCCACATTATGTGATATGAGAATGGATACTCTGGCTTTTTTGCTGAGTCCATGTGCATGGTATGTTTTTTCCCATCCTTTCACCTTTAGTCTGTGGGTATCTCTTTCTATGAGATGAGTCTCTTGCAGGCAGCATATTTTGGATCTCTCTTTTTAATCCAATCTTACAGTCTATGTCTTTTGATTGATGAGTTCAGGTCATTAACATTCAGGGTTATTATTGAGATATGATTTGTATTCCTGGTCATTTGGCTCATTTTTTTTTTTTTTGACACAACTTTGTTTCTCCTTTATTTGGCTATTCCTTTAGGCTAGTTCCTCCCGTTGTTGATTTACATCATTGTTTCTCATCTCTTCCTCATGGAATATTTTGCTGAGAATGTTCTGTAGTACCGGCTTTCTTTTTGTAAATTCTTTTAGCTTTTATTTTTCATGGAAGGATTTTATTTTGTAGTCAAATCTCAAGGTAAGTTTCGCTGGGTATAAGTTTCTTGGTTGGCATCCATTTTCTTTCAGAGCTTGAAAAATGTTGTTCCTGGGCCTTCTAGCTTTTAGGATCTAGTTTGAAATATCTGCTGATATCTATATTGTTTTCCCCCTGAATGTAATTCAATTTTTTTCTCTCACAGTCTTTAAAATTCTGTCTTTATTTTGTATGTTAGGTATTTTCATTATAATGTGCCTTGGTGTGGGTCTGTTGTAATTTTGTATATTTGGAGTCCTATGAGCCTCTTGTACTTGATTTTCCATTTCATTCTTCAGATTTGGGAAATTTTCTGATATTATTTCATTGAACAGATCATTCATTCCTTTGGTTTGTTTCTCTGTGCCTTTCTCAATCCCAATAATTCTTAAATTTGGCCTTTTCATGATATCCCATAATTCTTGTAGATTTTGTTCATGATTTCTTACCATAATCTCTGTTTGGTCAACTTTGTTTTCAAGGTTAAATATTTTGTCTTCAAAGTCTGAGGTTCTGTCTTCCAGGTGTTCTATCCTATTGGTTATGCTTTCTATGGAGTTTTTAATTTGGTTTATTGTTTCCTTCATTTCAAGGATTTCTGTTTGGTTTTTTTTCAATATCTCTAATTCTTTATTGAAATGAACTCTTGCTTCCTGCATTTGCTCTTTTAACTGTCGATTGGTGCGATCATTCAATGCCTGCATTTGCTCTTTCATTTCATCATTTGCTTCTCTGATCATTTTAATTATGTACATTCTGAACTCCCTTTCTGACATTTCTTCTGCCATGCTGTCATTGGATTTTATTGATGTAGCATCTAGGTTTGTTTGGGAAATTTTATTCCCTTGTTTTCTCATATTGCTCAGGAATCTACCCCTCTAATAGTGAAACTCTGAGATATTGCAGATTTCCTCTATTGACTTATATTGTCCCTGTAGATTTCCAATAACTCACCTCTTAGCCTTCAGTAGCATGAAGTCTTGGAGGAACTTGATAATGCAGTGCTCCACAAGGAATCTGCCCCTCTAGGGGTGGTGGCCTTCAGGTGGGGTATATTCCCTGCTAGTGAGAAGAGGTACCTCCACTTGTTGACTGATGGTCAGCCAAAGGGGGACTAGACTGCCAGCTGGGGCATGGCTGGACTGGGCCTGTGTCTCTGGTTCTACCGTCCTGGTGGGAAAGCCTCGCCAGGAAGGGAAGACTCACCTGGTGGGGAAGTCTTGCTAGGCAGCTCTCCTCCAAGAAGTTCCCTTCAGTTCAGAACTACCACCTGGGCTGGGCAGCCCTCCTCTGCAACGTTCCCAGGGGTCCAGACCTACCTCCTGGCCAGGGAGCCTCACTCTGAGAGCGAGTCTCTCGCTGGGCAGCCCATCTCTGCCACATTCCCTGGGGACCAGACCTAGCCCTGCACTGAAGCCTCTCGCTCGGCAACCCTCGTCCGAGAAGCTGCCTGCAGTCCTGTCCTGCCACCCATCCTGGGACCCTTGCTCTGCACTGAAGCCTCTTGCTGGGCAGCCCTTTTCTACAATGCTCCTGGTTGTCAGGGTTCACTGCTCCAGCATGGGAGTCTCGCTGGGTAACCCTACTCCACAAAGTTCCCTGCATTCCGGGACTACCGCCCCATCCGGGGAGCCTCACCCAGTGGGAGAGACTCACCCGTCAGCTCTAAGTTGATCCCAAGTCTCTCAATACCTCTTCTTCTTGAATCTTGAGTCCTGGAGCAACATGAAATGCAGTCACCCTCTAGTCCGCCATCTTGTTCTTCCTTAAATTAAAAAAAAAAATACACAGCACTTATTACCAGGGACTATGAAGAGCAATCATTAATTTTTT
Organism: Sciurus carolinensis; assembly: GCF_902686445.1. NCBI lineage: Eukaryota > Metazoa > Chordata > Mammalia > Rodentia > Sciuridae > Sciurus > Sciurus carolinensis. Next base: position 120,831,544 of record NC_062220.1, on the reverse strand, counting down.
ATTATGTTTTGTAAAAAAAGCCTTGAATGTGTGCAGCTATTTTGTTATGTCGAATAGATTTTCAAAGTTTAAGACATCATAGTAAATAATCAATATTTAAAAATTTGTACACACGGAGATATTGTGTATATAAATGCCTTAATTATTAATAAACTAATGTGTTATGATACCAATATCTGTTTCAAAAAAAAAATCAAAAGCCTCCCAGGCATGATAGTGCATGCCTGGAATCCCATCCACTCAGGAGGCTGAGGTAGGAAGGTCACACATTCAAAGCCAACCTCAACAACTTAGGGGACCTTGCCTAAAAATAAATAATATAAAGGGTCAGCGATATAACTCAATGGTAAATACCCTGTGCCAAAAAAAATTTTTAAACTAAAAAATTAACCATGGTTCTGACATAATAAAATCATGAAATTAAATCAGAGATTTTCATTCATGTAGAATTTTTTAAATTTTTTTAAATTTTATTTTTACAGACTGCATTTTGATTCATTGTACACAAATGGGGTACAACTTTTAATTTCTATGGTTGTACACAATGTAGATCCATACCATTTGTGTAATCATACATGTATATAAGGTAATGATGTCTATCTCATTCCACTATCTTTCTTTCTCCACCACCCCTCCCCCCTCACTTCCCACTACACAATCCAAAGTTCCTCCATTCTTCTCCTAACCCCTCCACCCTGCATCTGTTATGTATCATCATCCACTTATCAGAGAAAAAATTTGGCCTTTGGTTTTTTGGGATTGGCTTATTTCACTTAGCATGATATTCTCCAACTCCATCCATTTACCTGCAAATGCCATACTTTTCTTCTTTATGGCTGAATAAATATTCCATTGTGTATATATACCACACTTTCTTTATCCATTCATCAATTGAAGGGCATCTAGGTTGGTTCCACTATATAGCTATTGTGAATTGAACTGCTGTAAACATTGATGTGGATACATTACTGTAGTATGCAATTCAGAATATTTTTGTTGAAACATTTTCCGTACTATTTTTAAAACTTGAGAATATTGGTAGAAGCTCTGATTTAAATCAGCCTACCTAAAATCTAGTTCTTTAAAATGATCAAAAAGCTTATAAAACTCCAGCCAACATACTCACGTAAAAAGGGAATTCAGGAGGGGTTGGAAAATGTGCTCTGACTGTATAGTTTGTTCAAGGAAATTTTGTTGAAAAATATGATCCCTTGATAAAAGATTCTTATAGAAAGCAAGTTGAAGTAGATGCACAACAATGTATGCTTGAAATCTTGGATACTGCAGGAATGGAACATTTTATAGCAATGAGGTATTTGTACATGAAAAATGAACGAGGCTTTGCTTTGGTTTATTTCATCACAACACAGTCCACCATTAATGATTTACAAGATCTAAAAGAACAAATTCTTTGAGTTAAAGACACTGATGATGTTCCCATTATTCTGGTTGGTAATAAGTGTGACTTGGAAGATGAAAGAGTTTTAGGAAAGGAGCAAGGTCATAATCTAGCAAGACAGTGGTACAACTGTGAATTCTTAGGATCTTCTGCAAAATCAAAAGTAAATGTCAATGAGATCTTTTATGACCTAGTGTGGCAAATTAACAGAAAAACTCCAGTGCCTGGGAAGGCCCACAAAAAGTCATCATGTCAGCTGCTTTGTAGCTCTGAGTCAGGTCTGAAGAACTATTGCCCAATTCAACAGTGCCAGCATTCCAACTTTGTTAAATCTACAAACATCCTGAATGGACTTTCCTGTGGTGGTATCCTTTAAGAGGCCAATGAAAGCTATTATATCAGTCTGCACATTCTAATCACTTTTCAATATCACAAGAGAGATTTTTACTTATATAATAGTCCTAGAGTATGTAGCTGGTAAAACCAGAGGCTACATCCAGTATTACTGCTAAGAGACATTCTTCATCCACCAATATTGTACATGTATAAAAATGGTATACTCTATACTTTAACGTGCCCCATACTTTGTGTTGGAGAGTACAATAGATAATGTAAATCCTGAAAGCACCACTATTTTAGCATAATAAAAGAAAGTCAAAAGAACTCCTAAAAAAAAGAAAGAAAGAAAGAAAGAAAAGAAAAGAAACATATGCATACAAAAACATACAGGGCCTGGCATGGTTGTGTACATCTGTAATTTGAGCAACTCAGGAGACTGAGGCAAGAGGATCACAAATGTAAAGCCAGCCTCAGAAACTTAGCAAGGTCCTAAGGAATTTAGTGAGTACCTGTTTCAAAATAAAAATAAAAAGGACTGGGGGCACAAGAATGTTTATGGAAGCTTTAATCATAGTCGCACAAACAGCAAGCAAATGAGATTTCCTGTGACAGGTGAATGCACCAACAAATTCTAGTACAACTATCCAGCGAAATTTTATTCAGTGATAAAAATCCTTTCGTTATGAAGTTACATAGAAATTTTTCAATCTTAATTATATATTGATAAATTAAATAAGTCAGTCTGAAAGGCTGAATACTTTGTGACTCCAACTATAAGAAATTCTAGGAAAGAAAATCTTCAAAGACAAAAAAAAGAGTAGTGGTTATCAGGGGTTCTGGGCAAAGGAGAGTGGGATTTATAAATGAAGTTGAGGGAATGTTCATGGCAGGAAAAGTATTGTGTAATTACTATGAATGACAATATGCATTTGTCAAAATCCATAGAACTGTGTAACAAGTGAATCCTAATGAAAACTCTGACTCTAGTTAAGAATAATTTACCAACATTGGTTCAGTCCTTGCAATAAATATACAATACTATTGCAAGTTGTTTAAAAAAGGAAACTGGACCCAACTATAAAAATAAAAGCATTTTAAAAAGGAGAACTTTATATATCATCTGTTTGTATGTTTGTATGTTAAACTAAAACTGTTCCAAATAAATCCTATTTTTTAAAAAATCTGACTTACACTATTTCAGGAGGAGATCAATGATAGCTAATTTTCAAAAATTGGCTAAATATTTAAACATTATCTTGAGATGTTGTTTGTCTTTACAAATGAACCAAATTTTAAGACAGTAATAGATCTTTATTGGGTACTTGGAGAACTCCTGATTGACTTAATGAATTTAAATTTTCACATAGAAAATGCAAGAATATGGCATAGTAGTACTTTTAGAGTTTTCTCTTAAATATGGGACACTGAATAAACTGGAATCATTATTCTAGAATATAGGAAATGATGGAATTTGCACAGTACCTTCATTTGACTCTTCTGCAGGGTATACCCTATTGTCCAGACAAAGGCAGATATTTGTGACCCACTGTGTGGAGTAGGCTGTAGATTATCTTGTCCTCTGAGGAGCAATCTTCCAGTGGGGAAGGCAAGAACCTGGGAAATGTATTGCAAAAGAGACTGCTGTTGGCACTCACTGGCAGAAAACCATAGATAATTAGTAATATTTTATCATAGCTCCAACTTTTTTGGATGTACACATAAACATGTAGTTTCCTCTGAGTTCATTGTGATGTTCTGATGTGTGTGTGCAATGTACAATGATTCCCATCAAGTTACTTTGTGGTGAGAACAGTCCTGTCCTTTACAACATTGTTGGACCTAAAGGACATTATGTTAAATAAAATAATCACACTCATATGTAGAATTTAAAAATGTTGATCTCAAAAGTTGAAAATAGTAGTTACCAGAGTCTGGGGATAGTTTGGTGAATGCGTTTCATGTAACAGTTGGACATTAGGAATAACTTTTGATGTTTTATTGAATAGCGACTATAGTTGACAATAATACAGAGTTATATTTCAAAATGAAAGAGAGGATTTTGAATGTTCTCAAAGTTCAAGCTTTTGATCTCCTTTTACAGAGTCATCTGAGTGAGAGTTGACTTCAGGAAGATCCTTCAGTATAGTGTGCCCTTCAAACCTAACCAAATGACTATAAAGGCAAATGCCTTTACTGTACATGTATGATTACATGAATAATATGAATCTACATCATGCACAACCATAAAAATGAAAAGATGTATCCCATTTGTGTACAATGAATCAAAATGCAGTCTGTAAAAAATAAAAAATCAATAATTTTAAAAAAGAAAGGCAGAGAATATTTACTCAGAGCACAGGGACTGGGGCCTCATGGCCTAGAATAAAATCCTACTTAGAAGCTATACCTGTGAAAGGTACTTATACCCCACTATATCTCAATCTCCTGTTTGGGGATGTGGAGGTTAATATGGCCTATGTTATGTTGTAAGGATAACATTTAAGAAGAATTATAAACTCTTCCTACTCTGCATGGGTGTGATGCTTTATAGTTTACGGAAAATATCTTATTTCCCAAGATCTCCACGTCAGCACCATAAGATAGGTAGAACAGGGACTGACATCCACATCTTACAATTCAAGGATTTGAAATTTAACTTCAACATAGTTGCTTGATGGATCTGAGACAAGAAGGTAGTAAGTTCCCTGGGAATAGAGATCTCTGAATACCTGAGTCCTCTAAATGATGCCCTAGAACCCTAAACCTAGAGCTTTTCCCACTCTCTCTAAAATTTTCCTGTGCCAAGCTTTCCTCAGGAATACTAATGCCCTGGAAGAAGTGCCTGAGCAGGAAAAAAAAAAAAAAGAGTTCAAGTTGCAACCCTACCTTTTAATTCCTGACCTAAACTTAATTCATTTTGTACCTATTGTTTAATTTCTGGCCTAAACTAAATAAAACCCCTCTGAAGGACATCAAAAAGCCCCACCTTCTGAGGTTCCTAGCATCTTCTGTCAACTGACTCTCCCTGAGCCCTCCTGTTGAGCAGTTGACCACTCAAAGTGACCAGTGGTCTCCATGGCTCTCAAACTGGCTCAGAACTTAGGACATTCCAAATCAACTGCCACTTTATGGCTATGCCAAAAATTAACATTCCTTCCGCTGTACAATGGTAGATGAATGGTTTAGGTCAATTAAATGTTTCCTGCTGGGCTGGTGCTTATTTGGTTCAATGGAAGAAGTTGACATATTCCTACATCTTCTAGCTGCTGATCTGCCCACCTGACTGAGCAGCTGCACTGTGGCCTGCCTGAGAACAGGTAGTAGTTGCATACACTTTGATCATGAGTCTTCCTGATAGTAATGTTTCTCACCCAAACCCAGACTCACAATCTCTCATCTCTCCACAGCTCCTGCAGGGGCAAGGGGCAGTCTCTTATTTACCCTAGAGGGACTTGATCAGAAGCTACTTTTTGTGATCCCCGACCCATCCCAAGACCCTCCACAAGGGAGCTAACAGACTCTCATTCCTCCATCATCATATGTCCACAACTTTGGTCAGACGGCACTGTCCCTGGTCAATACACTCTCCCAGCAGCCCCCAAATAGCAAGAATTCTGCACTATCAAGTCCACGGCATCTCACCCTGAGATTCCATTTTTTTCCTCTTTCTTATTAGTACATTATAGTTATACATAATAATGGAGTTCATCTTGACACAATCATACAAGCATGGAGTATAATTTCCTCCAATTTAGTCACCAGTATTTCCTCTTTGTCTCCCCTCTTCCCTCTTCCTATTCCCTTTTCTCTACTCTAATGGTATCCCTTCTATTTACTCATAATTTTTAAAATTAATACTAGATAGATAGATAGATATAGATAAAAGATGAAATTCACTATTGTGTAGTCATATAATTTGACCAATTTTATTTCACTATTTCTCTCCTTTCCAGTCCCTCCTCCTTCTCCCACCAATCCTCTTCCTTTGCTCCACCTAGTTCTTCTCTATTTGCATGGGATTCTCCCACCCATTTTTATGCCTTATTTGATCTAGCTGCCTCATGTGAGAGAAAACATTTGACCCTTGACTTTCTGCATTTGGCTTATTTACCTCGCATGATGTTCTCTATGCCAGAATTTCATTCTTCATTGGGAGGCTAATCCCATAACTTGGTATTGTTATTATGCTGCTATAAACATTGATGTGACTGTATCACTACAATGTGCTGATTTTAGTTTTTTGGATAAATATTGAGGAGTGGGAGAACAGGGTTCTATGTGATTCCATTCCTTATTTTTAGAGGAACATCAATACTGCTTCCAAGAGTGGTTGTACTAATTTGCAGTGCCGCCAACAATGTACCTTTTCCACAAATTCTCATTAGCACTTATTATTATTTATATTCCTGATGATTGCCTTTCTGACTCAAGTGAAAAAAAATCTCCAGGATATTAGGAAGCTAGACAGTGCTCATGTCACCCCTGAAGGCCACATATTGTTCATTCCCACTCATAAGGGGCCTAAACATCCTTAACTTACTCAGTTGATGACATTAATCTGCAACCTTGAAATCTACCTCCCATCCCATGGCCTGGATGCCCTTTCTGTCTTCCTCCTGCCCCCTAACTATTGTTCCTCTAAATGGACGTCCAGAGGTTTTGCCCTGCTTTCCCTCATGGAGCCTACTGAATAACTGTCCATGGATTCCTGGAGCCCCGGTTGGAAACACTGAGTTTTATCTCTGACTGCACATAGCTGGGTCTCCTTCAGAACCATTAGGAAACTGTGACCTAGAGATTTAAGATTTTTAGGACAATCTTGTCTTAAGCACATAGTTTCTGGGGTAAACAAGTGGCATGCTGTTTTGTGGGGAAAATATTCTTACCCACAGTGTGATCAACGTTTATTAAAATAAAATGTATCGACACAGAAAACATGTTGCAGAAGTGAATCACCATCAAAACTTGATAATTTTTTGCTCCTTTGATTTAAAATAATACCTTGACTTGTTTCCATGGAAAGGCCTCCAGAAGCAACCGAGAACTATTTCAACTTGTATGCTCAACAGGAGATTTTTGTATGTTCAACATGGAGATTTTTCCTGTCCCCAAGGCTGCATTGATGTCTTCCCAACTTGCAATGGATGTCTTCTTCTTGGGCCTCTTAAAAAGGCAGCCAAATATTCACTCTGATACTCAGTCCCTCAAGGGACACTCTTGTTTCTCTATACAGTTTACAGTGTTTCTGGGCAGAGTACAGAAACCATGACCAGGTCAAAGGATGGGAGACAGGTTTCACATGCACATGGCATTGCCTCACCTGGCAGCATTATCTGAAGGTCCGTATGAGATCTACATGGCAAAAACTGCAGTGAATTTTCTGCCTCAGGCTCTTCCTGCCTCATTTTCCTGCCATAACTGGGTGTGGCACATGAACACCTGTACTAAGGTCTCACTGCAAAGAAACTACACTACCCAGAGCTCCATACTTAAGATGAATTGTGGAAATGAATTGTAAGGCCTTTCACAGGAAAGTGAGTAGGAAAAGTGTCAAAGACTGAATGACCAAATGCCATGTGGATGAGACTCATAGGTAAGGTTTATGATTAAAATGTTTCTGACACAATATGAGAGACTGTGAAACACAGCTTTGTCCAGGCCCTGTGAACTGTCTTGGGTGTTGATGGGATATTTTTCCATGTTCACTGAAGTACCTGTGGCAATCAAAGAGTTACATACATATGAAGTTTACAATTTGATTAATTTTCTTCTGTATTTTTCATATTGCAACAGTGATAGCATTTTTGATTGAAAATATTGACACTAGCAGCTAGGGAACAAATAAATATCCACAGAAAGACACAAACCCTCAGTCACAGGCATCATTAGAATCACACCACATGGATTCACACACAGACACACCCCACTCCCATGCGCATATCCTCACACCACCTAAAGGGAATGCAGGCTTTTCCAGAACTACAGAGAATGACTATAGTTCTTAACCTGGACGATGAATTTCTACCACAATTTCCCCAATCCCATTCGTAACAGGAAGCTGAAATCAGGGTGGCTCTGCACACTAAAGCCACAAGGACAGTTTCATCTTTCTCATCATCTAAATGGTTCATCAGCAAGTAAGTGATTTCACAGTACATACCTTTCTTAGTTCATCTTGTGTCTACCTGCCAGAAAAAGAATCACCATGAGGATCATGCCATGTTGTGCCCTGTGTGCACAGGCCTTCTGTTCACTTGTTGATATTAGAAAACAGTGGTCAAGTTGAGGAAACAAAAGAGTGAGACTCCTCCTGCCTCTTTACATGGAATGTGTGTGTCAAGTCTAACTGTAGTTGACAATTAAAAAAAAAAAAAAAAGCAAAAAAAACTTTTTCCAAGATGGAAAAATGCTGCAATGAAAAATGCTGCTATTCAGCTTGTACAGATGTTGTCATTTTTCAGTGCTCTCTTGATTGAGGTGTCAGTTGGTAACAGATTTTCCAGTAAAATTTCCCCTAACAAGGAAACTGAATATATCATGTAAACTATGCATGTTCAGATTTTCATATTTTAATTTAATTGAAATAGAAACTGAGAAAGCAACACTTCTTACTTCGGATGAGGACAACTGACCTTCAGTGGGTTCTCCCACTGGACAATTAGTGTATCCTCCTCATTTTTGCTGTCACTTGCAAGTGACTCCAGTAAGTCCTTAGAGGGATCTAGGAGGACACAGAGGAACTGTCTTTATACTGATGGTGCTGTTCATGAACTCTTCAGAAGTATTTACTTGATGTGGAATATATTTATAAGTTGATCATTTTTATAAAGCTAACTTATAAGTAAGGAAGATTTAAAATTACCAAAGTCCTACCATTTAAAAACAACCACTACTAACTGGGTGTGGTGACTCATGCCTGTAATCCCAGTCACTTGGGAGGCATGAGTTCAAAGCCAGCCTTAGCAAAAGCAAGGCACTAAAGCAACTCAGTGAGAGCCTGTCTCTAAATGAAATACAAAAAGTAGGGCTTGGAATATGGCTCAGTGGCCAGGTGCCCCTGAGTTCAATCCCTGGTACCAAAAAAATAAAAACAAAAATAAATATAACCACGACTAACAATGTGATATTTTCCTTTCCTGTCTTCTTTTTCTATGCAATGTGTGTGTGTATCTAGTGTGTCAGTGGCTGCCAATGCTCACATTAGCCCCCTGACTGTGGGACAGTACTTGGTGAAGTTCAGCATTTGGTGAATGCTGGTGCTTTAACCCAGCAGGAAAAAATTTGCAACAAGGTAGGTGGGCACCAAGCTAATAGCCAAGTTGTATTTTGAATTCCCTATTTGTCACTGTCCTTTTTCTGCTGTTAAATGTACCCTTTCCACTCAGTGTCATGTGAACACTGAGACCACCTTATAATGATGGACAGTGTTTGGGATATCCAAAGGTTGTAATCCTCCTGTGGGTACACACATGTGCTGGACCTCCCTGGCATGGTGATACAGTTCTGTAGCCCAGAGTGTCAGCACTGGCCCCAGCACCTTGCTTCCCATTTGCCTTTTCCTCTTAAAAGATCTCTTGACCCTGCAGGGATCACTGCATCACCTCCATCTAAGAAATGGTGATATTAAACAAACCTTCAGATTCTGCTGTGGTGAGCACTGAAGGAAATGATTTCTATCAAGTGTACAGTGCTGTGGGTTTTCTTTTAATTGTCACTTGTATTGTGCTGTGCATGTGGGAGTATATTTTCTGGGGAAATACACACACACACACACTCACACACTACACACATTCACAATCACTACACATGCACTCACACATAGGTACTTCCAAAACCTCCTGCACACAAATCTATACAAGCAAAATAATACAAAAACTCCCAGTCCTCTTTTCCTTCATGAATGTGGAATCAGGTGGCTTCCTAAAGAAAACAGGCAGCAAAGTCCAACCTTTCTCAGCACTTAGATATTTTCCTTAGTAAGGAATAAGATGGGAATATATACGGTTTTTATTTGCTCCTAAGTTCATCTATAATTAAAAAGAGGACACTATGAGGATCACATCATGTCATTTCTTCTTTGCACAGGACTTTTGTTCACTGTGGTGACATGAGAAAGCTGGATGTGAAACAGTAATCCAGGAAATGGTCACAAAATAAAGCCCAAAGGGCACTTGCACAAAAAGCACAAGCTTTGCATGCATGGACAATTTCTCAAGTTCATGCACAAAGTTCCTTTTCATTCAGAAAAGATGTTATTTAAGGAAATTCTCGCTAACATAACATACAGTCTATAACTGATGCTATCACACATGAATACCATCTTGAGTTGGGTATCATTTGATAATATGCTTGCAGTTGACATTCTTCAGCATAGAAAATTGTGTAAGACATCTATAATGTACTTGATCAGACTTTCATGGCTATGTCAGAAAAGGCAACCTTAAAAAAAAAAAAAAGAAAAGGCAGCCTTACCTTCTAATAAATTGTGACTCCTCATCTACCTTGTCACTTGTTAGATCTTCCATAGGACCACCACAGGATATAGAGGAACACAGAAGAACTGTGATTATATTCAAGTTTCTGAAGAATGACTCAGGAAACTTTCTTGTATGAAGAGATGGTTGTTAACAATAGAGACTTGAGTTTCTGCTGAACTGTGCACCTTAGTGAAGGAAGGAAGGAAGGAAGGAAGGAAGGAAGGAAGGAAGGAAGGAAGGAAGGAAGGAAGGAAAGGCAGTGGAACAGGAACGAACAGAGCCTTGGTTTACCCAGATAACTGTAACTTAATCTAAAATAGTACATTTACAAATAGGTTCACACTAAAATGTGCTGTATATTGAATGTCAGTGTCTTGTTACTCTTCCTGCCCATTTTGAAGCCCGGGTTTAACTCTCCATTTTTCTCTTTAAATTTTACAAAGTTTTGGCTTCTGTGGATCTATATTTCCTACTTCATTTATTATGTATTCTTTTTGCCTTTTAAATTTTTTTTGGTGAATCATATAATTCTAATCATGTAAATAGTTTGTAAGTGTACATTTCAACAGGATTAAAAGCTAAAAACTTTCCACAGAATCAGCAGTAAGACAAAGATATACACTCTCCCTACCATTTATCACTAGACTTAAGATTCTAGCTGGAGCAATCAGAAAAGAACCATAGTAAAGGCATTCAAGTCTGAATGGACAAAATCAGATTATCTCTACTCATAAAAGACATGATCCCATACACCAAAATTCCCAAAGACTCCACAAGAAATCTCAGAATTAATAAGCAAATCCAGCAGAGATTCAAATCATAAGATCAAGGCAAAAGTCACTTTTTCCCAGATGTTTCAATAATAACCAATACAGAAAAATGAATTTAAGAGAGCGATTCCATTCACAATAACATCTAAATAACATATAATGTAATAAATTTAATTAGGGAAGTAAAGGTGCATACACTTCTAGAAATCATCATTGAAAAAAGACCACACCAATAATGTTATTATCTGTGTTCATGAATCAAAAGAATATCATCATGATGGCAATATTACACAAAAAACTGTTCTATAGAATCATGTAGTACATATCAAAATTCTGACACTCTTTTTGTACAGAGAGAATTCATGAAATTGAAAGGGACCATGAATAGCCAAAATAATCTTGAAAAAGAACTTGTTTGGAGGATTCAGAATTTCCAGTTTCAGCATTTACTATCAGAGCTATATTAATCCAGTGTGGTACTGGCATAAATAGACAGAACAATGGAACAGATATGTGACTTGAGAGCTAAATTAACTAATCTATAGACAATAAGATTTTTAACAAGTCCATTGAAAACGTAAAGAATAGTCTCTTTTACAAATGCTACTAAACCAACTGAATTATCATATGCAAAAGAATGAAGTTAGACCTCTACCACATACCATATATAAAAATTAATTCTAAATAGGTCAAAAACCTAAGTATAGGAGCTAAAATAGAAGATGCTGTTAAAAAAAAAAGAATAGGACTAAGTCTTTGTGACCTTGGATTATTGGATAAAACATGGAAAGCAAAAGCAAAAAAAAAAAAAAAAGAATAACAGGTAACTGACTTTTGTTAAAAAAAAACATTTTCAGCATAAATCACATTCAAGAAAGAATACCTATAAAATGATAGCAAATACTTTCAACTCATAAATGATGGGAGGGTAATATGTAAAAACCACTAAAATTCAAGAAAATTAAAGCAACTAGATGGAATATGGAAAAGGACTTGAGTAGATGTTTCTCACAGCTTAAGTCAAGTTTAGCTGAAGCGGAAGTCACTGGAGCAAGTACCTCCTAGAAACATTTCCATGGTAATTTTAATGAATTTCTGGAGACTGAATGTAGACTAGTATTAGAATTTTTTAAATTATTGTAGCTATATAAAATATGGGGGTTCATTTTGACATAATTATACAAGAATTGAATATAATTTGCTTCAGTTCGGTCCCCAGTACATCCCCCTTCTCTCCTCTCCCCTCTTCCTCTGTTTCCTTTCCTCTACTCTATTGGTCTTCAATTTATTTATAGTTTTTTAATTACTGCCTTGTAGGTACACATGAAAGTGGAATTCACTGTGATATATTCACGGATGTAGGATAGTTGGGTCAATTTCATTCCACCATCCCTCCCTTTTCATGCCCCTCCTCCCACTCCCTCAGTCCCCTTCCTCTACTCCACTTATCTCTCTTATTTTGTGGGATTCTCCCACACACCTTTCCCCCTTTATTTTGGTTTAGCTTCAACATATGAGAGGAAACATTTGACCCTTGACTTTCTTAGTATGGCTTATTTCATTTAACACGATGTTTTCCAGTTTCATCCATTTGCTAGAAAATACTATAATTTCATTCTTCTTTATAACTGAGTAAAACTTCATTGTGTATATATACCATATTTTCCTTATATATTCATCTGTTCATGGGCACCTGGGGGCTGGGGAGATAGCTCAGTCGGTAGAGGGCCTGCCTTGCAAGCATGAGGCCCTGGGTTTGATCCCCAGCACCGCACCAAAAAAAAAAAAAAAAAAAAAAAAAAAAAAGAGCAACTCCATGGGCACCTGGACTGGTTCCACATGTTGGCTATTGTAAATTGTGGTGCAATAAACATTCATGTGGCTCTATCACTATAGTATACTGGTTTTAGTCCTTTGAATAAATACCAAGGAGTGGGATAGCTGGGTCATGTGGTGGTTCCATTCTTACTCTTTGAGGAATCTCCATACTGCTTTCCAGAGTGGTTGTTCTAATTTTCAGTCTCACCAACAATGTGTAAGAGAATCTTTCCCCCACATGCTCACCAACATTTATTATTATTTGTATTCTTGATAATTGCCATTCTGACTGGCATACAATGAAATCTCAATGTAGTTTTGATTTGCACTTCCCTGATTGCTAAAGATGTTGAACATTTTTCATATATTTGCTGACCGATTGTATTTCTTATTTTGAGAAGTGTCTCTTTAGTTCTTTTGCCCATGTAATAACTTGGTAGTTTGCGGGGTTTTGGTGTTAAGTTTTTTGGTTCTGCATATATTCTGGAATTTAATCCCCTGTCAGAAGAGTAAGTGGCAAAGATCTCCAATTCTATAGGTTCTCTCTTCATGCCCTTGTTTCATTTGCTGTGCAGAAGCTTTTTAATTTGATGCTGTCTAACTTGTTGATTCTTGGGGAAGGGGGGTTCTTGTACCTTCGGGGTCTTATTAAGGAAGTTGATGCCTGTGCCAACATGTTGGAGTGTGGAATCCACATTTTTTTCTAGCGGGCGCAGGGTTTCTAATCTAATTCCTAGGTCTTTTATTCACTTTGAGGTGAGTTTTATGCAGGATGAGAGATAGGGATCAAGTATTATTATTCTATACATGGATATCCAGTTTTCCCCAGCATCATTTGTTTAAAAGGCTGTATTTTCTCCAATTTTCTTTTTGGTACCTTTGTCAATATAAGCTGACTATATCTATGTGGGTTTTTCTCTGTGTCTTCTATTCCAGTCCATTGTTTTCCACATCTGTTTTGGTGCAAATATCAGCTGGTATTGTTACTACAGCTCTGCAGTACCATTTGAGATCCAGCATTGTGATGCCTCCAGCATCACTCTTTTGCTAGGATTGTGATGGCTATTTGAGGTCTCTTCTTCTTCCTAATAAATATCAGAACTGTTTTTTCTAGTTCTGTGAAGAATGGCTTGGTATTTTGATGAATATTGCATTGAATATGTATGATGATTTTAGTTGTCTTAACAGCTGAATGGATAAACGTGGTACATTTACACAATAGAGTTGTTGTGCCCAGTTTTTTTGCTGCTGTGACTAAAAGATCTGGCCAGAACAATTTTAAAGGAGGAAAAGTTTATTTGAGGGCTCACAGTTTCAGAGGTCTTTGTCCATAGAAGGCCAGCTCCATTCCTCAGGGCTTGAGGTGAGGCAGAACATCATGGCAGAAGACCATGGCAGAGGGAAGCAGCTTGCATCATCAGGAAGCAGAGAGAGAGTCTCCACTCTCCAGATACAAAATATGTACCCCAAAGTCACACCTCAATTCCAGTCTCCTCTAGCCACACCCTACAACTACAGTTACTACTCAGTTAATCCCTACCAGGGGATTAAATCACTGATTGGGTTCAGACTTTTACAACCCAATCATTTCTCCTCTGAACCTTCTTGCATTGTCTCACATGTAAGCTTTTGCGGGACATCTCATATCCAAACCATAACAAGAGTATTACTCAGCCATAAAGAACAATGACTTTATGACATTTGCCTGTAAATGGATAGATCTGGAGACTATCATGCTAAGTGAAATAAGCCAGTCCCAATGGATCAAAGGTCAAATGTTTTAACTGGTATGTACTTCATCCTCAACAATGTGGGAGAGGGAAAGAATACGTATTCAGCAGATTAGACAAAGGGTAATTTTTCAAATTCATTTTTATTGTAAACACATACTATATATCTTGTTTCTCTGTTTGTACATGAAGTAGAGGCATACCATTTGTGTAATCATACATTTACATAGAGTAATTATGTTTGATTCATTCTGTATTTTTTCCTCCCCTCCACCCCTCACACCTCTATTTCCCTCTATACAGTCCCTCCTTCCTCCATTCTTGCACCCTCCCACCCCCCATTATCTGTCATCATCCACTTATCAGTGATATCATTTGTCCTTTGGTTTTTTGAGATTGGCTTATCTCACTTAGCATGATATTCTCCAGTTTCATCCATTTGCCTGCAAATGCCATAATTTATCATTCTTTATGGCTGAGTAATATTCCATTGTATATATATACCACAGTTTCTTATCCATTCATCAACTGAAAGACATCCAGGTTGGTTCCACAATCGGGCTATGGTGAATCGAGCAGCTATGAACATTGATGTGGCTGCATCACTGTAGTATGCTGATTTTAAGTCCTTTGGGTATAGGCGAGGAGTGGATAGCTGGGTCAAATGGTGGGTCCATTCCAAGTTTTCTGAGGAATCTCCACATTGCTTTCCAGAGTGGTTGCACTAATTTGCAGCCCCACCAGCAATGTATGAGTGTATCTTTTTCTCCACATCCTCGCCAACACCTATTGTTGCTTGTATTCTCATAATCGCCATTCTAATTGGGGTAAGATGGAATCTTAGGGTAGTTTGATTTGCATTTCTCTTATTACTAAAGATGGTGAACATTTTTTCATATGTTTGTTGATTGCTTATAGATCTTCTTCTGTGAAGTATCTGTTCATTTCCTTAGCCCATTTGTTGATTGGGTTATTTGTATTCTTGGTGTAGAGGTTTTTGAGTTCTTCATATATTCTGGAAATTAGTGCTCTATCTGAAGTATGAGTGGCAAAGATTTTCTCCCACTCTGTAGGGTCTCTCTTCGCATTGCTGATAGTTTCCTTTTCTGAGAGAAAGCTATTTAGTTTGAATCTGTTCCAGTTATTGATTCTTGCTTTTATTTCTTGGGCTATGGGAGTCATGTTAAGGAAGTCTGATCCTAAACTGACATGTTGAAGATGTGGACCTACATTTTCTTCTATAAGATGCAGGGTCTCTGGTCTGATTCCAAGATCCTTGATCCATTCTGAGTTGATTTTTGTGCAGGGTGAGAGATAGGGGTTTAGTTTCATTCTGTTGCATATGGATTTCCAGTTTTCCCAGCACCATTTGTTAAAGAGGTTATCTTTTCTCCATTGCATATTTTTGGCACCTTTGTCTAGTATGAGAAAATTGTATTTATTTGGTTTGTGTCTGTGTCCTCTATTCTGTACCATTGATCTACCTGTCTATTTGGTACCAATACCATGCCATTTTGTTACTATTGCTTTGTAGTATAGTTGAAGTTCTGGTATTGCGATACCCCTTGCTTCACTCTTCCTGCTAAGGATTGCTTTAACTATTCTGGGTCTCTTATTCTTCCAGATGAATTTCATGATTGCTTGCTCTATTTCTGTGAGGTATGTCATTGGGATTTTAAGTGGAATTGCATTGAATCTGTATAGCACTTTTGGTAGTATGGCCATTTTGACAATATTAATTCTGCCTATCCAAGAACATGGGAGATCTTTCCATCTTCTAAAGTTTTCTTTAATTTCTTTCTTTAGTGTTCTGTAGTTCTCGTTGTAGAGGTCATTCATCTCTTTTGTAAGATTGATTCCCAAGTATTTTTTTTGAGGCTATTGTGAATGGGGTAGTTTTCCTAACTTACCTTTCTGAAGATTCATCACTTATGTATAAAAATGCATTGGAGTTATGAGCATTGATCTTATATCCTGCTACTTTACTGAATTCACTTATCAGTTCTAAAGTTTTCTGGTGGAATTTCCGGGTTCCTCTAAATATATAATCATGTCATCAGCAAATAGGGATAGTTTGAGTTCTTCTTTTTCTATTTCCTACTTGTATCCCTTTATTATTTCCTTGGTCTGTCTAATTGCTCTGGTTAGAGTTTCAAGGACAATGTTGAATAGAAGTGGTGAAAGAGGTCATCCCTGCCTTGTTCCTGTTTTTGTGGGGAATCCTTTCAGATTTTCACCATTTAGAAGATATTGACCAAGGGGCTTAGCATACATGGCCTTTACAATGTTAAGGAATGTTCCCACTATCCCTATTTTTTCTAGTGTTTTGAGCATGAAGGGATGCTATATTTTATCAAATGCTTTTTCTGCATCTATTGAAATAATCATGTGATTCTTGACTTTAAGTCTGTCAATATGGCAAATTACATTTTTGATTTCTGAATGTTGAACCAACCTTGCATCCCTGGGATAAAATCCACTTGATCATGGTGTCATATCTTTTTAATATATTTTTGTATGCGATTTGCTAAAATTTTGTTGAGAATTCTTTGTCAATGTTCATTCAGGATACTGATCTGAAATTTTCTCTCCTCAATGTGTGTCTGTCTGGTTTAGGTATCAGGGTGATATTGGCTTCATAGAACGAGTTTGGAAGGGTTCCCTCCTCTTCTATTTCATGAATACTTTGAGGAGTATTGGAATGAGCTCTTCTTTAAAGGTTTTGTAAAACTCAGCTGAGAACCCATCAGGTCCTGGACTTTTCTTTGTTGGTAGGCTTTTGATGACTTCTTCTATTTCATTACTTGAAATGATCTATTTAAATTGTGTATGCCCTCCTGGTTCAGTTTAGTAATTCATATGTCTCTAGAAACCTGTTGATGTCTTCGAAATTTTCTATTTTGTTGGAGTATAGATTTTCAAAATAGCTTCTAATTATGTTTTTTTGTATTTCACAGGTGTCTGTCGTGATATTTCCTGTTCATTCTGAATTTTAGTAATTTGAGTTTTCTCTCTCCTTTGTTAGTGTGGCTAAGGGTTTATTAATTTTGTTTATTTTTCAAAGAACCAACTTTTTATTTTGTCAATTTTTTTGATTGTTTCTTTAGTTTCAATTTCAATGATTTCAGCTCTGTTTTTAACTATTTCCTGTCTTCTACTACTTTTGGTGTTGCTCTGTTCTTCTTTTCTAGGGTTTTGAGCTGGTCGTTAATTTGTTGATTTTTTTCTTCTTTTATTGAATGCAGACCATGAAATAAATTTCCTCTAAGTACTGCTTTCATAGTGTCCCAGAGATTTTGATACGATGTTCTTTGTTCTCATTTACCTCTAAGAATTTTTTAATTTCCTTCCTGATGTCTTCTGTTATCCATTCATCATTCAGTAGCCTATTATTTAATCTCCAGGTGTTGGAGTAGTTTCTGTTTTTATTCTGTCATTCAATTCTAATTTCAATCCAATATGATCTGATAGAATACAAGGTAGTATCACTATCTTCTTGTACTTGCTAACAGTAGCTTTGTGGCATAGAATATGGTCTATTTTAGAGAAGGAGCCATGTGTTGCTGAGAAGAAAGTGTATTCACTCTTTTGAATGGTATATTCTATAAATGTCCACTAAGTCTAATTATTGATTGGGTTATTAAGATTTATGGTTTCTTTGTACAATTTTTGTTTGGAAGATCTGTCCAGTGGAGAGAGAGGTGTGTTACAGTCACCTAGTATTGTTGTGTTGTGGTCTATTTGGTTTCTGGAATTGAGAAGGATTTGTATGACATACATGGATGAGTCACTGTTTGGGGCATAGATATTTATGATTGTTATGTCCTGGTGATTTATGCTTCCCTTAAGCAGTATGAAACGTCCTTCTTTATCCCTTCTGACTAACTTTGGCTTGAAGTCCACATTATCTGATATGAGGATGGATACTCTGGCTTTTTTGCTGAGTCCATGTGCATGGTATGTTTTTTCCCATCCTTTCACCTTTAGTCTGTGGGAATCTCTTTCCATGAGATGAGTCTCTTGCAGGCAACATATTGTTGGATCTTTCTTTTAATCCAATCTTCCAGTCTATGTCTTTTGATTGATAAGTTCAGGCCATTAACATAACATCAGGGTTATTATTGAGATATGGTTTGTATTCCTGGTCATTTGGCTCATTTTTTTTATTTTTTTTTAATTTATTTTATTGTAAATAATGGGATACATGTGTTTCTGTTTGTACATGGAGTAACAGCATATCATTTGCGTAATCATACATTTACATCGGGTAATGATGTTTGATTCATTCTGTTATTTTTTCCTTCCCCTCCAGCCCTCCCACCCCCTTTTCCCTCTATACAGTTCCTCCTTCGTCCATTCTTGCCCCGCTCACCCCCCATTATGTGTCATCATCTGCTTATCAGTGAGATCATTCGTCTTTGGATTTTTGAGATTGGCTTATCTCACTTAGCATGATATTTTCCAATTTCATCCATTTGCCTGCAAATGCCATAATTTTATTATTCTTTTATAGCTGAGAAATATTCCATTGTATATATATACCACAGTTTCTTTATCCATTCATCAATTGAAGGTCATCTGGTTGGTTCCACAATTCTGGCTATTGTGAATTGAGTAGCTATGAACATGATGTGGCTGTATCTCTGTAGTATGCTGATTTTAAGTCCTTTGGGTATAGGCCAAGGAGTGGGATAGCTGGGTCAAATGGTGGGTCCATTCCAAGTTTCTGAGGAATCTCCACATTGCTTTCCAGAGTGGCTGCACTAATTTGCAGCCCCACTAGCAATGTATGAGTGTACCTTTTTCTCCACATCCTCGCCAACACCTATTGTTGCTTGTATTCTTGATAATTGCCATTCTAATTGGGGTGAGATGGAATCTTAGGGTAGTTTTGATTTGCATTTCTATTATTACTAAAGATGGTGAACATTTTTTCATATGTTTGTTGATTGCTTGTAGATCTTCTTCTGTGAAGTGTCTGTTCATATCCTAACCCATTTGTTGATTGGGTTATTTGTCTTTTTTTTTTTTTTTTTTTTGTTTTTTTATTTTTATTTTTTTTTTATTTATTTATTTATTTATTTTTTTTACGTTTACATAGGGTAATGATGTTTATTATATTTTTCCCCTCCCCCCCACCCCTCCACCCCTCTTTTCCCTCTACACAGTCCTTCTTTCCTTCATTCTTACTGCTCTCCTTAGCCTAACTCTAAACCTAACCCTAAACCTAATGCTAGCCCTCCCACCCCCCATTATATGTCCTCATCCGCTTATCAGCGAGATCATTCGTCCTTTAGTTTTTTGAGATTGGCTTATCTCACTTAGCATGATATCTACAATTTCGACCATTTGCCTACAAATGCCATAATTTTATCATTCTTCATGCGGAGTAATATTCCATTGTATAAATATGCCACAGTTTCTTATCCATTCATCAACTGAAGGACATCTAGGTTGGTTCCACAATCTGGCTATGGTGAATTGAGCAGCAATGAACATTGATGTGGCTGTATCTCTGTAGTATGCTGATTTTAAGTCCTTTGGGTATAGGCCAAGGAGTGGGATAGCTGGGTCAAATGGTGTTTCCATTCCAAGCTTTCTGAGGAATCTCCACACTGCTTTCCAGAGTGGTTGCACTAATTTGCAACCCCACCAGCCATGTATGAGTGTTCCTTTTTCACCACATCCTCGCCAAACACCTATTGTTGCTTGTATTCTTGATAATCGCCATTCTAATTGGGGTGAGATGAAATCTTAGGGTAGTTTTGATTTGCATTTCCCTTATACTAGGGATGTTGAACATTTTTCATATATCTGTTGATTACTTGTCCATCTTCTTCTGTGAAGTGTCTGTTCATTTCCTTAGCCCATTTGTTGATTGGATTATTTGTATTCTTCGTGTAGAGTTTTTTGAGTTCTTTATAGATTCTGGAAATTAGCGCTCTATCTGAGGTATGGTTGGCAAAGATATTCTCCCACTCTGTAGGCTCTCTCTTCACATTTCTGATAGTTTCCTTTGCTGAGAGAAAGCTTTTTAGTTTGAATCTATCCCAGTTGTTTATTCTTGCTTTTATTTCTTGTGCTATGGGAGTCCTGTTAAGGAATCTGATCCTGAGCCACCAAGTTGAAGATTGGACCTACTTTTTCTTCTATAAGATACAGGGTCTCTGGTCTGATTCCGAGGTCCTTGATCCATTTTGAGTTGAGTTTTGTGTAGGGTGAGAGATAGGGGTTTAGTTTCATTCTATTGCATATAGTTTTCCAGTTTTCCCAGCACCATTTGTTGAAGAGGCTATCTTTTCTCCATTGCATATTGTTGGAACCTTTGTCTAGTATGAGAAAATTGTATTTATTTGGGTTTGTGTCCATGTCCTCTATTCTGTACCATTGATCTACCTGTCTATTTGGTACCAATACCATGCCATTTTTGTTACTATTGCTTTGTAGTAGAGTTGAAGATCTGGTATTGCAATACCCCCTGCTTCGCTCTTGCTACTGAGGATTGCTTTAGCTATTCTAGGTTTTTTATTCTTCCAGATGAATTTCATAATTGCTTGCTCTATTTCTGCGAGGTACATCATTGGGATTTTAATTGGAATTGCATTGAATCTGTATAGAACTTTAGGTAGTATAGCCATTTTGACGATATTAATTCTGCCTATCCAGGAACATGGGAGATCTTTCCATCTTCTAAGGTTTTTCTTGGAATTTCTTTCTTTAGTGTTCTGTAGTTCTCATTGTAGAGGTCTTTCACCTCTTTTGTGAGATTGATTCCCAAGTATTTTATTTTTTTCGATGCTATTGTGAATGGGGTAGTTTTCCTAATTCTCTTTCTGAAGATTCATCACTTATGTATAAAAATGCATTGGATTTATGAGCATGATCTTGTAACCTGCTACTTTACTGAATTCACTTATGAGTTCTAAAAGTTTTCTGGTGGAATTTCCAGGTTCCTCTAAATATATAATCATGTCATCAGCGAACAGGGATAGTTTGAGTTCTTCTTTTCCTATTCGTATCCCTTTAATTTCTTTGGTTTGTCTGATTGCTCTGGCTAGAGTCTCAAGGACGATGTTGAATAGAAGCGGTGAAAGAGGGCATCCCTGCCTTGTTTCCAGTTTTTAGGGGGAACGCTTTCAGTTTTCACCATTTAGAATGATATTAGCCATGGGCTTAGCGTAGATGGCCTTTATAATGTTTAGGAATGTTCCCATTACCCCAATTTTTTCTAGTGTTTGAGCATGAAGGGATGCTGGATTTTATCAAATGCTTTTCGCATCTATTGAAATAATCATGTGATTCTTAACTTTAAGTCTGTTGATATGGTGAATGACATTTATTGATTTCCGAATGTTGAACCAACCTTGCATCCCTGGGATAAAACCCACTTGATCGTGGTGCACCATCTTTTTAATATATATTTGTATGCGATTTGCTAAAATTTTGTTGAGAATTTTTGCATCGATGTTCATTAAGGATATTGGTCTGAAATTTTCTTTCCTTGATGTGTCTCTGTCTGGTTTAGGTATCAGGGGTGATATTGGCTTCATAGAACGAGTTTGGGAGGGTTCCCTCCTCTTTCTATTTCATGGAATAGTTTGAGGAGTATTGGAATGAGCTCTTCTTTAAGGTTTTATAGAACTCGGCTGATGAACCCATCTGGTCCTGGACTTTTCTTTGTTGGTAGGCTTTTGATGACCTCTTCTATTTCATTGCTTGAAATTGTTTATTTAAGTTGTGTATGTCCTCCTCGTTCAGTTTAGGTAGTTCATATGTCTCTAGAAATTTGTTGATGTCTTCAAGGTTTTTCTGTTTTGTTGGAGTATAGATTTCGAAATAGCTCTCTACATTATGTTTTGTATCTTCACTCGGTCTGTTGTGATGTTTCCTGTTCATTCCGAATTGTAGTAATGTGAGTTTCTGCCCTTTTTCGCTTTGTTAGTGTGGCTAAGGGTTTATCAATTTTATTATTTTTTTCAAAGAACCAACTATTTATTTGTAATTAGTTCCGATTGTTTCTTTTGTTTCGATTTCGTTGATTTCGGCTCTGATTTTAACTATTCCTGTCTTCTACTACTTTGGTATTGGTCTGCTCTTCTTTTTCTAGTGCTTTGAGCTGTAGTGTTAACTCGTTTATTTGTTGATTTCTACTTCTTTTTTGAATGCACCCCATGAAATAAATCTTCCTCTAAGTACTGCTTTCATAGTGTCCCAGAGATTTTGATATGATGTGCTTTGTTCATCGTTACTTCTAAGAATTTTTTAATTTCCTCCTGATGTCTTCTGTTATCCATTCATCATATAATAGTGTATTATTTAGTCTCCAGGTATTGGAGGAAGTTTCTGTTTTTTTATTCTGTCATTTATTTCTAATTTCAATCATTATGATCTGATAGAGTACAAGGTAGTATCTCTATCTTCTTGTATTACTAACAGTAGCTTTGTGGCATAACACTATGGTCTATTTTAGAGAAGGATCCATGTGCTGCTGAGAAGAAAGTGTATTCGTTCTTGTGGATGTATATTCTATATATGTCCGTTAAGTCTAAATTGCTGATTGTGTTGTTGAGATCTATAGTTTCTTTATTCAATTTTGTTTGGCGATCTATCCAGTGGTGAGAGGAGGTGTGTTAAAATCGCCTAGTATATTGTGTTGTGGTCTATTTGATTTCTGGAATTGAGAAGGATTTGTTTGACGTACGTGGATGAGCCAATGTTCGGGGCATAGATATTTATGATTGTTATGTCTTGCTGATTATGCTTCCCTTAAGCAGCATTAGTGTCCTTCTTTATCCCTTCTGACTAGTTTGGTTTGAAGTCCACATTATGCTGAGATGAGGATGGATACTCCAGCTTTTTTGCTGTGTCCGTGTGCATGGTATGTTTTTCCCATCCTTTCACCTTTAGTCTATGGGTGTCGCTTTCTATGAGATGTGTCTCTTGCAGGCAGCATATTGTTGGATTTTCTTTTTAATCCAATCTGCCAGTCTGTGTCTTTTGATTGATGAATTCAGGCCATTAACATTCAGGGTTATTATTGTGATATGATTTGTATTCCCAGTCAATTGACTCATATTTGTTTTTGACATGATTCGGTTCTCCTTTATTTGGCTATTCCTTTAGGCTAGCGCCTCCTGTTGCTGATTTGCATCGTTGTTTTTCATCTCTTCCTCATGGAATATTTTGCTGAGAATGTTCTGTAATGCTGGCTTTCTTTTTGTAAATTCCTTTAGCTTTTGTTTATCATGGAAGGATCTTATTTCATCGTCAAATTTGAAGGTAAGTTTTGCTGGGTATAAGATTCTTGGTTGGCATCCATTTTCTTTCAGGGCTTGGTATATGTTGTTCCAGGCCCTTCTAGCTTTTAGGGTCTGGATTGAAAAATCTGCTGATATCTTATTGGTTTCCCTCTGAATGTAATTTGATTCTTTTCTCTCGCGGCCTTTAAAATTCTGTCTTTATTTTGTATGTTAGGTATTTTCATAATAATGTGCCTTGGTGTGGGTCTGTTGTAATTTTGTATGTTTGGAGTTCTATAAGCCTCTTGTACTTGGTTTTCCATTTCGTTCTTCAGATTTGGGAAATTTTCTGTTATTATTTCATTGATAGATTGTTCATTCCTTTGGTTTGTTTCTCTAAGCCTTCCTCAATCCCAATAATTCTCAAATTTGGCCTTTTCATGATATCCCATAGTTCTTGGAGATTCTGTTCATAATTTCTTACCATCTTCTCTGTTTGTTCCACTTTGTTTTCAAGGTTAAATATTTGTCTTCAATGTCTGAGGTTCTGTCTTCCAGGTGTTCTATCCTATTGGTTTATTGCTTTCTATGGAGTTTTTAACTTGGTTTATTGTTTCCTTCATTTCAAGGATTTCAGTTTGGTTTTTTTTCAGTATCTCTAACTCTTTATTGAAATGATCGCTTGCTTCCCGTATTTGCGCTTTTAACTGTTGATGGTGCGATCAGTAATGCCTGCATTTGCTCTTTCATCTCCTCCTTCAATGCCTGCATTTGCTCTTCATCTCCTCATTAGCTTCCCTGATCGTTTTAAATTACGTACATTCTGAACTCCCTTTCGTGACATTTCTTCTGCTCTGCTGTCATTGGGTTTTATTGATGTAGTATCTAGGTTGTTTTGGGACATTTTCTTCCCTTGTTTTCTCATAATGGTCAGTTGTCAGTGGGACCCTGAGATATTGCAGTTTTCCACTATTGGCTTATAGTGTCCAGTAGATTTCCAGTGTATCACCTCCAGCCTTCAGTAGCCTGATGTCTTGGAGGAATCGATAAAGCAGCTCATTCGAAGAATACTGCCCCTAGCCCCCTACTGGTTCCACGTTTGGAACTGGCTCTGTGCGGAAATGCTCTCACTGTGGGCCTGCACCGTGCAGCTGGCCGTGTGGGAAGAGCCCACTGCCGGAGAGTGTGGAAGACTACCTTGGGAGACTCAAGCTGCCCTGCCCGGCTCTGCTAAGCCACCTCTATCTGGGCCTGCCACCCGGGCTGAGCTTTACCCAGTGGGCAGACTCACCCGTGGCTCCACTTCAGTCCGAGTCTCTCAATGCCTCCCCTTCTTAACTCCTGGGTTGTGGAGCGACCGGAGGTGCAGTCTCCCTCTAGGCCGCCACTCTTGGATCGCCCCCGTGAAGAGAGCCCGCAGCCCGGAGTGGCAGAGCCGCCTGAAGAGGTCTCCGGCTTGCCCTGCCCTTATCCTGAGGCTGACTGCAGATCGAGGCTCTCCGCTGGTTCTTTGCAGGAGTACACTTGCACTGGCAGGGGCTCCGGGACTCGGATGCGTGCTCTGTTCAGACAGGCTCTCACTAGCGGGCCAGTTCCGTTCCGATGAACTGGAGAAGCTGGCTGTGTGGGCGGGGCCCACCGCCGGAGTGCGCAGGACTGCCTGTGGATGACTCTAGCTGCCTGCCCGGCTCCGATAAGCCACCTCTATCTGGCCTGCCACCCGTGGCCGGGCTTTACCCAGTGGGCAGACTCACCGTGGCTCCACTTCAGTCCGAGTCTCTAATGCCTCCCTTCTTAACTCCTGGGTTCTGGAGCGACCGGGGGTGCAGTCTCCTCTAGGCCGCCATCTGGATCGCCCTATTTGTCATTTTTTTTTACATGACTTGGTTTCTCCTTTATTTGGCTGTTCCTTTAGGTTAGTTCCTCCCTTTGCTGATTTACATCATTGTTTTTCATCTCTTCCTCATGGGAATATTTTGCTGAGAATGTTCTGTACTGCCAGCTTTCTTTTTGTAATTCTTTTAGCTTTTGTTTATCATGGAATGATTTTATTTCATTGTCAAATCTGAGGTATGTTTTGTTGGGTATAAGATTCTTGGTTGGCATCCATTTCTTTCAGAGTTTGAAAAATGTTGTTCCTGGGCCTTCTAGCTTTTAGGATCTAGTTTGAAATATCTGCTGATATCTATATTGTTTTCCCCCTGAATGTAATTTGTTTCTTTTCTCTCACAGCCTTTAAAATTCTGTCTTTATTTTGTATGTTAGGTATTTTCATTATAATGTGCCTTGGTGTGGGTCTGTGTAATTTTGTGTATTTGGAGTCCTATAAGCCTCTTGTACTTGATTTTCCATTTCATTCTTCAGATGTGGGAAATTTTCTGTCATTATTTCATTGAACAGATGTTCATCCTTGTTTTGTTTCTCTAAGCCTTCCTCAATCCCAATAATTCTTAAGTTGGCCTTTTCATGATATCCCATAATTCTTGTAGATTCTGTTCATGATTCTTACCATCTTCTCTGTTTGGTCAACTTTGTTTTCAAGGTTAAATATTTTGTCTTTAATATCTGAGGTTCTGTCTTCCAGGTGTTCTATCCTATGATTATGCCTTCTATGGAGTTTTTAACTCGGTTTATTGTTTCCTTCATTTCAAGGATTTCTGTTTGGTTTTGTTTTTCCAATATCTCTAACTCCTTTATTGAAATGAACTCTTGCTTCCTGTATTTGCTCTTTTAACTGTCGATTGGTGCGATTATTCAAAGCCTCATTTGCTCTTTCATCTCCTTGTTTGCTTCCCTGATCATGTTAATATGTACATTCTGAACTCCCTTTCTGACTTTTCTTCTGCCATGCTGTCATTGGATTTTATTGCTATACCGTCTAGGTTTGTTTGGGACATTTTTCTTCCCTTGGTTTTCTCATATGCTCAGGTATATACCCCTCTAGTAGTGAAACTCTGAGATAATGCAGATTTCCTCTCTTGACTAATATTGTCTTTGTAGATTTTCAATAACTCACCTCCTTAGCCTTCAGTAGCCTGATGTCTTGGAGGAACTTGATAATGCAGTGCTCCACTAGGAAGTTGCTCCTGTAGGAGTGGTGGCCTTCAGGTGGGGGTATATTCCCCTGTCAGTGGGCAAAGGTGCCTCCACTTTTGACTGATGGTCAGCCAAAGGGGGACTAGACTGCAGACCTGGGCACGTCTGATCTGGGCCTGTGTCTCTGGGTCTACTGCCCTGGTGGGAAAGCCTCACCCAGTGGGGAAAACTCACTTGGTGGGAAGTTTCACTGGGCAGCTCTCCTCTGAGCAGTGCCCTTTGGCCCAGAAACTACTACCTGGACTGGGAAGCCATCCTCTGTGATGTTCCCAGTGGTCTCGATCTACCCCCCTGGGCTGGGGAGCCTGTCCCTGTTAGGGACTCCCTCTCTGAGCAGCCCTCCTCTGCTACGTTCCCTGGGGACCAGAGCTACCGCCTGGGCCTCGGACCCTCACTCTGCATCGAAGCCTCTTGTTGTGTAGCCCTCCTCTGCAATGCTCCTGATTGACTGGGTTTTCAGCTCCAGCAGGGGAGTCTCACTGGGCCACTCTACTCCACGAAGTTCTCTGCTTTTTAGGACTACTGCCCCATCCGTGGAGCCTGACCAGTGGGAGAGACTCACCCGGTGTGTCTGAGGTGGTCCTGAGTCTCTCAATACCTCCTCTTCTTGACTCCTGGGTCTTGTCAAAGGTCCTCTAGCCTCCTGTAGGTGTCTCAGGAAGGGAGCTGCCCTTCCAATGATGATGGCCATGCCCTCAGGAATAATTCAAAATGCCTGCACCAGCCTATAAAGAGCCTCTGGGTAGCTCCGCAATGCAGGCGGGCTGGCTGGTCTGCCAGCTTGCTCTGCGATGGCAACAGACCTTGGGTGTGGTGGTCGGGCGGGGTCACTCAGTGATGGTGTCTGTCTTTGGCCTGCGGTTGGGTGGGTTGGCTGTCCTGCCAGCCTAGCTCCACAAGGCAGGCAGGTTGGGTGCCCGCCTGCTACCTCCGTGGTGCAGCAGGCTGACTCACCTGCCAGCTAGCTCTGCGGACTGCGACCGACCGCTAAGGGGGGTAATTTTTTAAATAGTTTGTAAACATCCTCTGAATTCCAGAAGTGTCTGTGGTGATATCTCCTTTTACAACTCTAATTTTGTTGATTTGGGTCTTCTCTCTCTTTCGGTTAATTTAGCTAAGGTTTTGCCAATCTTGTTATCTTTTTAAAGAACTTACTCTTTGTGGCAATGATCCTTTGCATGGTTTTTTTTTTTTTTCATTCTCAGTTTCAGTTCTCATATTTGTTTTTGAGACAGGGTCTTGCTGAGTTGCTTAGGGCCTTGCTAAGTGCTGAGGCCAGTTTTAATCTTGCAATACTCCTGCCTCTGCCTCCCAAGCCACTGGGATTACAGCATGCTCCACCATGTCTGGCCTTTTTTTAAATCATTTTTTAAATGTGGTGATGGGGATTGAACTTAGAGCCTCATGTATGCTGGAGAAGTGCTTTACCACTAAGCTATCTCCCCAGCAACTCAGCTCTAACCTTAATTTTTCAGGTCCTCCACTTATTTGGAACTGATTTGTTCTTTCTCTAGGGCCTTGAGATGTAACATTAGATTTGGTATCTTTCTATTTTTAAGATAGGAACTCAGTGCTATGATTCTTCTGTGACTTATTTATCATTCAAAAGTGTGTTATTTAATTCCCAGGTATCAAGATGGTTTCTGTTTTTTATCTTTTTTATTTCTAATTTCATTCCATTATGATATGATTGGATGCAAGTAATTATTATTTTCTATTTGACGAACTTGCTTTGTACCCTAAAATATGAGCTGTTTTAGATAAAGTTCCATGTGCTACTGTAAGAAAGTAAATTTGTTTGCCAAGGGATGAAATATAACACATACACACACACACATATATATAAGAGATAGGAGACTAGTTTCATTTTTCTACCTTTTCCCAGCACCATTTATTTAAAAAGCTGTCTTTTCTCCAACATTTAGTTCTGGCACCTCTGTCAAGTATCAGGTTTATTTCTGTGTCTTCTATTCTATTCCATTGGTCTTTATGTCTGTCTTCTATGTTGTACCATGGGTCTATTTGTCTGTTTTTATGCCAATACCATGCTATTTTTGTTACTATAGCTCTACAGAAGAATTTGAGACTGGGTATTGTGACACCTCCTGCATCACTTTTCTCAGAATACTAGAAATGGAACCACCACATGACCAAGCTATCTCACTCCTTGGTCTATATTCAAAAGATCAATCAGGGCTGGGGAGATAGCTCAGTCGGTAAAGTGCTTGCCTTGCAAGCACAAGGCCCTGGGTTCGATCCCCAGCACTGCAAAAAACAAAAACAAAACAAAAGATCTAAAATTAGCATACTATAGCAAAACAGTCTCTTCAACATTGCAGCACAGGGAGACCTCAAATCAGTGGGGAAGACTAAAACAACAATAATAGCAAAAACCTCAAATTTCATTCAAGTGTCATTAATGAAGATATAATACAGAGATGCCGCCATATCAATGTTTCTTTCCATTTGTTTACAGTTTTTTAAATTGATGTTTTATAGATATACTTAAAGGTGGGTAGTACTGTGTTAATTCATATGTGTACACAGCAATTCCTATGAACAATCCCACAGTTTCTCCCTTTTTTATACAACCTTATTTCTTCAGATTATGTCATTTTTATGATCTACAAGTTCTCTTTTTTAATTTCTCTGCTGAGAACTTCTTTCCATGTGTGTGTTGTATGTGTGTGTGTGTGTGTGTGTGTGTGTGTGTGTGTTGTGTGTTTGTGTGTGCTACTGGGGATTGAACCATGAGGCACTTTACCACTAACCTACACCTGTAGCCCTCTCCTTTTTTATTTTGAGACCCTGAGTCTGAATCTGAACTTGTTATACTCTGCCTCAGCCTTCTGAGTAGCTGGAATTATAGGCATGTGCCACCATTACTAGCTCTTGCATTATTTCAAGAATATTTGTTTTACTTCTTTGAAAATGAACATAACAGATGCTTTCTATGATAATTCTTTCCTGTGGGACATTACAGGGAGGGATTGCTGCTTTTTTCCCCTTGAGAATTAGTCATATCTTTATATGTATGTTTTGTTCTTTAATTTTGCATGGTACCCTGGATTGTTTGATAATAAGAATTTGTGAGTCTGGTTCCTATGAGAACCATCAGGAGAATTTTCATTTGTTTTTCCTGTGGGTTTTGCTAAGCAATCATCACAGTCAATGTCAATGTTCCACTCTATGCATTTTTTCAGGCCATTGCTATGTAATTGTGCCACATGGCTCAGGAACCCCTCAGGAGTTGATCTGGGAATTGAGCAGTGGTTCATATTGCAGTTTAGTCCTCAAAGCCTTTGCTTTGCTTCTTTGTGTCTGTGCTCTGCCTAGGCAATCAGGGTAAGTCTGGACTTGTGTTTGTTCACAATAGACTTCAATAACCCCCCTCCAGCTCTCTCATTTTCAGATTTCTACCCCCATTCTCAGGCTTATAAAAGCCCTCTTGCATTCACCTCTAAATGTTTCTAGTTCCCTGTGCTCTCATACAGTTCCAAAGGACTAGGTCAACTTCTAAGGCAAAACTGCAAGAGAAATGAAAGGAAAAACTCAGTGGAGATTTCCTTCGCCCTCTTCATATCCACATCTTTTGTCTGGAGAGACAGGTAATTTCTCGGGGTTTTAAATTCCTCCTGCCACTGCTGAGGCTTTAGGACGACTTTATAATTGGAAAGAAAAAACAAAACAAATGAAAATTACCTCGGCATTCTCAACATATAAGGCCACCCCTGCAAGTGTTGGTCCGAAGAGGTAGCTCAGTTGGTAGAGTGCTGACCTAGCATGCACAAAGTTCTGTGTTCAGTCCCCAGCAGCACCTATAAAAAATAATTAAATAATTATGTTTTAAAGGATTTATAAAAAGAAAATGCGCAAAAAATAGAAACAAGAGTTTGGTCCCAATAGTTTTCTTTTTAGTGGCCCACTGGACCTCACCTCACTAGAAGAAGCTAGGAGACACAGGAAGGGAAAATATCACCAAACTGTTACAGGTTTTTATTCAAGTTTGGACTTCAGTTCCTATTTGCTTGTTATTGTTTCCTTATAGTTTTCAAGTACAGTACATGTGTTTTGTCCTCTGACCAGAATTTCCAGTTATAATCTGTATGAGAGATAGGGTTGTATGGGGCTTTCCATCTTGGCCCAACAAAAATCTACAGTTACTTTTATAATAAACATTTTGCATTGTCACATAGGATGGGGATTCCTTCTTTCTAAAGGCAGAATGATATTTCGTTGTATGTGACATCACTTTTTAATTATCCATTCATCCATCAATACATGTTTAGGTTGCTTCCACATCTTGACTGCTATTTTTAATGCTACAATGAATATGACAGTGCAGATATATTCAAATCCTGATTTCATTTCTTTTGAAGATTTACCCCAAAAGTGAAATGGCTGGATCATTCTAAGTAAAACAAGTCAATCACAGAAGGTCAAATACTGCATGATGTCACTTATATGAGGCATTTAAAATAGTCCAAACTCATAACCACACAGAATATGAGTTTGCTGTTCAATGGGTGTACTTTCAGTTATGCAAGATGAATAAGTTCTAGATATCTGCTTACAACAATGTTCCTATAGTTAGCAATACTGTAATGTGCACTTAAAACTTGTTAAAAGGGCAACTATCATGCTAAGTCTTCTTACCAAATTTTTTTTAATTGGCAATTTCTGGTGATCACAAGGCTTAACACATATAATTGAAGGAATAGTACACTATATAAATATCAAACCCTATAATCAGATAATTCCCAAGAAGTAAAAACCAGAATTGTTTGACAACAAATAAATTAATAAATAACTCACTAAATGTGGAATCTCAAAAATATATACACTTGTGAGTAATGTTTATAATTATTTCTACCTTAATATGGTTATAGTACATTAAAACATTCTAGTGCTTTTCTAAGAATACAAAGATGACCTTATTTGTAATTTTCCTGCATTTTTCTATAATTTTGTGACTTAAAGGTATTATTGGGCAATTTTACAAAACTCATGATACAATTTGGCCTTTAACCTGCCACTAATTCCCATTTGAACTTAAGTTAGGCATTGAACTCCTTGACCAAGGAAACAGAATAGGGGAGAAAAGGAAGGAAATGGGTGTCAAATGAGGATAGTGATTAAATCTAGCAAGAGATGCTTTGTAAAAGTTACACCATAGTTAATTCCACCATCATGTATATCTATAAGAATGGGGTCCTGCCTAGATAAAATTATTCCATTCTTGTACAATTACATCAAATGAACTCTACTGTCACGTATAACTAAAAAGAACCAATAAAATTTTAAAACAATTTAGAAAGTTACTGCCAATTCCAGAGGATTCTCCAGGTCACTTGTGTAGGAAATCAAATGGAACCAGCACATTCAATTATGGAAAAATACAAGACTCTCATCAAATATGGATGGATACATCAGGGAAAACTGGATTTTCATTTATCAAAATTAGTGCTTAACAATTAGGCATGAAGACATGTTGAATTATTTGAGTATGTGTAATATCTCTCCTCCCTCCTGTTATCCAAATGGAAACTTTTAATGTTTAATTTGGAGTATATAATTTAATATAAACAAAACATATTTAACAAAAGCATACATTCATTTTATTGTATATGAGACATTTATTTAAAAAATTGCAAAGCTGGGCATTTATAAATTGTATCTGAAAACACTAATTACACTTTTATATTTGCATCCTCCAATAATGCTGCAGTAAAGCTAGAATAGACCATGAAAGTGTGTCTTGGAAACTTAGCCACTTAGAAATTAAGAACCTTTTAAAAATTTGTTGTTTTTATATATATATGTCAGTAGAATATATTTTGGCATCGTATACATACATGGAGTATAACCCACTCCAAATAGGATCCCATTTTTGTGGTTGTACATAATGTACAGTGGTTTTGTATTCATTTATGAGCAAAGGAAAGTTATGTCTGTTTCGTTCTACTGTCTTTCCTATTCCCATTCCCCCTTTCTTCCCTTTATTCCCCTTTATCTAATCTAATGAACTTGTGTTCTTCCCCTCCTTCCCTCCCTTATTATGGGTAGCACCCACAAATCAGAGAGAACATTCGGCCTTTGGTTTGGGGGGACTAGCTTATTTCACTTAGAATGGTATTTTCCAGTTTCATCCATTTACTGGAAAATACCATAATTTCATTCTGCTTTGCAGCTGAGTAATATTCCATTGTGTATATTTAGCACAGTTTTTTTATCCATTCATCAATTGAAGGGCATCTAGGTTGGTTCCACAATCTACCTATTGCAAATTGAGGTGCTATGAACATTGACGTGGCTGCATCACTGTAGTATGCTGATTTTAAGTCCTTTGGGTAGAGGCCAAGGAGTGGGATAGCTGGATCAAATGGTGGGTCCATTCCAAGTTTTCTAAGAAATCTCCATACTGCTTTCCAGAGTGGCTGCACCAAATTGCAACCACACCAGCAATGTATGAGTGTACATTTTCCCCCACATCCTTGCCAACACCTATTGTTGCTTGTATATTAATAATAGCCATTCTAATCTAGGTGAGATGAAATTTTAGGGTAGTTTTTGATTTGCATTTCTCTAATTGCTAGAGATGTTGAACATTTTTCAATATATGTTAACCAATCGTATTTCTTCTGTGTGGAGCCCATTCTGTAGGCTCTCTGTTCACCTTCTTGATTGTTCCCTTTGCTGTGAAGAAGCTTTTTAGTTTGATACCTTCCTATTCACTGAGTCTTAATTTTACTTCTGCTTTAGGAATCTTGCTAAGGAATCTGATTCCTAAGCCAACCTGATGGGGAGTTGGACCTACTTTTAAGTTCTAGTATGTGCAGGCTCTTTGTTGAAATACGTAGGTCCATGATCCACTTTCAGTTGAGTTTTGTGCAGGGTGAGAAATAAAGGTTCAATGTCCATCTACTGCATATGGATTTCCAGTTTTGCTGGCACCATTTGTTGAAGAGGCTTTCTTCAATATATGTTTATGGCTCCTTCGTCTAGTATGCCATAACTGTATTTATGTGGGTTTGCCTTTGTTTCTTCTACCTTTTTCCATTGGTCTTCATGTCTCATTTGTGTCCATACCATACAATTTTTGTTGCTATAGCTCTGTAGTGTAATTTAAAGTCTGGTATTGTGATGCCTTCTGCATCACTTTTCTTCCTACAGATTGGCTTTGGCTTTTCTGGGTCTCTTATTTTTCCAAATGAATTTCATGACTGCTTTTTCTATTTCTATGAAGAATCTCTTTGGAGTTTTAATAAGAAATGCATTAAATCTGTATAGCACTTTTGGTAGTATGGCCACTTTGACTATATTAGTTCTGCCTGTCCAAGAACATGGAAGATCTTTCCATCTTTAAGGACTTCTTCAATTTCTTTCTTAGAGTTCTGTAGTTTTCATTGTAGAGGTTTTCACCTCTTTTGTTAGATTGATTACCAAGTGTTTTTTTTTTTTTTGTTTTTGTTTTTAGGTAATTGTGTATGGATAGTCTATTTCACTTTCATCTGATTTGTCAATGGTGTTTAGGAATGCAATTGATTTATTAGTGTTAATTTTAATCCTGATACTTTTCTGAATTTGTTTATGAGTTCTGGAAGCTTTCTGGTGGAGTTTTGGGATATTCTAAATATAAAATTATGTCATCAGCAAATAGGGATAATTTGAGCTCTTCTTATTTGTATCCCTTTAATTTTTTTCTTCTGTATACTTACTCTGCCTAGGACTTCAAGGACTATGTTGAAAATGAGAGGTGAAGAGGGCATCCTTGTCTTGTGCCAGTTTTTAGTGGGAATGCTGTCAATTTTTCTTCATTTAGAATGATATTGGTCTTGAGTTTAACATATATAGCTCTTACAATATTGAGGTATATTCCTACTATCCCTAGTTTTTCTAGTGATTTGAAAGTGAATAGATGCTGTATTTTGTCCAATGCTTTTTCTGCATATATTGAGATAATCATGCCATTCTTGTCTTAAAGTCTATTGATGTGATGAATTATGTTTATTAATTTCCATATGTGAACCAAACTTGCCTCCCTGGGATGAACCCCACTTGAGGATTTATCTTTTTAATATGATCATGATGCACTATCTTTTAAATATGTTTTCGTATGTGATTTGCCAGTATCTTATTAAGAATTTTTGCATCTGTGTTCATCAATGATATTTTCTGGAGTTTTCATTCCTAATGTGTCTGTCTCCCTTTGTTATCAGGGTGATATGAGCTTCATAGAATGAGTTTTGAAAGGTTCTCTTCTTTTCTATTTCATGGAATAATTTGAGGAGGACTGGTGTTCTTCTTTGAAGGTCTGGTAGAACTCAACTGAGAATCCATCTGGTCCTGGGCTTTTTTGTTGGTAGGCTTTTCAGAGTGCCTTCAATTTCATCATTTGAAATTGATCTGTTTAAATTTTATATGTCCTCTTGATTCAATATGGGTGGGTCATACTCTTTAGAAATTTGTCAATGTCTTCATGATTTTCTATTTTGTTGGAGTATAGATTTCCAAAATACTTTCATATTATCATCTGTAGTTCAGTAGTGTCCATGGTCATGTTTCCTTTTTTCATCACAAATTTTAGAAATTGAATTTTTCCTTTCTTTTTTTCATAAACTTGGGTTTTTATTTGTTTGTTTGTTTCAGTTTCCTTGATTTTAGCTCTGATTTTAATTATTTCCTGTCTTCTGCTGCTTGTGGTGTTGATTTGTTCTTCTTGTTCTAGGACTTAGAGGGGTAAAGTTAGGTTATTTGGTGACTTTCTATTCTTTTAAAGAATGCACTCAATGCAATTATCTTCCTCTTAGAACCACCTCATGGTGTCCCAGAGATTTTGATAAGTTGGGTCACTATTCTAACTTAACTTATTTCATTACTGATTTCTTCTGCTAGCCATTGGTCATTAATTAGCATAGTATTTAGTCTCCAGATGTTAAAGTAGCTTCTATTTTTTATCTTATTGTTGATTTACAATTTTATTCCATTATCTGGTAGACTGTAAGGTATTATCTCTATTTTTTTTTTTGTATTTGCTAGAGTTGCTTTGTGGCCTAAGTTATGGTCTATTTTAGAGAAGGATTCATGTGCTGCCAAGAAGAAAGTGTATTCAGTCATTGATGAATGAAATAGTCTATATATGACTGTTACGTCTAAATTATTAACTGTAATTTTTAATTCTATAGCTTCTTTAGTTTTTGTTTGGAGGATCTATCAGGGATGAGAAAGACATGTTATATTCACCCAGTATTATTGTATTGTGGTCTGTTTGAGTGCCAAAATTGAGAAAAGTTTCATGTATGTAGATGATCCATTATTTGGGGCATAAATGTTTATGATTGTCGGGTCCTGTTGATGTATGATTCTCTTAAGCATATGAAATGTCCTTCTTTGTCCCTTCTGATTAATTCAGCTTGAAGTCCACTTTATCTGATTGGAGGATAGAAACCCCTGCTTGATAATGAGGTCCATGTAAATGATTTGCTCTTCCCTATCATTTTACCTTTAGGTCTATGAATGTGTCTGCACATGAGGTGAGTCTCTTGGAGACAGCATATTTGGGTCTTGTTTTTAATCCACTTTGCCAATCTATGTCTTTTGATTGATGAGTTTGGGCCATTTACATTCTTTATTATTGAGAAATGATTTTATTCCCTGTCTTGATGTGGGTCTGTTGTAATTTTGTATATTTGGGGTCCTGTAAGTCTCTTGTATTTGATTTACCATTTAATTCTTAAGATTTGTGAAACTTTCAGATATTATTTCATTGAAAAGATTATGCACACTTTTGTTTTATATCTCCCGGGCTTCATCTACCCGAATAAATCGTAAGTTTGGCTGGTGGGACTGCAAATTAGTGCAGCCACTCTGGAAAGCAGTGTGGAGATTCCTTAGAAAACTTGGAATGGACCCACTATTTGACCCAGCTATCCCACTCCTCAGCCTATAGCAAAGGACTTAAAATCAGCATACTACAGAGATACAGCCACATCAATGTTCATAGCTGCTCAATTCACAATAGCCAGACTGTGGAACCAACCTAGATGTCCTTCAGTTGATGAATGGATAAAGAAACTGTGGTATATATATATATATATACAATGGAATATAGTCAGCTATAAAGAATAATAAAATTATGGCATTTGCAGGCAAATGGATGAAATTGGAGAATATCATACTAAGTGAGATAAGCCAATCTCAAAAATCCAAAAGATGAATGATCTCACTGATAAGCGGATGATGACACATAATGGGGGGTTGGAGGGGGCAAGAATGGAGGAAGGAGGGACTGTATAGAGGGAAAAGAGTGGTGGGAGGGTGGTGGGGAAGGAAAAAATAACAGAATGAATCAAACCTCATTACCCTTGTGAATGTATGATTACGCAAATGGTATGCTGTTACTCCATGTACAAACAGAAACAACATGTATCCCATTTGTTTACAATAAAAAATAAATAAAATAAAATAAAGGAGAGTTGGGCTACTCCATGTTGTTACAGACCAAGCTGGTATGGCCAGACCCATCATGCACCCTCTCATTTAAAAGGAAAAAAAATCTTAAGTTTGGTCTTTTCATGTTATCCCATGTTTCTTGGAAGTTCTCTTCATGGTCTCTTAACATCTTTTCTTCATGGTCAACTTTATTTTCAAGATTATTTATTTTGTCTTCATTGCCTAAAACTCTCTCTTCCAAGTGGTCTAATTTGTTGGCAATGCTTTCCATTGAATTTTTAATTTGGTTTATTGATTCTTTCATTTCAAGGATTTCTGCTTGATTTTTTTTTCAGAATCTCCATCTCTTTATTGAAGTGATCTTTCACTTCCTGTATTTTCTCTGATTTCACTCCTTACATCATCCATTACCTCATGGATCAGTTTAACAATGATCATTCTAAACTCCTTCTCTGATATTTCTCCTACTCTGGTTTAGATGGATTCTAAACCAGATTATTTTGGATTGTTTGGGTGAGTTTTTTCACTTGTTTTTTTCACTTTTGTTTGTGTGTTTACCCATCTAACAGCATGGTTTTGAGGCAGTAGAATTTCTACCCTGTGGACTCATAGTATCCCTGAATGCTTCCAGTACCTCACGGTTTGGGGAGAGACAGATAATAACAAAAACAAATGCAAACAACTTACAGCATTAAATCAAATAGTTTCTGCTTTGGCATCTACAATGTTAATTATCACAATTAATAGAAATGATATTATCAGTTATTACCCATGATAAAAACAGTAAGTTCACTTAAGTGTTTACAATTTTAATTGGTGAACAGGGATAGAAAAGAAGTGATATAGGATGTGATGATTGTGAGGGACAAGGAGAGAAAATAGAAGTAAAAAATAAAGGAAGAGTAAAAGAAAGCTCATAGAGATTGACTGTTAGTAGAAGAAAAGAGAGAAGTGGAATCAAGGGGAATAGGTAAGTGAGGGAGAAAATGTATAAAATAAAAATATAAAATAAAAGAGTACAAGAACAAATGTGATATACATTACTCAAACATCTTAGTCCTCAAAACACTGATCCATGAAAAATAACGCCCTTTGAAAAACACTAGGAATGACAAAAAAGAAACAGATATGAACACATATACATATGTGTGGCATGTGCACACGCGCACGTGTGTGTGTGTGTGTGTGTGTGTGTGTGTGTGTGTGATGTGTCCATAAAACCATTCAGGTCACAATTTGAACAGAGAGAAGAAAAAGAAAAGAAAAAAAAAGAGGTCGATGAAACATTAAAGAATTATTTCTGGAGTCCAAAAGGTTGTTGGCTTCTCTTCTCAGCTGTGTCAGCTGGGGTTTCTGGAGTACAAAGGGAAATCCTGTAGGTGGGGTTCCTGGGGGCAAGGTTTAGACTCTGGTAGGCTCCAAGTTCTTCCTTGAATGAATGGTGATTGGTCTGAAATTTTTAAATCTGTACACCTTCTGGCCAAGCAGTTGCTGGACCATGCTGAGAGACTGCCCTGAGAGGGGAAAAAAAAAACCCTGGTTTCACTCTTGTGGTGGAGGGACCAATCTTGTTCCCCTCAGTCACTTGTGATCTCAATGTTTTCTGGAATCTCAGGTTCAGTCTCTGAACTCAATCAATTCCTCCCCAGCCTTTTTGAATTCCTGGTTGGAGGTGTCTCTCCCAAACCATCTTTTAAGTGATTAGTGTGGAGGGGGATGGGGAAGCTGGGTGGGTTTCCCCAACAAGAATTCCCCTGTATAAACCCCTCTCCATCTTTGATTTTCTCCTGGTCTCTTAGGCACACTCTATGCTATACCCAGACCTGTATTTCAGGCCAGGCACAGTTGCCAGAATTGCTTCCCCCAGCTGTCAGTCCCCTGTACTGTAGCTGCAAAATGTTTCCTTTCTCTGATCTCCCTGGCAGCTGGGAGAGATGCAGCTTATTTCCCACACAAGGACATCTTTCAGGTTAGTCAGGCATTCTATTGTGCAAACACCTTTCAGGTTAGTCTTTGATCTCTGATCTCTCCATACCCAGACATGCCTCAGACCTCCTAAAAATGTGGATTGCTTTAATTGATGTATCCTTCCACTATTTTGTTCATGGTGGATCATATTTTACTTTCTGATGTCATCAGGATCAGCACTCAGAGCAATTCTCATTCTGTTTAGAGAGTCCTGAGCAAAAAGCTAAAGCTACATTATTGCTTAATTTTTTGAACCACCCAAGGATTTCACTTTCAAGGGTATCTTTCTTTGCCACCTGCTTCTTGGACTGGTAGAGGGGTAAGAATGAGGATCCAAACAGGCTTTGACCTCAGCCTCATCACAGCAGTGTGAGAATGACAGTGTCTTTTCACTGGCTCCATCTTTGTGTTTTCCATTTGTTTTATTCATATATTCTGGAGAATTTTTTTTCCATCATCTACAAAAGAACCTACAAAGGTGCTCCTTTCACCCTATTTTTTCCTAAAGAAAATTATCTCTAGTTTTATGTTCATTCCGAGTCCCTGTTCTTTGTCAATAAGAGAAGGAAAATAATTTAGGTACATTTCACTTTTTTAAAATTTGTTACTTGTGTAATTGATATATGATAGCAAAAGAAGAGATCATGAAATAAATATTTACAATCCAATGAATAGGTACAAATGGCAAACATGGCCATATATTCCTATATCTCTTAATCCCAAGCAGGCAAGAATCATGGAAAAAGATAAGGTCTTTTCTCAGCTGGTCATATAAGTTTGCTGAGTTGTGTGTCAGATAATGGAAATCCTGCGGGATCCAGGGTATCATATTCCCCATATTCTCTGCTCTGTAACCCAGCAAGGTCTTTACCAGTAGGTCTGAGAACAGTTCCCTTCATGGGAAGAAGGTAGATGATAATTCTGGATGATGGGACTTTGGGCAAAAAGGGAAAATAGGAAACCCTCCTGATCATGATCCAGACAAGAGTAGCAGAGATAAGGAAGTATAGTCAAGAATCTGTATCTCCCCCAGGCATTACATTCTCAGGATTATAAGATGTTCTTTCTGCCAACACCTTGGCAAGTCAGCTTTCCTTGAGGGAAGGATCTGAATGGGGTGATCCTTAGAGGGAGGTAGTCACAGTTCTCAGTGAGGCACATAGTGTTCTCCTCCTGATACTTCAGTGCCAGCTGTGCCTGGACTCCCCTTACACATATCTGTGTTTTATCTTCTGCAGAGAATAAAGCAGGGTGGGGCCGTGGACAGGGAAGTATGGAAACCAAATTGCTTCTCAATCATCTCCACTTGTTCTATTTTAAGTCTTTACCACACCCATTTTCCCTAACCCACAACCATTGAGAATTGCACAGATATCTCAGGATGGCCCTCACTACTTACTGAGAATTTGGCTTTCTCAGGCCTAAATACATTACCACCTGTCAGTCTGATCCCTAGCTTCAAATTTGTTTGACTCTGCATTCTTCCGTTCCTGGCCTCCTTGTTGTGAACATTTTTTAAAATGTTTAAAATATATTTAATGGACTGGGGTTGTGGCTCAATGGTAGAGCACTTGCCTAGCATGTGTGTGAGGCACTGGGTTCAATTTTCTGCCCTGCATATAAATAAATAAATAAATAAATAAATAAATAAAGGTCCATCAACAGCTAAAAATATATTTTTAAAATACAATACAATTTGTTTAAACTAGATTGTTCAGTTTTAGTGGCAATTCAGGAATGAACCTATGTAGGTATATATTCACACCCATTCAGTCAGCATAATAAATGAATGACCCTAGATACATCTTTCCTGAAATTTTTCAGGCCGTGAGTAAATAAGTCACTCTAATACCATCAAAAGAATTCAGCTCTCACATGAAAGAATGAGATGGTGTCTTGAGACTGGGGTTTGTGTTGTGAACAGGGGGGAAGAATGAGAAAGAAAAAGAAATATTCTGATAGAATCTTCAGAGAACAAATTTCTGTAACTAACATTTTACTAGCCATTAAATAATTGCTGAAGCACAATAGGATGCTACAGGTTTTCATCAGAGTATTGCATTTGATGAGCCTTCATGTGGTTATCTCCATATTCCTAAGCTGACATTCCTTGAGTTTTTGAATCTACAGATTTATTTATTCTTAACCAACTAAAGATTTAGCTATTATTTCTACCTGTGTTTCTTCTCCTTGAGGGCACTCACTGTCTATATAATAGATGATATGATTATCCCACAGGTTAGTGATAATTTTCTTCTGTTTTGCAGAGGATTCTTTTTTCTTATTTGTCTTTCCCTTCCTTATTTGGCCTTGATTCATTCGTATTGCAAGACCATTCGTCTGCCACTCATCTCTAATCTTTAGCCCATGCCTCCTTTGGTAGTTTCCATTTATCATTCTAACTCAGTTCTCCTTTAAGCTTTCATTTCCTTACTATAATCTCTGGCTATCAATACACTTCAACAGGGTTGATTTTTATATTAGCTGCCCTGAAAACTTTGTCAGAGAAATCCAGCCCCTCTGTTTTCTCCTGACTGTCTTTCACATGACCACTGAAGTTTGCTGGATCCTCTATATGTCTATATATTTGGTTTCTGTCCTGGACTTATGCAATATTATCTTATAAAATTTGCATCTTATTCAAGTCCTATTTGTATATTTCTGTCTTAACAGACAATCT
Organism: Sciurus carolinensis; assembly: GCF_902686445.1. Lineage (NCBI taxonomy): Eukaryota > Metazoa > Chordata > Mammalia > Rodentia > Sciuridae > Sciurus > Sciurus carolinensis. The sequence continues at coordinate 120,789,576 of NC_062220.1, read as the reverse complement.
ACCAAACCAATTCAGGATGCAAATTCAGACCTGCCATGAGTAGATGATGGCTCTTATGCCTATTTAATTAACAAAAGCTTTGCAGTACTAGATGCATCTGTCCTATGTACCATGCAGTATTCCACCTGAGAACTGGGCAGTGATCTACCCCTTAACCCCGTTTTCAGTTTTCCTACCTTCTTTAGTATCAGATCCATGTGTGTGTGCAGTATAGAGGTAAATACAGAAAGTTAAAGGTAATCTGGGGGATGTTGCTTTCCCAAAACATTTCTTGCTGTGCACACCTGTTCCTATGTACATGTAAGTACTAAGGTAACTACCAGGAAGACACAGAGGAAAAAAAAAAAACAAGGGAATTTTGTGCCATCCTCTTGACAATATGTTCCTACAACCAGAAAAAAAGGTCCTTCCTACCTCCACTGTAACTGTTATTAGTGCTAGAGAATGTACTAGAATCCGGTGTGTTTAAAATGGATTGTAGAAAATAACAAAAGGAAAGGAAAACACATTGTGCTTCAGGAGTCACCTTTCTCATGATGCATCCCTGAGCAAGGAGATTTTCCTGTCCCATGTGGAGCCCTCCTCAGGAGTCCACAACAGGGAAGACTGAAGAAGAAACAGAAAATTCACCTCTAAATCTGAGACACTTAAAACTCCTGTTTTCCTACCTACCTGTGCCCCTCTCTCTCTCTCTCTCTCTCTCTCTCTCTCTCTCGATTGAACCCAGGGCTTCATGTGTGCTAGGTAAGTGCTCTATCTCTGAGCTACATCCCCAACCCTCCTACCTTTCCTTCTATGATTTACATTTCAAGTTAACACATATATATTCCACACATTCTGGGCAGATTTTCTTCTTATCTGAATTGATATTGAGAGAGACAGGAGAATGTGTGTTTACATCTAACCTGAAAACAAATAAAAAATGTACTATTCTCAATATGAAAACTTAATCAGTATGAATCAAAGAAATTGAAAAAATGGAGACTGAAAAGTATTTTATGTTTTCATGAGAAGCTTCAGGAAAAAAATATTTTCTCTGATTCTGTTCCAGGGTTCAAACCATTGATTTTATCATGAACTGTGGATGGATGGAATTAAAATAGAAGAAACCAGAGAAAGCAAAGCAAACACACACACACACACCCTTCCTGGTCCAACAACTAACACACAGATAAACTAGAATGAATTTTCAGACAATTATGAAATTCAGATAAAGATGCCTCATTTATAATACTCTCCTTTTCCTCCCCCAGTTCATCCTCTATAAATGGGTGGTGCCACTGATAATCCTCATTTCAGAATTTTGATTCAGAGAGGCATCCAGAAGTTCAGATGATTATCTGGCACTCATACAACTTGCACAACATGAAAATGGAGCTGTAAATCTCACAAGATTAGTTGATCTCTTAAAAATTTCAATACTTCTTGATATCATTTGAAAGTCCTATAAGAACTGCTTCCTTTAATGTACATTTAAGAGCTGAGCATGATGGAATACACACAGGAAGCTGAGGCAAGAGGATCATTTGAGCCCAGGAGTTCAAAGTATACCTGGGAAATAAATATAGCTAGACCACATTTCCCAAAAAAAGTCAGGCACATTCCTAGCTCAAGGGTCCTGTTGTAAAGTTCCATATGCCATTCTAATGTTTTTTTCTATTTGTACTATGCTGGGAAATCATGTAGGAAAACCAGACTAGAGTTACTCTAAGACAGTCAATGGTGGCTATGACTCTAGATGGCTATGTCTAGTCATGTCAAGATGAATCCATACAGATACTATTTTGAGTCATCTAGTATGACTCTGTCAAAATGAAGAAAAGGAAATGGGTCTTGGGAAAACTAGGACATTACCAAGGGGACAAAATCTTTTTGTGGTAGATGAGGGACAAGGCCCTCATCTCCTGGATCTCACTCCATTGTTTTATCATTGGTCTTGAATACAGAGTAATAAACAGATGGGTGCAGATCTACTCTCTACCTGTACTACCTAAGCAGGTAGACTCAGAAATGGATCTCATGACATTCAGTGTCCAGAGGAAACAGAGGTGAGAGCTCTAGAGGAGCCTAAGGAAGGAATGGAAAAATGTGGAAAAAAGAGAGAGAGAGAGAGAGAAAGAGAATAAAAAACGGATGGCAATGGAATAAGAGGAAGGTCAGGAAGAGATAGACCTGTAGGATTATAAGAAAAGGGGACCCCCAAGAAATTGGGAATTAGCAAAATCCAGGCATCTGTCTACCTCACTCCAATGAGGTGATCCCACAGCCTTGGTGTCTTCCATAAGCAGCTCCTCGGATGAGCATGATCTCCCCATCTCACACAGCCCTGCCGAATGTGTCCTGACTCTGGGACAAGCTGATGCACATACAAGAGTGCTCCCTGACCCAACCCTAGGCTGCTCTGTGATGCCAGAGAAGTGGGTCAAGGAATTCCTGAATGCAGGTCATCTGCCTAGCTCTTCAGACTCCCAGAAAGGATGTGCAGGGTGAAGAGTCTTCATCTAGTCCATCAGGGATCTGTTCTCTACCCACAGCTGCTAGTTATAGACCCTGAAGAAGGAAGTGTCCATGCCTATGGTTGTATGCCTTCCATTTCTGCTGCTAATGCCACATTTGTGACATCCAGGTGAGCCGTCCTAACCTCCTAACCTTCCTGGTATTTCTATTGAGGAAGAATTGGGAACTCTGCAGAATAATATTCAGTGTCAAAAGAAGAGCAAAATCTTGGAGGTTAAAATGGAGGCCTTGGAAGGTAAAACAGACCACAGTAGACTGCACTGCCACTTATCCTGCCTCTCCTTTCCCCCACTTGGTGCAGGCACTGCAGACTCTCTGTCTCTACCCACTTACACTTTGCAATTCCCAGCTCTCTCTACCACAACTGACCTGAAAGACCAGACAGCTGGGCTCCCAGTCCTGTCTGTCCGCCTATCTTCCACCACACCAAAAATAACGGGGGAATAATACACATAATCCCTAAATCTCTTTGCCTCTTCTTGCTGATCATCTTCCTCCATTTACATCCAGGCACCAATCTGGGGATTCCACCTAATGAGAATAAAGGCCCTACTCATTTAGTCAGAGTTTCAGCACCTCCCGTTTCTCACCTTTCACAACTCCTAACACACAACTTTTCTTCTTCCAGACTGCCTCCTACAGAAGGGAATCCCCAGCATCAACCTTTTTCCCCACATCCCCGCATTTATTATTATTTGTATTCTTGATGATAGTCATTCTGACTGGAGCGAGATGAAACCTCAGAGTCGTTTTGATTTGCATTTTCCTAATTGCAAGAGAGGTTGAACATTCTTTCTTGTATGTGTTAACCATTTGTATTTCTTCTTTTGAGGAGTGTGTTATTCCTTTGCTTATTTATTGATTGGATTATTTGGTTTTGGTGTTAAGGTTTTTGAGTTCTTTGTATATTCTGGATATTAATACCCTAAGTGAGGAGGAAGTGTCAAAAATCTCCCATTCTGTAGGTTCTCTCCTCATGCTCTTGTTCCCTTTGCTGTGCAGAGATTTTTAATTTGATGCTATCCCACTTATTGAATTTTTATTTCTTCTGCTTTAGAATCTTTTTAAGTAAGTCAGTTCGTATGCTGACATGTAGGAGAGTTGGGCCTACATTTTCCTCTAGAAGTTGCTGGGTTTCTGGCCTAATTTCTAGAACATTGATCCAGTTTGAGTTGAGTTTTGTGCAGGGTGAGATATAGGGGTTCAATTTCATTCTGCTACATATGGATTTCCAATTTTCCCAGCGCCATTTGTTGAAGAAGCTATCTTTTCTCCAGTATATGTTTATGGTGACTTCGTCTAATATGAGATAACTATTTATGTGGGCTTGTCTCTGTTTCTTCTATTCTAATTATATGTCTTTATGCCTGTTTTGAAGTACCATGCTGTTTTTGTTACTATAGCTTTGTAGTATAATTTGAGGTCTGGTATTGTGATGCCTCCTGCTTTACTTTTCTCTCCAAGTGTCGCTTTGGCAATTCTGGGTCTCTTATTTTTCCAAATGAATTTCAAAACTGCTTTTTCTAGTTCTGTGAAGAATGTCATTGGGAGGGTTTTCAAGATGGCGGACTAGAGGGTGGCTGCATTTCATGTTGCTCCAGGAGGCAGGATTCAAAAGAGGAGATAGTGAGAGACTTGGGACCAACTCAAAGCCGCCGGGTGAGTCTCTCCCATTGGGGAGGCGTCCCGGATGGGGCGGTAGTCCCAGAACGCAGGGTACTTTGTGAAGTAGAGTTGCCCGGTGAGACACCCCTCCCCCTGCTGGAGCAGTAAACATGGACAACTGGGAGCATCGTAGAGGTGGCTGCTCAGCACAGCGCTTGGACTCAGAGCAACCACTGGGGTTCCAGGCGACTGCCTGAGGAGGAGCTCCATGGTAAGCTGTTTGGATTCAGAGGGATCGCTTCTGAACACCGGGGGGCTACCCAGAGGAAGAGGAGGAGCGCGGTGGGTCGCTTGAACTCAGAGGGACTACACCAGAGCTATAGGCAGTTGCCAGAGGAGGAGCTACACAGTGAGCTGTTTAGACTCAGAGCTACCACTTCTGAACACCGGGGGGCTGTCCGGAGGAAGAGGAGGAGCGTGGCGGGTCGCTTGGTCTAGGAGTGACTGCATCAGAGCTCCCGGTGGCTGCTCAGAGGAGGAGGAGAGTGGTGAGTTGTTTGGACTCAAAGTGACCGCTCCTGAACACCGGGGCCTGCTCAGAGGAGAAGTGCGGTGGCTCACTTGGTCTCGGAGCGAATGCTCCTGAACACCCGGCAGGGCTACCCCAAGGAGGAGGAGGAACAGGGCAGGTCACTTGGACTCGGAGTGACTGCCTAGGGCTACGGGCGGTTGGCGGGAGGAGGAGACGCGAAGTGAGTTGCTTGGACTCCTAGTGACCACACCGGAACACCGGGCGGCTGTCCACAGGAAGAGGCGTGTGGCGGGTCGCTGGGACTCGGAGCGACTGTACGGGGCTCCAGGTGACTGCTCAGAGGAGGGGCCACATAGCCAGGTGATTAGGTGCAGAGCAGGGTCCAGGACCTAGGCAGCTTCTTGGTGGAAGAGCCGCACAGAGACATGCTTAGGGGCGGAGCGAAGTTTCCAGGACTGCGGGCAGATTCTCTGAGGAGAGGCAGCCTAAGGAGACTCGCCTGTAAAGGGTGAGGCTCCCAGGCCCAGGAGGTAGGTCCAGGCCCATGGGAACGTTGCAGAGGAAGGCAGCCCAGCCCAGGCAGTAGTTGTAGATTGAGGGGAACCTCTAGGAGGGGAACTGACCTGCAAGACCTCCCCACCGGGTGAGTCTTCCCTGCCGGGTGAGGTATTCCCACAAGGACGGTAAAACCAGAGACACAGGCACAAACAGGCCTTGCCTCAGCCCGCAGCCTAGTTCCATTTGAATGACCATTGGTCAACAAGTGGAGGCACCTCTGCCCACTAGCAGGGAAAATAACCCACCTGAAGGTCACCACCCCTAGAGAGGCAGCTACCTTGTGGAGCACCACATTATCAACTTCCTCCAAGACTTCAGGCTACTGAAGGATAAGAGGGGATATACTAGCAATCTTCAGGGACATTATAAGTCAATAGAGGAAATCTGCAATATCTTAATGATCTACTGATTCCTGAACAATATGAGAAAACAAGGGAAGAAATGCCCCAAACAAATCTAGATGTTACATCAATAAAATCCAACGATAGCATGGCAGAAGAAATGACAGAAAGGGAGTTCAGAATGTACATAATTAAAATGATCAGAGAAGCAAACGATGAGATGAAAGAGCAAATGCAGGCATTGAATGATGAGATGAAAGAGCAAATGGAGGCATTGAATGATCACACCAATCAACAGTTGAAAGAGCAAATACAGGAAGCAAAAGACCATTTCAATAAAGAGTTAGAGATATTGAAAAAAAAAACAAACAGAAATCCTTGAAATGAAGGAAACAATAAACCAAATTAAGAACCCCATAGAAAGCATAACCAATAGGATAGAACACCTGGAAGACAGAACCTCAGATATTGAAGAAAAAATATTTAACCTTGAAAACAAAGTTGACCAAACAATGAAGATGGTAAGAAATCATGAACAGAATCTACAAGAACTATGGGATATCATGAAAAGGCCAAATTTAAGAATTATTGGGATTGAGGAAGGCTTAGAGAAACAAACCAAAGGAATGAACAATCTATTCAATGAAATAATATCAGAAAATTTCCCAAATCTGAAGAATGAAATGGAAAATCAAGTACAAGAGGCCTATAGGACTCCAAATACACAAAATTACAACAGACCCACACCAAGGCACATTATAATGAAAATACCAAACATACAAAATAAAGACAGAATTTTAAAGGCTGTGAGAGAAAAGAACCAAATTACATTCAGGGGGAAACCAATACGGATATCAGCAGATTTTTCAATCCAGACCCTAAAATCTAGAAGGGCCTGGAACAACATTTTTCAAGCTCTGAAAGAAAATGGATGCCAACCAAGAATCTTATACCCAGCAAAACTTACCTTCAAATTTGACGATGAAATAAAATCATTCCATGATAAACAAAAGCTAAAAGAATTTACAAAAAGAAAGCCAGCATTACAGAACATTCTCAGCAAAATATTCCATGCGGAAGAGATAAAAAACAAAGAAGCAAATCAGCAAAGGGAGGAATTATCCTAAAGGAACTGTCAAATAAAGGAGGAACCAAGTTGTGCCAAAATAAATAAATAAATAAATAAAATTTAAAAAAAGAACCAAATGACCAGGAATACAAATCATATCTCAATAATAACCCTGAATGTTAATGGCCTGAATTCATCAATCAAAAGACGTAGACTGGCAGATTGGATTAAAAAGAAAGATCCAACAATATGTTGACTGCAAGAGACTCATCTCATAGAAAGAGATACCCATAGACTAAAGGTGAAAGGATGGGAAAAAACATACCATGCACATGGACTCAGCAAAAAAGCTGGAGTATCCATCCTCATTTCAGATAATGTGGACTTCAAGCCAAAGTTAGTCAGAAGGGATAAAGAAGGACATTTCATACTGCTTAAGGGAAGCATAAATCAGCAAGATATAACAATCATAAACATCTATGCCCCAAACAGGGGCTCATCCATGTATGTCAAACAAATCATTCTCAATTTTAGAAACCAAATAGACCATAACACAATAATACTAGGTGATTTTAACATGCCTCTCTCACCACTGGACAGATCTTCCAAACAAAAATTGAACAAAGAAACCATAGATCTCAATAACACAATCAATAATTTAGACTTAACGGACATATATAGAATATACCATCCAACCAAGAGCGAATACACTTTCTTCTCAGCAGCACATGGATCCTTCTCTAAAATAGACCATATATTATGCCACAAAGCTAATGTTAGCAAATACAAGAAGATAGAGACAATACCTTGTATTCTATCAGATCATAATGGATTGAAGTTAGAAATAAATGAAAGAGTAAAAACAGAAACTACTCCAACACCTGGAGATTAAACAATATGCTATTATATGATGAATGGATAACAGAAGATATTAGGAAGGAAATTAAAAAATTCTTAGAGGTAAATGAGAACAAAGAAACATCATATCAAAATCTCTGGGACACTATGAAAGCACTACTTAGAGGAAAATTTATTTCATGGAGCGCATTTAATAAAAGAAGTAAAACTCAACAAACAAACAACCTAACACTACAGCTCAAAGTCCTAGAAAAAGAAGAGACCAACACCAAAAGTAGTAGAAGACAGGAAATAGTTAAACTCAGAGCTGAAATCAACGAAATTGAAACAAAAGAAACAATACAAAAAATTGACAAAATAAATAGTTGGTTCTTCGAAAAAATAAACAAAATTGATAAACCTATAGCTACACTAACAAAGGGAAGACGAGAGAAAACCCAAATCACCAAAATTCGGAATGAACAAGGAAATATCACAACAGACACGATTGAAATACAAAACATAATTAGAAGCTATTTTGAAAATCTATACTCCAACAAAATAGAAAATTTCGAAGACATCAACAGGTTTCTAGAGACATATGAATTGCCTAAACTGAACGAGGAGGACATACACAATTTAAATAGACCAATTTCAAGTAATGAAATAGATGAAGTCATCAAAAGCCTACCAACAAAGAAAAGTCCAGGACCAGATGGGTTTTCAGCCGAGTTCTACAAAACCTTTAAAGAAGAGCTCATTCCAATACTTCTCAAAGTATTCCAGAAAATAGAAGAGGAGGGAACCCTTCCAAACTCGTTCTATGAAGCCAATATTACCCTGATACCTAAACCAGACAGAGACACATCAAGGAAAGAAAATTTCAGAACAATATCCTTAATGAACATCGACGCAAAAATTCTCAACAAAATTTTAGCAAATCGCATACAAAAACATATTAAAAAGATAGTGCACCATGATCAAGTGGGTTTCATCCCAGGGATTCAAGGTTGGTTCAACATCAGGAAATCAATAAATGTAATTCACCATATCAATAGACTTAAAGTCAAGAATCACATGATTATTTCTATAGATGCAGAAAAAGCATTTGATAAAATACAGCACCCCTTCATGCTCAAAACACTAGAAAAAATAGGGATAGTGGGAACATTCCTTAACATTGTAAAGGCCATCTATGCTAAGCCCATGGCTAATATCATTCTAAATGGTGAAAAACTGAAAGCATTCCCCCTAAAAACTGGAACAAGGCAGGGATGCCCTCTTTCATCACTTCTTTTCAATATCATCCTTGAAACTCTAGCCAGAGCAATTAGACAGACCAAAGAAATTAAAGGGATACGAATAGGAAAAGAAGAACTCAAACTATCCCTGTTTGCTGATGATATGATTATATATTTAGAGGAACCAGGAAATTCCACCAGAAAACTTTTAGATCTCATAAGTGAATTCAGTAAAGTAGCAGGTTACAAGATCAATGCTCATAAATCCAATGCATTTTTATACATAAGTGATGAATCTTCAGAAAGAGAAATTAGGAAAACTACCCCATTCATGATAGTCTCAAAAAAATAAAATACTTGGGAATCAATCTCACAAAAGAGGTGAAAGACCTCTACAATGAGAACTACAGAACACTAAAGAAAGAAATTAAAGAAAACCTTAGAAGATGGAACGATCTCCCATGTTCTTGGATAGGAAGAATTAATATTGTCAAAATGGCCATACTAACAAAAGTGCTATACAGATTCAATGCAATTCCAATTAAAATCCCAATGATGTACCTTACAGAAATAGAGCAAGCAATTATGAAATTCATCTGGAAGAATAAAAAACCCAGAATAGCTAAAGCAATCCTTGGCAGAAAGAGTGAAGCAGGGGGTATCGCAATACCAGATCTTCAACTCTACTACAAAGCAATAGTAACAAAAACGGCATGGTATTGGTACCAAAATAGAAAGGTGGATCAATGGTACAGAATAGAGGACATGGACACAAACCCAAATAAATACAGTTTTCTCATACTAGACAAAGGGGCCAAAAATATGCAATGGAGAAAAGATAGCCTCTTCAACAAATGGTGCTGGGAGAATTGGAAATCCATACGCAACAGTATGAAACTAAACCCCTATCTCTCACCATGCACGAAACTAAACTCAAAATGGATTAAGGTCCTTGGAATCAGACCAGAGACCTTGCATCTTATAGAAGAAAAAGTAGGTCCAGAGCTTCAACATGTCGGCTTAGGACCAGAGTTCCTCAACAGGACTCCCATAGCACAAAAAATAAAAGCAAGAATCAATAACTGGGATAGATTCAAACTAAAAAGCTTTCTCTCAGCAAAGGAAACTATCAGCAATGCGAAGAAAGAGCCTACAGAGTGGGAGAAAATCTTTGCCAATCATACTTCAGATAGAGCACTAATCTCCAGAATCTATAAAGAACTCAAAAAATTCTACACCAAGAATGCAAATAATCCAATCAACAAATGGGCTAAAGAAGTGAATAGACACTTCACAGAAGAAGATCTACAAGTAATCAACAAACATATGGAAAAATGTTCAACATCTCTAGTAATAAGAGAAATGCAAATCAAATCCACCCTAAGATTCCATCTCATCCCAATTAGAATGGCGATTATCAAGAATACAAGCAACAACAGGTGTTGGCGAGGATGTGGGGAGAAAGGTACACTCATACATTGCTGGTGGGGCTGCAAATTAGTGCAGCCACTCTGGAAAGCAGTGTGGAGATTCCTTAGAAAACTTGGAATGGAACCACCATTTGACCCAGCTCTCCCACTCCTCAGCCTATACTCAAAGGACTTAAAATCAGCATACTACAGAGATACAGCCACATCAATGTTCATAGCTGCTCAGTTCACAATAGCCAGATTGTGGAACCAACCTAGATGTCCTTCAATTGATGGATGGATAAAGAAACTGTGGTATATATATACAATGGAATATTACTCAGCCATAAAGAATGATAAAATTATGCCATTTGCAGGCAAGTGGATGAAATTGGAGAATGTCATGCTAAGTGAGATAAGCCAATCTCAAAAAACCAAAGGACGAATGATATCACTAATAAGTGGATGATGACACAAAATGGGGGGTGGGAGGGGTTAGTGTTAGGGTTAGAGTTAGGGTTAGGGAGGGGGCAAGAATGGAGGAAGGAAGGACTGTATAGAGGGAAAAGAGGGGTGGGAGGGGTGGGGGGAAGGGAAAAATAACAGAATGAATCAAACAATATTACCCTATGTAAATTTATGATTACACAAATGGTATGCCTTTACGCCATGTACAAACAGAGAAACAACATGTATCCCATTTGTTTACAATTTAAAAAAAATCAGACCTATAATCATCATCAGAGAAACTGTGCAAGTAAAAAACAATGGAGTAGCATCTTGACAAAGAAGGAAATGTTAACTTAGAATTCTATACCCAAAAAAACTGTCCTTTAAAAAATGGTAGTGAAATAAAATCTTTTCCAGCCAAAAAAAAAAAAAAAAGAATGTCATTAGAATCTTAATGAGGATTATATTGAATCTGTATGATGCTTTTCATAGTATGGCCATTTTGACTATATTAATTCTGCCTATCCAAGAACATGGGAGATCTTTCCATCTTTTGAGGTCTTCTTCAATTTCTTTCTGTCATGTTCTATAGTTTCCATTTTAGAGATCCTTCACCTCTTTTGTTAGATTGACTCCCAAGTGTTTTGAAGGCTATTGTGAATGGGATAATTTCCCTAATTTCTTTTTTGGCAGATATGAAGTATCAGAATATAGGAGTATAGCAATATGATTGATTTAGTATTGATCTTATGCCCTGCTACTTTTCTGAATTAATTTATGAGCTCTAGAAATCTTCTGGTGGAGTTTTTTTTTTTTTTTTTTTTGATTACCTTTGCACACTTCTTTAAAATCAATTGTCCCTTAAGTGTCTCTAAAGGCCCTCTGTCCTGTTTTACTGACTTCATGTGACTAACTCGTGATTATAATAAATTCTCTCCCTGACTGCTTTTCACTGGCTCCCCCAACTGAATGCCCTCACCGCTTTAATATGCTTACCTAGATATACTGAAAATGAATTCTAAAAATCAGTGGAGCTTGGATTCAAACTAGGATTACTTCCAAGAACCACTTTTAAAATATTGAGGTATAAAAACTGTGTATTATACAGCCAAATAAACTCAAACAAATTCATGGTCATCTGACCCATAAAGTCTTTTGGTGTGTGTGGAAGCATGTAGAGGTCGGGTGAGTGTAGGTAATCCTAAAACATCATTATTAGATAATGGAAAAAAGACTACAGAGAGGAAAACTTGAGTACTAAACATTAAAATAACTTATTTCGACAAGTGCTTTAAAAATTCCTTTGGATTGTGAGATAATTGAACAAATTTTTATAAAATAGAATACAAAAATTTAAATAATAGCCCAGCCTCCCATGGCCAGTGGCCACCATGCCAACACCAGGTTTGTGCTCAGATGGTTTGTGCCAGTTGGCTTCTCCAGCCTCTGACTCAGTCCCCAACAAGGTAGGCAGTGACTGCATGCCTCTGTATGCAGATATTCACAAGCACCCAGGTGGAAGGACAATAAAGATGGCATGGAGTGGGGTCTTGGAAGCCACCTCCAGAAGATGCAGAGTGACAGAATGGCCAATCCACCTGTCTGCTCCCACTCAGTGAGCATCCCATTGGACCAGATATACCTTTTTTGTGGCAAAGGGATATGTTATAACATGTAATATCAGTGAAATGGGATCCAGTGATATGTGGCCCTTTGTCATTGGCTTTATTTATTTTTTATTTATCAATTTATTTTAGAAGAAGATGTACAAGTAATCAACAGATATATGAAAAAATGTTCAACATCCCTAGTAATAAGGGAAATGCAAATCAAAACTACCCTAAGATTTCATCTGACCCCAATTAGAATGGCGATTATCAAGAACACAAGCAACAATAGGTGTTGGTGAGGATGTGGTAAAAAAGGAACACTCATACATTGCTGGTGGGGTTGCAAATTAGTGCAGCCACTCTGGAAAGCAGTGTGGAGATTCCTCAGAAAGCTTGGAATGGAAACACCATTTGAGCCAGCTATCCCACTCCTTGGCCTATACCCAAAGGACTTAAAATCAGCATACTACAGAGATACAGCCACATCAATGTTCATTGCTGCTCAATTCACCATAGCCAGATTGTGGAACCAACCTAGATGCCCTTCAATTGATGAATGGATAAAGAAACTGTGGCATATATATACAATGGAATATTACTCCGCAATGAAGAATGATAAAATTATGGCATTTGTAGGCAAATGGATGAAACTGGAGAATATCATGCTAAGTGAGATAAGCCAATCTCAAAAAACTAAAGGACGAATGATCTCGCTGATAAGCGGATGAGGACATATAATGGGGGGTGGGAGGGGTTAGCATTAGGTTTAGGGTTAGGTTTAGGGTTAGGGATAAGGAGAGCGGTGAGAATGAAGGAAAGAAGGACTGTATAGAGGGAAAAGAGGGGTGAGAGGGGTGGGAGGGGTGGGGGGGAAGGAAAAAAAAATAAACATCATTGTCCTATGTAAATGTATGATTACACAAATGGTATGCCTTGACTATGTACAAATAGAGAAACAACATGTATCCCATTTGTATACAATAAAATAAATAAATAAATAAATAAATTTTACCTTAAACATTCAAAAAAAAAATTATTTTGGTACTGGGGATTAAACCCAGGGGCATTTAAACATTGAGCCACATTCTCAGCCCTTTTTATTTTTTGTTTTGAGACCCAACCTCATTAAGTTGCTGAGGCTGACTTCGAACTTGCAACCCTCCTGCCTTAGCTTCCCCAGCCACTGGATTAGAGGCATGTGCCACAGTCCCCAGCCAAAATATGCATCTTTCACTAATGGAGTTCTCACTACATAGTTTTCTGGGCCTCTAATGATTGTCACTCATAAGATCCCAATCTTGGTTTTTCAAGTTCATGAAGGATTGTGTCCAAGAGCTGAAGACCTCTCTGCTAAGCAATACCAACTTGTTGTAAAAGCGAAACCCTCTTTTTTGAAATATTTAAACTACCTTCTCAGCCTCATGAGTGTCATAGCTGTCCTTGTAACCATTTCAAGGATTGCATAGCCTTCACTGAAAGGAGACATATGAACATGAAGTTGCTGGAAGAGAACCAGAAGCACAAATATTTCCACAGCTTGCCAGAGTCTTTTCCCACTGGAGTTTTCTTTATATTATGTTGGTGTCTCTCCTTTCGTTTTTGACATTCATGAAGTCCTTCCCAGTTGAACTGCCTTTGCTGATGATTGGTTTGTACATAAATCAGGTTTTCTGACTCAACTCTGCTACTTATATGTCATTGTGTAAGCCTCAAAGCCCAAATATTATTTTACATGAATACTGGTTGATGCAGTGAACAATGTAGCTGACTGGGTTCAGTGGAGTGGATAAGACTCAAAAGTTCTATTGGGATCTAGTTTACAATTTGAACATCTGGAGAACTGAGACTGCCATGAGTTTCAAAACGTATATAACTGAAACATCCAAACAGTTTCTTGGCTAAAGTGCATGAGCTATGAGTAGGTTCAATGGTACCCTACAATGCTATCCTTCATCCTGCCTGTGGCGTGGTGTCTACCCTTTATACTACTTTACATTTTTCTACCTCATTTTTTATTTGTGCATTATACTTGTACATAGTGGTGGAATTTGTTGTTACATATTCATACATGCACAAAATATAACAATGTAATTTAGTCACTATCTCTCCCCAGCATTTCCCCACATCCCACCCCTTGGTCCCTTTCCTCTACTGATTTTCCTTTGATTTTCATGAGAGCTGCCCCCACCTTTCTTTTCTTTTTCCACTCTATCTTCCACAAGTGAGAGAAAAAATTCATCCCTTGAACTTCTGAGTCTGACTTATTTCATTTATCCTAATTGTTTCTAGTTTCACACATTTTCCTGCAAATGACATAATTTCATTTTTCTTTATGGCTGAATAAAACTCTATTGTGCGTGTGTGTGTGTGTGTGTGTGTGTGTGTGTGTGTGTGTGTTTCTATATACATGTGTGCATAGACAGTTGGGCTGGTTCATAGTTTGGTTATTGTGAATTATGATGCCTATAAAGATGGGTATGCGTGTATCACTGTGAATACTTCTTTACCCTCTTAACTGGAATCTTTATCACATTAGCAACTAGGGTGATAAGGAACAACTACAGATATTGCATCCTTTCTTCAAACACTCTCAAGGTTGTTTATGACTGTTATGGTTTAGATATTAGGTGTCCCCCAAAAGCTCATGTGTGAGACAATGTGAGGACATTCATAGGTGAAATGATTGGGATATGAGAGTCTTAACCAATCAGTGAATTAATCCCCTGGTGGGGATCAACTGAGTGGTAACTGAAAGCATGTTGGGGATGTCTGAAAGAGGTGGGTCATTGGGGGCAAGTTTGGGGGGTATTTATTTTGTATGTGGTGAATCTCTCTCTCTCTCTCTCTCTCTCTCTCTCTCTCTCTCTCTCTCTCTCTCTCTCTCTCTCTTTCTCTCTCTCTCTCTCTCTCTCTCTCTCTGCTTCCTGATCATGTTAGCTACTTTCCCCTACCACACTCTTGATGCCATGATGTTCTGCCTCACTTTGGGCCCCAAGAAATGGAGCTGGCTGTATATAGACTGAGACCTCTGGAATAATGAGCCCCCAAATAAACTTTTCCTTCTCTTAAATTATTCTTCTCATGACTTTTAGTCACAGCAGCAAAAAAGCTGACTAAAACAATGACTTAGTTACCTGGGCTGCCACTCAGGTGGCTCTTACACAGTGGCACCCTTTATTATGTTAACAGTTAAACCAACCATTCAGTTTACAAGTCAATGTACTTTTTCTTACACATCATAGGTCCTCTGATAATATTCTTTCTGCCAGACCACGGGGTCGTATTCAAAGGCAGCTATAGACTGTGAATTCTGTTAAGAAAAAGAAAAAAGATATCTTCAAGAAAGCTGAAAAATTAAAATTGTGAAACTTGGGAAATATAAAGCAAAAAGGCTTGAAGTTTCTCCAGTGACTTAGACGCAATGTTTACATGAATTTTTTAACTTCAGGGAGTATTTTAATAAAGCCTATTGTACAGTTAAATTGGCTATTTCCAATTAATTTGTTTTAATACTTTACAGGACCTTTCAGTGGTGTGGAGGTGTGGAGAATGTGCCAGAGCTTTAGAGACAGTCCACTTGGGCTGCTAGGTCTTTGCTTTTTTTTTCTCTCTCTCAATTTTTTTATTGGTGCATTATAGTTGTACATAATGATGGAATTTTTTTGTTACATATTCATACATGCACACAATGCATAACAATATAATTTGGCCAATATCACTCCCCAGCATTTCCACCCTCTCTGCCTCCCATGCCTTAGTCCCTTTCCTGTATTGATCTCCCTTTGATTTTTAGGAGATCCATCCCCATTTTTGTTTTCTTTACTCCTCTCTAGCTTCTGGGACTTTGCTTTTTTGACATGATTTCCACATACTGAAATCTGGGTACTGGGAATCCAGGCATTGGCTCCCAAAGTTAGAAAGTGATTGCTGAGAAGATTTATCATAGATATCTTAAATCTGAACATAACCAGACATGGTTGTTCCTTAGGAAGCTCCAAATCCTTTGATGTGTGACATTATTTGTTTGTGGATACAATAACTACACTCAGAGGACCCTGGAGGACAGGGATCATGAAGGGAGATTTTCAGGGTACTGAAAACTCTATAAGCTGGAAGGACTAAGCCCAAACACGTGAATGGACTGCTGTGTCCTCAAATAGACTACCTTTTCCCCCCCAGAAATGTAACTCATCCCTTTTTTTCTTCTTAACTGAGCCAAAATTGAAAATCAAGATGTCTCCTGTATGTGAATACCAGGAGCCTGGGAGCGGGTACTGTTTCCATTTCATATACACCTGCTTTCATCTGCTTGTCCAGGGATGGCCCTGAGAAGACACCGAATATTCACACCATCACAAGCAGGAGAACACTTTCTAAAGAAATAATCTTTTGAAATAAAATTTAAAGTAATATAGAAGTTTGGTAAGAAGCAGCAGATGTTTCTTTTCTCCCCTCATTTTATGAAGGTGTTAATGATCATGGCCATGATGTATGCATGAACTGATTTTCATATTTTGGGGTTTCATATCTGATTAAGTTTTGTTTTAATTAAACCATCATATTGAAAAGTAGAAATTGAAATACAGTTTTCTCTCTTTGTTATAAATATACTGTGGCTCCTTTGGGGGACTTCTGTTAGGTAATAGTCTATGTGAGAGAAAGAAACATGGTATCAAGTCATGTGAAAAATGCTAATGATAATGATAAAATAATGCTGTGATGATGTGCCTTCAATCAAATGACTTAGGAGGAGAAAATTTGTCCATATCAGATGGTAAAAATTAGTTTCTCACTGAATAAATACTGTTTCTGCATAAAGGAAGAAAACTTAAGAATATTTCAAAAAGCTTTTATTTCCCAAATACATTGAAATACTAGGTATAATACAGAGCATGTTCTAGAACCAACTTGTCTTTTTATTTTTCATCCCTGTAGGGTGATTTGTTGTATGATAGTTATTGTCTTATACATGTAGGTGTAAATAAGATGAAATGTCTCTTAGAAGTGAACAAGAAATACATATTGTGAACTTATTGAAAAAAAAATTTTTTATGTTCTCATTTTTCTTTGTACTGACGTTTTAAGAGATTTCGTTTTAACCATTATAAAAAACCTTAGTAACTTCAATGAAAACAATTTAGAAACAGTAACAGTGAGGTGATAATGATAATCAGAACTGGGATATTTCAAGTCAATATTCTTCTTCACCTACAACAGTCACAAAATCTGACCTTCAGTCTTTGGTGAAAGAAGTTCACAAACACACCACACCTGAAGGCTGAACTGGGTTCCCGGTGATGGAGATGGCAGAGAGCTTCCTGTGGACAAGTCTTGCAGCCCAGCCTAGCCCCATGCTCCACACATAACCCCCGCCACACACACTGTGCGCCCAAAGAGACCAGCTCCTGATTTCAGGACAGCTGGATCCACTCCTGGATTAGACAACATTAGTCTTTGTTTTCCTGGGCAACTGACCCTGTGGACCTCAATTTCACCTGCTATGAAATGGGGAGGCCTATTCTGACATTAAGAACCTCATTTTTGGGCTGGGGATATAGCTCAGTTGGTAGAGTGCTTGCCTCACAAGCACAAGGCCCTGGGTTCAAATCCCCGGCACCACAAAAAAAAAAAAAAAAAAAAAAAAAATTTAAATCAAATGATAGGGAGTCGGAACGGGATTTCAGGAATTTAGAGACAAACAGTGCCCAAAGAAGAGTTCGTAATGGCTTCAGCACAGCTCTGGAGTCGACCAGACACGGAAGCATCGTGATGTGGGGCCCACCAGACTGAGGATGGAAGCCTAGCTCTTACTGTGTATATCTCTGTTCTTCAGCTTTACCCACTCTACAGTGTGGATAATCAGAGTACCCACCTGCTACGCCTACCCCTCCCTGGTGAGTGTGGCCTGAGCAAACCTTCACAGACCACCTGCAGGTGAGAAGACTTCCCCAGACTTCACACCTCCAGACACTGGCAACTGGGCAGACACTGGCAGAGCAAATAGTGCTCTGAGGTCAACGAGCAAGAATATGCTCAGAGTATGCTTGTTCCCTCCTCCCAATTCGTAAATCAGATTTCCATCTCCCTGGAGGAACCGAACCCTCTTTGAACTACTGTATCTGCACATCTAGGACCCACGGGAATGGGTTTGCTATAAAAGGAGTTGTGTGCTTGCATCTCTGCCATGAGGACCTCACCAGAAATCAAGAAGATGCTGGCACCATGCTATTGAACCTCCGAACCCTGAGCCAAAGTCAACCTTTTTTGTAATAAATTAGTCTTAGATATTTTGCAATAAAGAGTGTATTAAAACATAGGACATACCCCATACTGTTAACAGTACTTCCTTCTTCGCTCTTTCCTTGTCATTCATGTAATTACCTCCTTCCTTTCTTTATGAATTCGTGGATTCTAGATATTTTATGTAAATAGAATCATATACTGATTCCTTTTGTTTCTGGCTTCTTTCAGGTAGTATAATAATTTTCAGTTTTCATCCATCTCAAAGCATATATCAGTACTTCATTCTTTTTATGGCTAAAAATATTCCATCACGTGGATATACTACTACTACATTTGATTTATATATTCATTAGTTGATGGACATTTGGGGTTGCTTGTGTGTAGTATTTGGCTATTATGAATACTGCTGTGTACATGTATGCACAAGTTTTTATAAACACATATTTTCATTTCTCTTTGATATGTACCTAGGAGTGGAATCACTTGGTAACTGTGTTTAAATTTTTGAGGAAATGCCAAAATTTTTCTATAGCAGCTGTATCATTTTGCATTCCCACTAGTTTCCCCACATATATTACACATCATTTGAAAAAAATATAGCCATATTAGTAGATGTAAATTGGTAATTCATTGTGTTTTCAATTTTTATCATCTTCCCAATGGCTAATATATTTAGTGTGTTTTCATGTGCTTTTTGGTTATTTTATACATTCTTTGTAGAAACATCTATCAAAGGCTTGGACCATTTTTAACTGGATCATTTGTCTCCTTATAGTTAGGTTGTGAGAGTTCTTAATACATTCTAGATACCAGACCATTATCAGACACAGTGCACAAATATTTTATTCCACTGTGTAGGTCATTTTTTTTTTTTTGCATTCCTATGGTGTCCTTTAAGCACATTTTTAAAAATTTGAAGTCACTTCTAATTTCAAAATGTACTTCTCATACTTTTAATATATTGGAGAATGTATTGTCTAATCCAAAGTCACAATAATTTATTCCTGTGCTCTCTTATAAGTGTTTTATAGTTTTAGCTCTTACCCCAGGATTTTGATTCATTTTTGCTAATCTTGTCTACAGTATGAGGTAGGAGTTGAAATTCATTCATTTACATGTGGATATCCTGTTGTCCTAGCAAGCAACATTTCCTGATGTTACTCTTCCTGTTCAGTTGTCTTGGCATCCTTGTCAAAAATTAAGTCATCATATATGTGTGGGTTTATCTCAAGATTCTCAATTCTGTTCCATTGATCAATATATCTATCTTTATGCTTTGTCTTGATTACTGCAGCTTTGCAATAAGTTCTGGAGCTCAAAAGTATAAGTCCTCAGCTGGGGTTGTGGTTCAGTGGTAGCATGCTCACCTAACACACGTGAGGCCCTGGGTTTGATCCTCAGCACCACATAAAAATAAAATAAAGGTACTGTGTCCACCTATAGCTAAAAGTATAAGTCCTCCAACCTGTTCTTCTTTTTCAAGATTACTTAAGATATTTTGGGTTGATGGAATTTCTATATACATTTTAGAATCGGCCTGTCAATTTCTGCAAAAACAGCAGTTGGAATTTTGGTAGAGATTACACTAAAAATGTATATCAACTTTGGAAATATTGTCATCTTAATATTAAATTTTCTAATCCATGAAAAAAATATCAAATGATACAAACCCTTGAAAGGGTCTAATTACTTAAAATCAGATTCAGAGGGGTCAACCACTGACCCAGGTCTTGAAATCTCCCATACTTTTTTTCATTATGGTCCTAGGAAAGGGACTCAGCAAAGAGTTCTGTTTGCTGAAAATTGTCACCTCCAGGTCTGAATAAACAGGAGGCTCCAGTTTCATCAAACTGCCACCACAGGCCCAAAGCAACAAGGTCAACCAATCATGGAATAAAGTCTCCAAAACTGTGAGCCAAAATAAACCTTCTCACTGTATAAATTTATTTTTCTCTGGTATTTGCTATACTGACAGAAATCTAACAGCAGGAATGTGGAGCCAGAGTTCTGTTCCTGCATCCTAGTCCCCACTCTCCCTGCTGAAGAGCTCCAATGCTTTCTAGCTCAGGCTCCCATTATTGTTGGTCTCTTCTGCCCCCTAGTGCACTCTCCCCTTCAGATTGTACTCCAGGCAGCCAACTAGAGAGTTTGAGGTTAAAGAACTGAAATTGCCCAAAATCCCAATCTCCAGTTCCAAGCTTGCTCCACACCATGTCCAGAAGTACTGATTCTCCCAGGTCTCTAGCTGGTCCTGGTCAAATCCCAAGTTACTATGTGTCTTAGACAAGAAATTCTCCCTCTGTGTCTCCATTAACTCATCAGAAGGAGGGGCTAGAAAATTCTTGCTGAGTAAGTAATTCTGTGACAAACTACAGAGGGAGAACTCTAACCTGATTTCCTGGGAGAGTGTTAAGTTGGGGGCTGCTCCCCCTACCCCAGGGTCACCAGAGGAGTTGGGGTCTTTGGGAACCCTTCAGAGGGTGTTTAGGATCTGCAAATCAGCCCCTGATTATGATTCTGAAAGACTTAGAACAATTGTTAAGTCCCCAGGCCAATGTTTTGTCATCCTCTGCCTCAGACTATTCAGGGGTCCCCAGGGGGAAGATCTAGATAAGAAGGACCAGTGGCTTGTGTTTGGGGACAGTAGGACTCCATAAGCATGTCCTGTATTTTGTGGGGGTAAGGGGAGTCTTGGGGATTGAACTCAGGACTTGGCCCATGCTAAGCTCTGCTGTACCACTGAGCTACACCTCCAGCCCTGTTCTATGATGATCCAAGAGAAGGGGTTTTCTGCAAAGCAAACTGAGAGGGGAGCAAGGGCTTGGCTTGGTCTCACAAAAGTACAAGTACTCACTGACTTGTACATAAATGTTTACTGGGGTCAGACCTGAGGACATAAAGAGAGTGGGTCTGAGCCAAGGGGGTCTGTCCAGTGATGGGGAGAGACCTATGGCCATTTTAGGAGACATAAAGGGAAAGGAGGGATGCTACCTCTGTGGGCAGATATTCACGTGGGTCTCACAAATGAATGAGCACTGGCTGGTGACAGGGGCACCCAGCAGAGGCAGCAGCGGGCAGTAGAGAGGGAAGGGTGGGTGCCAAGGAAGTAAGAAGCACACGGGGTAGGACCAGCAGACCATAAAGTTTCCAGACCTTGGTCCTGCAATCCAGGAGGAGACTTTAGAGAAATTGAAGTAGGGGACTGTCAAGAGTCAGGCTTTATTTTGAAAAACATTGGCTCTGGGTTGGGAGGTGTGAGGCCAGATTTGAAGACCAGGAACCACAACCAGCACCTGGGGATGGCAGGAGGTGCAGGTCACATGGTGACCAGGAGCCAAAATTCCTATGGAATTAATGAGTGAACTTAGAGGGACAATACCAGAGAGGAATGGACACTCTCACGGACTGTCTATAGACATTTAAATATACAACAAACCCAGCAAGAGGTAGCAAGTTATTGAAAGAAATTGTGTTTATCTAAAGTATATAATTCCCTTTCTAGGAATTTATCCTGGTGGGGCAGGAAATAATCAAAGTCATAAACAAAGATTTACAAATAAGATGTTTATCTCAACATTATTAATGACAGAAGAAAACTAGAAATAATCCAAATATCCATGATTTTTTAAAATTTATTTTTATTGTAAACAAATGGAATACATCTTCTTTCTCTGTTTATACATGAAGTAGAGGCATACCATTTGTGTAATCATACATTTACATAGGGTAATGGTGTTTGATTCATTCTGTTATTTTTTCATCCCCCCCTCACCCCTCTTTTCCCTCTATACTGTCCCTCCTTCCTCCATTCTTACCTTCCTCCCATCCCCCATTATGTATCATCATCTGCTTATCAGAGAGATCATTCGTTCTTTGGTTTTTTGAGATTGGTTTATCTCACTTAGCACAATATTCTGCAATTTCATCCATTTGCCTGCAAATGCCATAATTTTGTTATTCTTTATGGTTGAGTAATATTCCATTGTATATATATACCACAGTTTCTTTATCCATTCATCAACTGAAGGGCATCTAGGTTGGTTCCACAATCTGGCTATTGTGAATTGAGCAGCTATGAACATTGATGTGGCTGCATCACTGTAGTATGCTGATTTTAAGTCCTTTGGGTAAAGGCCAAGGAGTGGGATAGCTGGGTCAAATGGTGGTTTCATTCCAAGTTTTCTGAGGAATCTCCACACTGCTTTCCAGAGTGGTTGCACTAATTTGCAGCCCTACCAGAAATGTATGAGTGTACCTTTCTCCCCACATCCTCGCCAACACCTGTTGTTGCTTGTATTCTTGATAATCGCCATTCTTATTGGGGTGAGATGGAATCTTAGGGTAGTTTTGATTTGCATTTCTCTTATCACTAAAGATGTTGAACATTTTTTCATGTATCTGTTGATTGTTTGTAGATATTCTTCGGTGAAGTGTCTGTTCATTCCTTAGCCCAATTGTTGATTGGGTTATTTGCATTCTTGGTGTAGAATTTTTTGAGTTCTTCATATATTCTGGAAATTAGTGCTCTATCTGAAATATGAGTGGCAAAGACTTTCTCCCACTCTGTAGGCTCTCTCTTCACATTGCTGATAGTTTCCTTTGCTGAGAGAAAGCTTTTTAGTTTGAATCTATCCCAGTTATTGGTTCTTGCTTTTATTTCTTGTGCTTTGGGAGTCCTGTTAAGGAAGTCTGATCCTAAGCCGACATGTTGAAGATTTGGACCTACTTTTTCTTCTATAAGATGAAGTGTCTCTGGTCTGATTTCAAGGTCCTTGATCCATTTTGAGTTGAGTTTTGTGCAGGGTGAGAGATAGGGGTTTAGTTTCATTCTGTTGCATATGAATTTCCAGTTTTCCCAACACCATTTGTTGAAGAGGCTATCTTTTCTCCATTGCGTGTTTCTGGCACCATTCTCTAGTATGAGAAAACTGTATTATTTGGGTTTGTGTCCATGTCCTCTATTCTGTACCATTGATCTACCTGTCTATTTTGGTACCAATACCATGCCATTTTTATTACTATTGCTTTGTAGTATAGTTGAAGACCTGGTATTGCAATACCCCCTGCTTTACTCTTCCTGCTAAGAATTACTTTAGCTATTCTGGGTCTCTTATTCTTCCAGATGAATTTCATGATTGCTTGCTCTATTTCTGTAAGGTATGTTATTGGGATTTTAATTGGAATTGCATTGAATCTGTATAGCACTTTTGTTAGTATGGCCATTTTGAAAATATTAATTCTTCCTATCCAAGAACATGGGAGATCTTTCCATTTTCCAAGGTTTTCTTTAATTTCTTTCTTTAGTGTTCTGTAGTTCTCATTGTAGAGGTCTTTCGCCTCTTTTGTTAGATTGATTCCCAAGTATTTTATTTTTTTAGAGGCTATTGTGAATGGGGTAGTTTTCCTAATTTCTCTTTCAGAGGATTAATCATTTGTGAATAAAAATGCATTGGATTTATGAGCATTGATCTTATATCCTGCTACTTTACTGAATTCACTTATGAGTTCTAGAAGTTTTCTGGTGGAATTTCCCAGTTCCTCTAAATATACAATCATGTCATCAGCAAATAGAAATAGTTTGAGTTCTTCTTTTCCTATTTGTATTCCTTTAATTTCTTTGGTATGTCTAATTGCTCTGGCTAGAGTTTCAAGGACAATGTTGAAAAGAAGTGGTGAAAGAGAGCATATCTGCCTTGTTCCAGTTTTTAGGGGGAATCCTTTCAGTTTTTCACCATTTAGAATGATATTGGCCATGGGCTTAGCGTAGATGGCCTTTACAATGTTAAGGAATGTTCCCACTACCCCAATTTTTTCTAGTGTTTTGAGCATGAAGGGATGCTATATTTTATCAAATGCTTTTTCTGCACCTATTGAAATAGTCATGTGATTCTTGACTTTAAGTCTGTTGATATGGTGAATTACATTTTTTGATTTCTGAATGTTGAACCAACCTTGCATCCCTGGGATAAAATCCACTTGATCGTGGTGCACTCTTTTTAATATATTTTTGTAGGTGATTTGCTAAAATTTTGTTGAGAATTTTTGCATCAATGTTCATTAAGGATATTGGTCTGAAATTTTCTTTCCTCGATATGTCTGTCTGGTTTAGGTATCAGGGTGATATTGGCTTCATAGAATGAGTTTGGGAGTGTTCCTTCCTCTTCTATTTTATGGAATACTTTGAGGAGTATTGGAATGAGCTCTTCTTTAAAGGTTTTGTAAAACTCAGCTGAGAACCTATCTGGTCCTGGACTTTTCTTTGTTGGTAGGCTTTTGATGACTTCTTCTATTTCATTACTTGAAATTGATCTATTTAAATTATGTATGTCCTCCTGGTTCAGTTTAGTAATTCATATGTCTCTAGAAACCTCTTGATGTCTTTGAGATTTTCTATTTTGTTGGAGTATAGATTTTCAAAATAGCTTCTAATTATGTTTTTTGTATTTCACTGGTGTCTGTCGTGATATTTCCTGTTCATTATGAATTTTAGTAATTTGAGTTTTCTCTCTCCTTTGTTAATGTGGTTAAGGGTTTATTAATTTTGTTTATTTTTTCAAAGAACCAACTTTTTATTTTGTCAATTTTTTGATTGTTTCTTTAGTTTCAATTTCAATGATTTCAGCTGTTTTTAACTATTTCCTGTCTTCTACTACTTTTGGTGTTGCTCTGTTCTTCTTTTTCTAGGGCTTTGAGCTGTAGTGTTAGGTCATTTATTTGTTGAATTTTTTTTCTTTTATTGAATGCACTCCATTAAATAACTTTTCCTCTAAGTACTGCTTTCATAGTCTTTCAGAGATTTTGATATGTGTATTTTTGTTCTCATTTACCTCTAAGAAATTTTTTATTTCCCCCCTGATGTCCTTTGTTATCCATTCATCATTCAATATCATATTATTTAATATCCAGGTGTTGGGGCAGTTTCTGGTTTTTACTCTGACATTTGATTCTAATTTCAATCCATTATGATCTGATAGAGTACAAGGTAGTATCTCTATCTTCTTGTATTTGCTAACAGTAACTTTGTGGCATAATATATGGCCTATTTTAGAGAAGGATCCATGTGCTGCTGAGAAGAAAGTGTATTCGCTCTTTGTTGGATGGTATATTCTATAAATGTCTGTTAAGTCTAAATTATTGATTGTGTTATTGAGATCTATGGTTTCTTTGTTCAATTTTTGTTTGGAAGATCTGTCCAGTGGTGAGAGAGGCATGTTAAAATCACCTAGTATTATTGTGTTGTGATCTATTTGATTTCTGGAATTGAGAAGGATTTGTTTGACGTACATGGTTTCCCCCTGAATGTAATGTAATTTGGTTCTTTTCTCTCACAGCCTTTAAAATTCTGTCTTTATTTTGTATGTTAGGTATTTTCATTATAATGTGCCTTGGTGTGGGTCTGTTGTAATTTTGTATATTTGGAGTCCTATAAGCCTCTTGTACTTGATTTTCCATTTCATTCTTCAGATTTGGGAAATTTTCTGATATTATTTCATTGAATAGATTGTTCATTCTTTGGTTTGTTTCTCTAAGCCTTCCTCAATCCCAATAATTCTTAAATTTGGCCTTTTCATGATATCCCACAGTTCTTGTAGATTCTGTTCATGATTTCTTACCATCTTCTCTGTTCAACTTTGTTTTCAAGGTTAAATATTTTGTCTTCAATATCTAAGGTTCTGTCTTCCAGGTGTTCTATCCTATTGGTTATGCTTTCTATGGAGTTCTTAATTTGGTTTATTGTTTCCTTCATTTCAAGGATTTCTGTTTGTTTTTTTTTTTTCAATATCTCTAACTCTTTATTGAAATGATCTTTTGCTTCCTGTATTTGCTCTTTTAACTGTTGATTGGTGTGATCATTCAATGCCTCCATTTGCTCTTTCATCTCATCATTCAATGCCTGCATTTGCTCTTTCATCTCATCGTTTGCTTCTCTGATCATTTTAATTATGTACATTTTGATCTCCCTTTCTGTCATTTCTTCTGCCATGCTGTCGTTGGATTTTATTGATGTAACATCTAGATTTGTTTGGGGCATTTTCTTCCCTTGTTTTCTCATATTGTTCAGGAATCAGTGGATCATTAAGATATTGCAGATTTCCTCTATTGACTTCTAATGTCCCTGAAGATTGCTAGTATATCCCCTCTTATCCTTCAGAAGCCTGAAGTCTTGGAGGAACTTGATAATGCATTGCTCCACAAGGAAGCTGCCCCTCTAGGGGTGGAGTGTTCAGGTGGGGTATATTCCCTCCTAGTGGGCAGAGGCGCCTCCACTTGTTGACCAATGGTCAGTCAAAAGGCGGACTAGACTGCCAGCTGGGGCATGGCTGTCTGGGTCTGTATCTCTGGTTCTACTGCCCTGGTGGGAAAGCCTCGCCCAGCAGGGAAGACTTACCCAGTGGGGATGTCTCACTGGGCAGCTCTCCTCAAGTTCCCTTCAGTCCAGAACTACCACCTGGGCTGGGCAGCCCTCCTCTGTGACGTTCCCTAGGGTCCTGAACTACTGCCCAATCCTAGGACCCTCGCTCTGTGCTGAAGCATCTCGCTGGGCGGCCCTTTCTCTGAGAAACTGCCTGCGGTCCGGTCCTGCCACCAGTCCTGGGACCCTTGCTCTCCTCCGAAGCCTCTCGCTGAGCAGCCCCTCCTCTACAATGTTCCTGGTTGTCTGGGTTCACAGCTTCAGTGGGGGAGTCTCACTGGGCAACTCTACTCCACAAAGTTCCCTGCGTTCTGGGACTACCATCCCGTCTGGGTAGCCTCGCCCAGTGGGAGAGATTCTGAGCGCTTTTCCCGAGTCTCTCAATACCTTCTGTTCTTGAATCCTGAGTCCTGGAGCGGCATGAAATGCAGTCCCCCTCTAGTCCGCCATCTTGAAAACCTCCAGGAACTGATGTTTTTAACACTGAGGTAGGGTGTCTTGTACAATTAGAAGTGAGGACATTTTACCTGAGGCTTCAGCAGAGGGGCCTTGGGCTCTCACACTCACAGGTGACCAACCAATGGCCTCAGGACATGGTGATTCTCTAAAGTGGGTGGCATGGAAGGTCACCTGCTATCTTCCTTTGGTGGAAAAATCAATATTTATTGGAAACACTTCATTCAATTGTGAATGTCAGCAGGAAAACTAAGTCCTATATTGAGACTAGCAGAATCTAGTGCTCCAACCACACTCTGACAATGAAGGAGTGGTAAAACTACATTCCAGCCCCATCCCAGCCCCTCATACAGTCCCTGGGCTCCAGCCACTTTACCGTATCATGGGAGTTAGAGGTGGTAGGACGCAGGGTCAAGAGTCAGGCCTGTGTCACCTTGGGTTGGGACTGAGGGTACAGAGTGTCTTCTCATCGGCTCCTGTTGGAGTCTCCCATGGCTTCTGAAGCATAAGACCTTAAATACAGTGACTCAAACTAATATGCATTTATTCTCTCAAAGGTCTGGAGGTTAGAAATCTGAAATGTATTTTTGGGAGCTAAAACCAAGGTGTCAGCAGGGCCCTGCTCCTTCTAAAGGCTCTGGAGGAGAATTCATTTCCTGGCCTTTTCCAGTTGCTAGAGGACACTGCATTCCTGGGCCACCTAGGGACTCCAGATTCCTGTCCCCTGGCCCTTTCCTCCAACTTCAAAACTAGTAATGTAGCATCTACAAATCTCTCTTTTTGCCTTTCAGGCTCTCTTTCCCTTGCTCTCCCTCCCCGACTTCTCTCTCCTCACTCTCTCTCTCTCCCTCTTTCTCTCCTTTGCTTTCATCCCCACATCTTCTTCTCTCACTCTGACCTCCCTCTCCTTCTTTCCCTTGTAAAGACCCTTCCTTGAGCCCATCCAGATAGTTTCAAATAATCTCTCACCTCAGTCTCCTTAACATCATCCTCTCTACGAGATCTTTGTTATCACACAACATAACAGATTCAGAGTTTGTGGGTTAGGGTTAGGAAGCACTGTCTTTGGAGTCCTTCATCCAGCTGACCTCAGCTCCATTCTCAGTTCTCTGGGTATTTGGAGAACCTTCTTCCCTATTCTTCTCCTTTTGTATCTTGTACAATCTCCAGTCTGGGCTATTATTGGGGCCTCTCAGCCCAGGCGCAACCCTGCCTTCCTCCCATGTCTCCCGTGGTCCCTTATGCTTTGGGAATCACGAAGGAGGGACTGATTTCAGGCACAGCTCTGAGGCACTTCCTTCCTATGATCTCCGATGAGTCCTGTCCAGACCCTACTTCTTCATTGCCAAACCACCTTTGAAGGAAGATCCTATGAGGATCTTCGTTCTACAATGGAGACACCATGGCCCAGAGACCCAGAGTGAACTGATCAAAGCCATAGCAAGGACTCAAGTCAGATCCCATTGCTGACTCAGATGTGGGCCATCCTCAATTCATTCCAGCTGGGCCCCCTGATCTATCCAGTATAACTAGAACTATTCATTCCACATGTATCCACTATTCAGCTCAATACTAAGCAAAGCTTTAGGACCTGAGGACATAGCCTAAATGACCTGGGGTCTCAGTCTTAGAGGAAAATACCAGTGGTTGACACAGGCTGAGAACAAATACCACATGATGTCTAATATGTTGTGCCATGTGTTATTTAAGAGGGGAGTGTGACAACTGCTGGTTTAGCTGAACAGTCAAGAAGGGCCACCCCAAATGATTGAAGGGACTAACACTTCAGGAACCTGGGGAGGAGTGCTCCTGGCAGAAGGAAATGCAAGTGCAAAGGCCCTGAAGTGGAAATGTATCTAGCAAGTTGTAGGGACAGTAAGGAGGCCAGGAGTCAGGATCCAAGGAACAAAGAGGGGAAGAGAGGCAGGGGAGGAAGTCATAAGTGTCCTAAGGGTCTTGCAGACATCTGCAGTTGGCACTTCAAGATATCATATGGGACATACCCTTTTTTCTTTTTATGAGCATGGTCTTGCTAAGTTGCCCAAGCCATTCTGGAAATTGTGATCCTCCTGCCTCAGTCTCCCAAGTAACTGGGATTACAGTCGTGCACCACTGTGTACTGCTATCAGGCCCGTTCTTGAAGAAGCAATTCTATTTTTGCTAACATGAACGTGAGTAGTGCTATGGTTTGAGCCTGTCTCCCGAAGGTTCATGTATTGAGAGCTTGATCCCCAGTGTGGTAATGAAGGAAATGAGGAACACTTGAGATGTGGCACCTACTAGAAAGTCTTTGGGTTTATGGGGAAGCTGCAATTAAAGGCATATTGAGGTAGTTCTCGTGCAACCCATTAGTAGTTCTTGGCTGAGGGTTGTAACAAAAGCCTGAATCGGGCCTCATCCAACTCTCTCATTTCCTATTTGGCAAAGCAATCACTTGCTCCTGCACACACTCCCACCATTGCCATTGGTCATGAGGTGATGAAACCCAGAGAGATGATTTCTAGTGCCTGCACACCATTTGGACTATGAGCTAAATTAACCACTTTTCTTTTTTTAAAATATTTTTTAGTTGTCAATGAACCTTTATTTTATTTATTTATATGTGGTACTGAGGATCAAACCCAGGGCCTCACACATGCCAGGCAAGTGCTCTACCACTGAGCCATAACCCCAGCCCCAACCTCTTTTCTTTATGAAAATTAGCCTGCATCAGGTATGTCATTATGGTGATGCAAAGCTCACTAATACAAGTATGTACTGTTGTTTGCAATTTTAAAACAAGACATTACAGACATGGGCACAGGAATTGCTCAAGGCTGAAGCCCCTCATGGAAAAGCAAACCTGAAATTGGCTAACAAGGGTCAATTGGTTCCAAAGACCAACAGTATGTGACTACTATCAGTGAGATGCTGGATGCAGAGGCTATGTTCACTTAAATGGAAACAAAGTACTCATGGACAGCAAGGCTTGAAGGGACCAAGTGGTCACTTCCCTGGAATAATGTAGTGGATCTGTAGACTTCAGAGACTAGAGGTGGGCTGGCTGCTTCTAGTTGCACTGCAGAAACTCAAAACCTAGAATTCTCACTTCAACAGGGTCGTTCCCACCCTGGATGCAGGACCAGGCATGTCTCCATCTCTCATGAACCCCCATGATCTCTTACTGGGAGGGTGAGCCTGTTCCCAGTGCTCCTTGCTGTCTCAGCTCCAAGAACATGCTCTCATGTGAGAGACAAGAAATGAGAAACATGGGAGCTGGGGCTGTATCTCAGTAGTAGAGCAATTGTCTAGCATGTGTGAGGCACTGGGTTCGATTCTCAGCACCACATATTTTAAAAAATAAAGATCCGTCAACAAATAATATGTGTGTGTGTGTGTGTGTGAGTGTACATATATAAAAGAAAAGAAATGAATCGAGGGAAATACAGCTCCCTGAAAGCCAGGGAAGTTCTCCTGGTTCCCTGCTTGCTATAGTTTAGATATTGAATGTCCTCCGATGTTCCAGGTGATCCTATTGGGAGGTACCATTGACCTTTAGGAGGGGTTTTGTGGGGAGATCCTTAGATCATGGAGGCTTGCCCCCAAAGGGGATTTTGGGACCCTTGCCCTTCTTGCTTCACCTGTTTCCCAACCATGAGTTGAGCAGTTTTCTCTGCCATGTAGTCCATTGTCTTTGCCATTTGGCATCTGAACCAGAAACATAAAAGTTACGGATCTGCCCAATCATGGACTAGAACCTCTAAAATCATGAGCAAAATATTTTTCTCTTCATTATTTAATTATAAAAAGTATTTTTGTTATAGCAATGGAAAGCTGAACGCCCCAGTTCCTCCCTTGGACCAAGGAAAAGGCCCAGAAATGACAAAATTTGGGGAGGGGAGAAGTTTCAAACAGGGAAGGTATTGTGATGTCCTCTGAAAGGAAAGGTTATTCTGGCATGAGAAGATGGTGGCATCAGAAATTCAGCCCAGCATGGCTTCAACAAGCCACAGAGAAACTAGTGCTATGATTTGCATATGGTTTATACCCCAAGAGTTCATATGTGGGAGATTTGGTCCTTGATGTGGCAAAATTGTGATGAAGTCTTTAAGAGTGGGAAACAGGTCATCAGGGGGGAGATTAAGGTAATTCTCATAGAACCCCAGTTAGTTCCCATTAAGAGTGAGTTGTTATGAAACAGCAAGCCTTGACCCCTCTCCACTCTCTTGTCTCACTATATGATCTTCCTGTCCTGCATGCACTCCTGCCATGACACCACCCACTGTGATGTGATGCAGTCAAAGGAGGCCTTCATCAGAAACTGAACCACCTGGGCTTGGACTTTCAGCCTCCCAAACTGGGGGATAAATAACCTCTAAATAACCCAGCCTCAGGTATTTTGTTATAACAAAAAACAGACTAACACAGCTAAATGAGCTGAGGCTAAGAAAAGAAGTGCTGGACTCAGAATAGATGAACCCAGATGGCCTGACAGAGGTGTGCAATCAGACAGGTGTGTGACCAGGCACCTACTGGGAACAATGCATCTCTTAACCAAATGCTCTGCTACTCTGGGTGACTGTGCCCAGGGTTAGCATCTCTGAGACTTTTGTGCTTCATTTGGGCTTTTTTGACAAAATTCAGAACCACAGATATAAATCAATCACACTTAGAAAAGAAGACCCCTGCACTGACACACTGGACCACTATTTCTAAGTATAGCCCCAGATGTGCCTAGGGTGTTGGAGAAGAGTACAGAATTCCAGAAAAGACACAGAACAGAGCAGGAGAATTCTGAAAATTCCCCTTAATTATAACCATGAAGGCCAGATGATCACAATGGAGTACACTCTTCTCTTCTCCTTCAAGAGGATCCTGAATTTTCTTTGCTCTTTATATTTTTGTTAGGATTTCAGAATCTATTTCTCAAATTCTAACACACAAATGAATTGGAGTCTGAACTTTTGAATTGGGTTCATATTGAATTTACATACTAAATTAGGAAGAAACTGACATCTGTACTACTGAGCCCATCAATCTATGAACGATCTGTATCTGTACATTTATTGTCTTACTTTCAATAAAGATGCATGAGTTTTTCCATTTGTCTTGAACATCTTTCTAGATTACTCCCATAGTGATTTATATGTTTAATTTTACTGTAAATTGTATCATTTTTAAGCAGTATTTTTGTTCATTTTACAAACACAGACTATATATCTAGAAACACACACACACTATATGTGCCAAGTTTTCTTATTGATTCTATTAGTCTATCTGTGAATTCTTTAGGAATTGTTACATACATAAAACATACCATCTGTGAATAGTGACAGTTGTTGCTGTCCTCCCAATTCTTGTACCTTTTTTTCTTGCCTTACACCCTACCCCCAGGCTAGCTTCCCACAACCATATGCAACAATGAATGGGCAAACTCATCCTGTTACAAAGGGATGTGTTTAAACATTTCACAATTAGACAAGATGGCTGATGTTTCTTTAAAGAAATCCTCATCAGGTTAATAAAGTTTTCTTCTGTTCCTTGTTTACTAAGTTTTTAATAAATAATTCATTAGATTTTATTCAATGCTTATTCTGCATATTTTTGTATGCTTATATGATTTTTCTCTTTTCTAATGGTGCACATAATGTACTATTTCTGATATAAGGCCAATCTTGCATTCCTCAAATAAATGAACTAGATTTGTCCATTATGTGCTGTCATGTAATACTGCTGGACTCAGTATGATAGTGTATTGTTCAGAAAACATGCATTTGTATACCTGAGTGAGATTCAGCTATAATATTCTTTTTCTGACTGTTCTTATTAAGTTTTGTGGCCAAGGTTATACTTGCTTCATAAAATGAGTTTTGAGGGGTTCTCTCTTTCTTTGTACCCTGGAAGAGTTTGTGTTAAAATGGAACAATGGGGCTGGGGAGATAGCTCAGCTGGTAGAGTGCTTGCCTTGCAAGCACAAGGCCCTGAGTTCGATCCCCAGTACCGCAAAAAAAAAAAAGGAACAATATTTTCCTTGTATGGTTAGTCAAACTTGCTAGCGAAACTACGTGAGCTGGGAATTTTCTTTGTTGAAAAAATTTTGACTAATGAGTCAATGCCTTTAGTGGCTTTAAAATAATTGAGATTTTCCTTTTTTTTTTTTTTTTTTTGGTGGTCAGATGATCATTTATTAAAATATTTTCCCATGTATTTCTTAACTAGCTGGGCACTCCACTGCACCACTGTTGATATCATTTATGATGTCATGAGGGTGGTGGCCATCGACATTACAGTCCACAGACTGGACAGTCCCCAGAATATCCTTAATGGTTCCAGAAAGTTTTCTAGCTAAAGATTGATGATGCATCTGTCGGGTAATGTTGACAATTTCATCGAAAGTGATGTTTCCACTCTGTGTGTAATGTTTTTCTGTTTCTTTCTGTCTCTTGGTGGCTCCTTGAAGGCTTTTATGATTAGGGCAGAGGCAGAAGGTACCACCTCAATCTGGGCCTGTCTGTTCTGAATGGTCAGTTTCACTGTAATCCTCAGACCCTCCCAATCTCCAGTTGCTTTGGCAATGTCAGCACCAACCTTTTTTGGAGACAGACCCAAGGGGCCGATCTTGGGGGCCAGGGCAGACGTGGCGCCGACCTCACCGGTGCACCTCAGGTACACAACTCTGATCTCTTTGGGATTGAACTTGGGAGGCATGGTAGAGGTGGCTGCTCTCAGACGAACCCGGATTCACGACGACCAAAAAGAGAGTTGCACCTTGACCTCCTCTGAGCCAAAAGCGAGAATTTTCTATTATCTAGTCAAATGTGTGTTCAAATAAATTGTTTCAAATTTTGCTCATTTCATCTTCAATCACTGGCATGTTGTTTATAATGACTTCCACATTTCAGGCTCTGCATGTGTCAAAATGTCCTATTTCATTCCTGATATAGGTGGTTTATGTCTTTTTCCTTTTCTTGATAAACAACTTTGCTTGTTTGCTGTCATCTGACTAGATATTTCTTTTCTATTTCACTCTTTTTTGCTCGTCTTTTTTATGACCCTCATTCTATTTTCTTCTGTGTATTTTGATATTCTCTGACTTCTAAGGTATATTCTTAGCTCATTAGTTTCAACCTTTTGTCCTGAATATACGCACATTTTCACTTAATTTAATGTACCAGTTTAGCTGCATCCCACCTATTTTACATAGTCTCATCATTGCTCAGTTCAAATGTTACCTCATTTTCATTTTTTAGTTTTCTGACTGTTGGACTATTTGGTAGTGTATAATTTGTAAACATGTAAAAATATTCTAGTTATATATTTGCTATTGATTTCTAATTTAATTGTATGTATTTAGGGAACATACTCTGAATAATTTCAACTCTTTGAAATTTGATGTAGAGACTTACTTTATAACCCAATACATATTTGCCAGAGTTCCATGTCTATTCTTGTCTTTGAAGATTATATACACATTGTAACAGTTGAATATAATGTTCTATCTCTAAGTCCATCGAGTCAAGCCAATTATGATCTTTCAATCTTCAATCTTCTATTTTCCTTTTGATTTTTCTCTTTCTCCTTAGAATTGTGAATATCTCTATATTTCATTGTAGCTTAACCAGTTATTTATATATATGATACATATAATATGTAAATTTATACTTATATTTATTTATATATGTATATATTCTTATATTTAGACCAGGGGATTGAACCCAGGAGTGCTTAACCACTGAGCCACATCCCCAGCTCTATTTTGTATTTTACTTAAAGACAGGTTCTCAGAGTTGCTTGGTGCCCTCACTTTTGCTGATGCTGGCTTCAAACTCACAATCCTCCTGCCTCAGCCTCCTGAGCTTCTGGGATTACTGGCATGTGCCACCGTGCCAGACCTTCTTATATTTTATTTTGAGACAGGGTTTCACTAAGTTGCTTAGGGCCTTGCTAAATTGCTAAGTCTGGCTTTGAACTTGAAATCCTCCTGCCTCAGCCTCCTAAACAGTTGGGAATTACAGACTTGTCTATCATGCCTGGCTTGCTTAATATTTTTGAGACTACATTATTAGGTATATACAAATTTAAAAGTTGCCTTCCTGATGAAATAAAAGTTTTATTAGAATAAAATAACTTTATTTCATATAATACTTTTTACCTTAAAGTTTTTGTCTGATATCAATATAACTATGCCAGTTTTCTTTTGGGTAGGAATTTCATGGTATCCTTTTCCATCTGTTACTTTTGGCTCTTCTCTGTCCTAGCCCACAATTCCTGAAAATGGGAGTTTTTCTCCAAATGACTTCATGCAACATTCCCTTGTAAAACATATACCAAGCACTTATGTTACAAGTCAAGTCTGTTCTCCATATGTTTTCAAGAGTTTAGTTGCACCTATATGGTGGAATTTCTTGGCCTTTTCTATTCAGTGTTTAAGGCTGGGACAGAATTAACAGGTACCCTTCTTTTGTTGTGCTTTCAGAACATGTATATTGATGTCTGTTTTGGGCCATGTCAGTAAGCAATACTGCAGGGTGCAGAAAATCCCATTCAAATGTCCTCAAACAAGGAGACTTGAATAACTGGAAATCCAGACTCAGAGCTGTCTGCATCCAGAGTTCCTGGCCCTGTGTCTCTAGAATTCTCCCTGCCCTGCCCTCACCCCCACCTTGGCTAATTTCTCTCATGGAGGCAAAATGGCTCCAGCAGGTAAGGCTGACCACCTAAAGAACAAGGTGGCCACTAGACCAGATTCCAGGGCAGAGAGAGGGCTTCTCAGTGCACCACCTCTGGTCATATGCCCACCCCCACCACTGAGTCCATGTACCAGGGCTTAACAGCCTTTCCTCCAGGTACAACAGGGGAGGGGCAGGTAGAGGTCTCAAGCCTCATAGAGGCATTGGTCAACCCCTCTCCAACACCCCCAGGAATAGTGGAGATTCCTGAGCAAGCACAGCCCAATAACCAACCAAAACTTCTAACAAGAGTTGACAGAGGACTGGGGATATAGCTCAGTTGGTAAAGTGAAAGGCACAAGGTCCTGGGTTCAATTCACAGCATCCAAAAAAAAAAAGTTGACAGAACTCTGGAAATACACAATTGGAATAGTGCCCAAGACTTCTGGTGTAAGGGCACAAGGAAACCCAGGAGTGGAATGTGATGACAAAACTTTAGTCAAGATCCTCTGACTAAGCCACCTTTTCAACTAGGACTTGACCTTGGGCTTTTTTTTTCTTGCTGGACCTGCACTGCCCAGTTTTAGCAAGAATTCTGCTAAATTAGGTTAGCCAGAGTAGTGTATCCTCAATAGCTGATCACCTCTGCTATATATCAAACATCTCATCTTCCCTACCTCCCAGGTGATGTCTGAACATCCGCTAACCTTCATCAAGGGTCCTGTTAAGTTGGTTTAGCCAGAATCCCCCTTTACCTTGGTTGTCGTCTCTTAGTTGTTTTCCATCTACCAACCCTGACCCTGCTCCTTAGCTATAAATTCCCACTGGGTCATAATGTATCTGAAATTGAGCCCAATTCTATACTAAGGTCTCTTTTTCCTTATTTAATAGTTCCTGAATAAAACCAACTTTTACTCCCTTGACTAATGTCAAGCTCTGGTTTTCTGTAATAAGTGGGGAAGGTGCAGAGCAGGTGGTTGCAGCCCAAAGCAGAAAATTCAGTACAACAGTGCTTTCTTCTTTCAGGTCATTCTTGAGCCTGCCCACTTCCTAAGAACAGGGAGAACAGCCACAAATGGAACCCTACTGTATGTTAAGCAGGTGCCAACATTTAAGGGGTCCTCACCCTCAGGCTCTGAACCTGTTCTTGTGTAGCCCTGAGAATGAGTGCCTCTTATGTATTAGCCCCAGGAACCCCTGGCCTCACCCTAGTCCTAGTACCTCTGCATCTTACTACTACCAATGATGGCTGCCACTTCCTCTCTGAACCCAGGTGTCTTACAAATGTCTATTTAGGGCAATGATGACCCAAAACCATGTATTGATGATGATTCTGGGAAACAGCTCAGTTAGGCATGTTGTCACATTACAATACCCCTTCTGTCAATCTGGCATTTCCATACACCTCCTTTAACTGTATAAACTTCTGAATAAAGACAACCAAATCATGTTCCCACCTAATATAACTACCCTGTATAACCAAAAACATATTAATCCAATGTTCCCTATAGAGGACTCAAGTTTATACATCCTTCACCTATTGTTAGGTGACATCTATTCCTCTAGCTACTCTGCACATGCACGTGCACACACACAGCACCTTTGATATCTGTAGTTTAGCTACCAAAATCAAAGGTTACCCCCTATAAACTCATTTTGTGTTGGATCATAGGGAATTTGGGGGTGGGGAGAAAGTGTTACAATAGGTTTTGTGTGTCTCTGAGAGTCTGAAATCTGATACATTGCAAAATCTGACTTTTCTTAAGCAGCAATATTGTTATGGTTTAGATATGAAGTCTTCTCCAAAAGCTCATGTGAGAGATAATGCAAGGATATTCAGAGGTAAAGTGATTAGATTACAAGAGCCGTAACCTAATCGGTGGATTAATCTACTAATACAGATTAACTGGGTGGTAACTGTAGGCAGGTAGGGTATAACTAGAGGAAGTAGTTCACTGGGGGCCTGCCTTTAGGGTTTATATTTTGTCCCTGGTGAGTGGAGCTCTCTTCATTTCCTGGCTTATGGTGGCTTCCTCCTCCATATCACACTCACACGCCCTCAGGTAATGCTCCCAGGTCTCAGACACAGAGGGTACTGAATTCCAAGCTCTGTTCTCCAAATTTGTCCTGATGGATTGATAGATCTTTTCCTTTCCCTCCCTTTTATTCCCCTTTCTCCATATACTATGGTGAAATGAGCTCCTGCTAGCCTTCTCACTGCTTGAGAACATGAAATGACAAGGTCTTCCACTGTCACCTTGAAGTGGGAAGAGAAATCTCCTCCTCTCTCTCTGCATCCATGAAGCAAAGAAGCCACTAAGGGCCAGATGAACCTTGATCATCATGAAAGTCTGCCAGAGGCCTGGGAGTCCCTAGTTTGGAAATAGGTTGCAGAAGACAAAAACAGAGAGAATCATGCCTGGGGTGCTTGTGAAAAAATTGTTTTTAGGAAAGACATGAATATACCATGATTAAGATGACAACATGGAAGTGTAACAGTGAAACACAAGAAGGTGGCTGCGGTTACAACTTATTTTCTTATTCTCCACTAGCCTAAGTACTGGCCCTAATCCTAAACTTGGTCTGCTTTCCTGATTAAATATGTGCACCTCAGAACCAGAATACAGCGCAGTTGATGACAAGGGTGGGTGCAGAGGTGGAGCAGGCTTTCTCAGAGTAGCTGCCTGGGAAGAGGAGCCCCACACACACCACCTTCAGCCCATTGTTCCTTTGGTGGCTGGGAGAGGAAGGCATGCTCAGGAAAACAGGAGCTCAAAGTAGCCAGAGCATATGCAATGGAAGTTAGATCAGAAGGGCCTTCATGCTAGCCTGGACACTCAGGTTTCCATGGAATTCACTGTGGTATCTGAGGAAGAGAGTGACCTCATCAGACTGGCAGAGTAAAGACTGGCTGCTAAAAGAAGAAAGGAAGGACAGAAAGGAAGGGAGGTCAGGGAAGTCAGTAGAGGAATGACAGCAGCCTCCACTAAGGTGGGAGCAATCAGATGAGAAGGAGGAGCTGTCAAACAATATACAGGAGCAGGAGTTGGGGGGAAATTGGTAAATGAGAAGGTAAATGAGGAGGTGGTATCTGATTCATGGCTTGAGATCAGCAGACTGGAAACAGGAAATAGAAAGAGGGTGGAGAAGCATCCTTGGTTCACCAAGCAATGCTAGTGGAGAGCCTATAACACAGCCCAGAAGGGGTATGGTGCACTGAAACCTGTAGGCCCTTCCCAACCTGGTACAAAGATGGACAGAGGGAAGCCATGCTGGGTGCTTCTGGAGTGGACCACTGATGGTAGAGAGCTTAAAGTCTTGGGGTAAAACTCCCATTTATAAGACCTGGATACATACCACCAGCCTCCAAGTGGAGACCTGTGCCCCCTGGTCATCCCCCATTATGAGTCCAGGACAGCTCTTCACTTCTGAGGGTACCCATGATCCTGGGAGGCAAGTCCCAAACCACAGGAGGTACCTCTCCCTCTTCTGGGAGATGAGACAATGTGAGGATTAAATAAAGAACACATTATAGCTTGGCTATGTGTGATGCCTTCCCTCACTTCAGGAGTTCCAAGAACTGGAAGATTTAAGTGAGGTACAAAAAGGAGAGAGCAAGAGGTGCTTCCAGCCATCTCTAGGAGGAAGGCGAACTAGCCTGGTTAGGGTCAGTGAGAAAGGAAAGGAGAGATTTAAAAACAAGACCAAAAAAAAAAAAAAAAAAAAGGAAGAAACAAAGGCTAACTCTTAAGACCATTCTGGATTTCTGGTCATCTCTTAAATGCCTTTCAAATGCTTGCAGAGCACCACCAGAGGGCACTCTAATTATCCACTCCCTCACAGCCCCTAATTGAACCACCCTGAGGGTGACAGTGGAAAACTGCCTGACTTGAGTAACACAGATAGCCACAAAAACAGAAAGCAAACAAGGAGGCAAATATCTGAGGGTCTCCAGTACATGCCCCAATCAACGTTTTGACAACTAGACAAGTGTTTGGTCTCTGTGATGTGGAGGGGTGGTTCACACATAGCATCGTGGGGCAAAATCCTCTTATTTTATGCCCCAGTTCCACACTCACCAAGCAACTTTATGACATGCTTTCCTGAGATATCAGATACTGAAGAGGGTAGTTTTCCTCAAGAAAAATGTTTCTCTTTCTCCACTCCCAGAAAATCAATACATCCACCTTATGTGATGATGGTGAATGTCCACCCATTCCCATGAGTTGAGCAACCATGGTCTGTGATGGCTGAACACATTTGCCACCTCTGGTATGTTCTGGTTTACAACAGACCAGGGCTCCAGTATTATATTAAGAAGTGTACTTCCCCATGGTTACTGGGTAGATGTGACACCAAATCATCACATACTTTGGGCAAGTCATCAGTTTCAGTTCCCCAATTGGCAACTGAAATGAACAGAAGTGACCATTTTCATAAGCCTTTGCAGCTGTGACAGCACTTCCCTCCTTCCATTGAAGGAGATGCTGGCAGTGTCTTATGGGTGGGTGGAGTGGCATGGAAGGATTGGCCAGAGACAAACAGGTGATGGGAATGGGAGATGAGACCAAGATCCCCCTCTCTCTTCAAATAACTGTTACAGGTTCACTCAGGGAGGTGGGATGGATTTGGATGAATAGTTCTTTGCTACATCTGCAAGGTTTTCCAAAAAGGAAGACATGGAAGGCACAATGTAATATTCTAAGTAATGTTAAAACAACTTAGGAAGTGAGAATAGAAACTTAAAAAATAGTTCAAGGTCAGAATGTTGCTTAATGGTAGAATACATGTTTGTTATGTGTGAGGCACTCAGTTCAAGCCCCAGCACCACATATCAAAAAAAAGTTTTTCAAAATACCCATAGCTTAATAATCAGCTAATCCTCATAATTTAATACACAGGTTTGCTTTCCTTACACCTCTGAGCCCCAAAAGGTTGTAGAGTAGCATCATTCCTCCATATTTACAACTAAGGACACTGAAGCTGTAGGTTATGACTTGAAAAGTTGGCTCCAGGCAGAGTCTGACACTGAACCCAAATGCAACAAGAAGGCAGAGAGAGGCAGCAGCAGGTACGAGTCAATGGCAGATCTCCAGCCTATCCAGATATAACACTCAACATGTGGTTAATAACTCATAGAGATGGACAGGAAATGAGCATGGCTTATCTGGATTAAATGAGTTGATATATATTAAAATATAAAGATGAAAATAAATTATAAATTGCTCAAAATATTAATAACAGAATTTCTTATGTAACAAGAAAAAGAATTTCATAAAAACCAGAAAACAAAGTTCAACAATTTGCTGTTTATAAGTTACAGACACATAGCAAAATATATACACAAGTTAAAAAAATAAAACACTGAGCTAAACTCTATCATGCAAATGCAAATTCAATAAAAGCAAGGGGCTTCAATTACAATTTTGGAAAAGTTGAAGCTAGAAGCATTAAAAGAGGTAAACAGGGTACTAAAAGGCACAGTTCAGTTTTTTAATATATAACTATTAAATATGCCTATTTTCAAAAAGAATTTTGAGAAAACTGCACCAACATATATAAAAAGAGAAACAGAAATTAAAATTGAAATAGAAGCCAGACATGATGATATACACCTATAGTCCCAGCTACTCAGGACACTGTGGCAGGAGGACCACTTGAGCCCAGGAGTTTGCGGCCAACTTGGGCAATACAGTGAGTCCCTGTCTCAAAAAAACAAAACAAAACAAAATTTATAACTAAAACATAAAAGTGAAATATAAATCACACAAAAAACAAAAGGAAAAAGTATACAAAATCAGACTATGAAGGGCTGGAGTTATAACTCAATGGTAAAGCGATTGCCTAGCACATGTGAGGCACTGGGGTCAATCCTCAGCACCACATAAAAATAAATAAATAAAATAAAGATAGTGTGTTCATTTACAACTAAGAAAAAAAATGAGACTATGACTAGACCAGGTAAATGACTGTTCATAACTGTTTGAGGGTCACAGAACCCTCTCAAAAGATGATGGATGCTACATGTCCCCTCCAGAACAATTCATTAATCCACAAATCCACATAGCCTGTTCAATTCTTAAAGGTCCATAGCCCCTAAATCCCCTGCATGCTTAGCCCCTGACAGTCCTCAGACCCCAGATTAAAAGCTCTAAAATAAATGAAAGTTATACAGAGTATGGATTTGAACAAAATAATCCAAAAATTGAGTTGACAAATAGAACTAACTGATGGATAAAAACACTGCTTTTAAGAGTATACAAATGCTTTGTAAAAGTTGATAATATACCCTGGCCCAAATAAGTTCTACGGACACTCAGAAATGTTGATACCACAGTATGAGAAATGAGCAGCAATGACCTAAGCATTCACCAATTGTGAATATTTTTTAAAAACACCTGGGCGAAAAGGAAATTTCCAATGCTATAGCAACAACCAAAAAAATTACATCAAAACTTAAATAGAGGGCTGGTGTTGTGCCTCAGTGGAAGAGCGCTTGCCTAGCATGTGTGAGGCACTGGGTTTGATTCTCAGCACCACATATAAACAAAGTCCATCGACAACTAAAAAATATTAAAAAAAAAAACTTAGAGAACAAAGCTATAACTATGAGAAAACCATAGATCAAAGTACCTACATTTATCAGTAATACTAAAAATATGATTAAATCATATCTAAATGATTAATCTTAGAGTTGGAAAGTGTTAAGCCAGGAAGGAAGGAGGGAGGGAGAGGCGGTGGGAGGGAGAGAGGAAGGGAGGAAGGGGTAGAGAGAGAGAAAGAGAGAAAGGGAGGAAAGGGGAACATATATTTTAACAAAACAAATTAGCAAACAACATCAAAAACTGGAGTTTTATAACACTCAATGACATCTATGTAAACCACTGCTGGA
This sequence comes from Sciurus carolinensis, assembly GCF_902686445.1. Lineage (NCBI taxonomy): Eukaryota > Metazoa > Chordata > Mammalia > Rodentia > Sciuridae > Sciurus > Sciurus carolinensis. The sequence continues at coordinate 120,746,755 of NC_062220.1, read as the reverse complement.
AGAAGAGAAAAAAATGTAAAACAAAAACAAAAACAGATAACTCAATTAAAAGATAGTTAAAACAGTACCAGGGACCATATCTTATTATAACTTTACATTGTTTGGGAAACTAAATAAAAAGGTATATTTTAAACACATAATAAAACAGTGAAAGAATCTGAAAAACAAAAACAAGGCTCTGTTCATACATACATCCAAAAAATAGAAAAGTGCCTGGTCTAACCATGTTTACAGAAGAATCTGTTAACCCTTGGGTGATGGGTTAATCCCTATGTTATATAAAAAGAAAAAAAGGAAAGGGAGGGAGGGAGAAAGAGGAAATAAAAAGTGCATATTCCAAAGGGTGAGAACTGCATAAAGTGAATTATGAGAATCCAGGCATGAATAGAGAGGGTAATAACCTGAATTGTGTGGCTTTTTCAGAGGAGGTAAATCAGATGGGCTGAAATAAGGATCTATGTGCAGAAGAGCTCCTGAAAGTTGGCTTTAAGGAGAGTGGTGACATGTGCAAAGTGGTGGTTTAGAAATCAATTTGGCTGGAACATGCAGGAAAGGCAGAGAAAGACCCAAGGCAGGTGATGGATGCTTCCTGGATAAAGACAGGACTAGCCAAGGCTGAGATGGAATAGGGGTGAATAGAAAAGAGGAGGTAGATCTTTCAGGGGACTCTGTCTGATGCCACCTGCTGCCCCAACTATGTCTCAGCATTCTCTCTTCACTCCAGATAAATGACAAGACCTTGAATGAAAGCTGCCTGCAAATAGCACCCAGAAACACCTGGTCAGGCCCTGGGCCTCCAGAGTCCAGCTGGTTATGCAGAGGGTTCTCAGGGACACTGGGTAGCTAGTAGCAGCCAGGACTCCTCGCAGGGTCTCTCCAGTCTATCTTACCTATGGTTCAAGATCTCTGATCTACCAACCCCCACTTATTAAGGACCAAATATGGCTTTCCCATGCTTATTCATCAAAACTATATTAACTGCCACATTGAGCTTCTGAAAAACAAATATAACCAGCAACATTATGGTAAGTTCACCTGATTCCAGTGGTAAACTTTTGGAAAACTTCAAAACAGCCCAGATTGCCTCTTTCTTCACTAGCTCTGAGAAGCTGGGAGCCTGGAAGTGGGGACAGCCAGCACTTAAGATATCCCAGATAATGCTGGGGATGTAGCTCAGTGGTAGAGTACTCACCTAGCATGCTCAAGGCCAAGGTTCAATCCCCAGCACCACAAAAATGTGTGGCACCAGGTGAGGGGTGGGAGTGGGGGGATATCCCGTAGCCTGGGACAAGGGTTTATCAATTGGCCAAACCACCATCACTGCCTGAGTTCATACCCAAGGGACTTAAGGTAGGAGACTGAGACAGAAAGACCAGTGGGCTTGCTTGACCAGAGCAAGCAGGCTGACATTAGAAGCTGCTGGAGCTGCATGAAAGCCCAGCACAGGGCTCCCATCCTGGTGACACACCATAACTTCTAATTACCTGGAGAGTTTTGGAAAAATCATTGTCAGGGACCCAACTCTGGGGATGCTGATTAAATTGGTGGGACATGGACAATGGCACTTTTTAAACAGCTTCCAAGTGGACAGGACAGAGAATACAGAGCAGAGAATACAGGAGCTTGACACTGCTGCTCATGATGGTGTCCAGGAGGAAGTTCAGTATGTGGGACATATTCTCTGGTCTGCAGGGAATGTGCTTCTGGGTTAGGTAGGGGTCACTTAGGTTCTCCGTTCTCAACTGCCAAAGCACTTTCAAGTGTGGCCTGGTTCTGAAAGAGAGTCTTTTACCAACTCTTAGAGGTATGTGGCCAGGTTCCATCACCCCCATCCCTTGGAAGGGGAAGCAGACTCTGGGGCAAGCTATGGGACTTGCTCAATGTCATACAAGTAGGAGGGTAGTAATGGGACTTGAACCCAGCCTCTTCCTCTCAGTTGTCTGCTTCCAACATCCCCAGCTAACTTATAGTCAGATGCTGAATATCCTCTGCCCACAAGAGGACCAAATTTCTGCCCTCTTATTACAGAATCTACCCTCATGCTAATGAGTTATAGGACCACACCCAGGGGCTCACCCTCCTCTGCCCTGTTAACCTGTTTTGGTTCTCCCTAATACCCAACCCAGGCAGAGAATCCTATTTTGTCTCTGCTTTATCTACTTTCGAATTCATTTTCTTCAGCTGACTTGGACTGTAAGCATGGTTTCTACCTTCTGGAAGTATCAGACTGAGGCCTGATTTAAAGAGTTCATTTGACATTTTCTTGGGTTTAACTGAATTTTCTGCCTCTTGAAATTTTCTTCTTCTAGACTTGGAAAAAAAATGGCAAAACAAAATCTCATAGGCTTGGGGGGATCAAAGTGAGAATGAGAAAACTGAAAACCAGTTCTCTTTGGGGGCTCACTTCCCTAATGTCCCATCCTCCCTTCACCCAGAAAGCCTATTGAGAGCCTATTGGCCAGGTGCCCTGTGGAACCTTTCTGCTAGTGGGGAATGGTCAGGAGGGCCTCATGGGAGAGTTTCCATCCAGCATTGTTATCAGGGAGGTAGGTGGAGTCTAAGAGACAAAGAAATGTGTGTAAGGGTTCCATCTGGCAAAGGCTTCCAACATGAGGAAAAAGGCTCCTTCTGGCAAAGGCTTCCAAGCTCCCCCTTCTACAGCTTCTCCCCAGCATGGATTTTCTGATGCCGGATCAGGTGTGAGCTCCCCCTAAAGGACTTGCTACACATGTTACACACATAGGGCTTCTCTCTGGTGTGAGTTTTATAATGCTCAATGAGGGCTGACCTGTGCCGGAAGGCCTTTCCACATTCACAGGAATAGGGTTTCTTGCCAGTGTGTATTCTCTGGTGCTGAATCAGTGCAGAGCTGTGGCAGAAGGCCTTGCCACACTGACAGCACTCATAGGGTTTCTCCCCCGTGTGGATCCGCTGGTGCTCAATGAGTGAAGAGCTCTGGCTGAAGGCCTTCCCACACTTATGGCACTTGTAGGGTTTCTCACCAGTGTGGGTTTTTCGATGTTCAATGAGGTTGGAGCTCTGGCTGAAGGCCTTCCCACACTCTTCACATTTGTAAGGTTTCTTCCCGGTGTGAATCCGCTGATGCCGGATAAGATGCGACCTATGACAAAAGGCTTTCCCACAAAGATCACACTCGTGAGGTTTCTTTAGAGTGTGAATTTTCCGATGCTGGCTCAGGCCTGAACTCTGGTTGAAGGATTTTCCACATTCCTTACACTGATAAGGTCTCTCTCCTGTATGAATTCGTTCATGTTTTCGGAGACTGGAGCTCCGGCTGAAATCCTTCCCACATTCCCTGCATTCATAGGGCCTCTTTCCTGTGTGAATTTTCTGGTGTTGAGTGAGAGCTGAGCTCTGACGGAAGGCCTTCCCACACTCCCGGCACTCATAGGGCTTCTCCCCAGTGTGGATGAACTGATGTCGGAGAAGGTGAGAGCTCTGGCTGAAGGCCTTCCCACACTCGCAGCACTCATAGGGCTTCTCCCCAGTATGGATGACCAGGTGTCGGAGAAGGTGGGAGCTCTGGCTGAAAGCCTTCCCACACTCACGACATGCATAGGGCTTGACTGGCTGTGGCGTACTATGAGATACCTTAGGCCCCAAGTCCCCCCTGCCTGCTTCCTCACAATCTCCTGGACTGGATTCTTCTCTACCATGGATTATCTGACATACACTGAGGTCAGATTTCTGGAGAAAGGTTTGACCAAATATATCCTCATCCTGGGGTCTGGTTCCAGGGGGGATAGTCTGATGCTGAACAGGGCTTGAGCACAGACTGAAATTCCCCTCATAATCATCCTGTTCCACATCTTGCTCCCCAAGAGGGACCTCCTTGTAGATAACAGCCATTTGTTCCAAACCTCTTTCCTGAAGAAAAGGGTGCCCTAGGTCCTCCCCTGGGAAAAGCTCTTGCCGTGTCTCTAGCCTGTCCTCAAACACAAAGGTCTCACCAAACTTCATTGCTGGGGGAACCTCCATTGTGAATCTGGTATCTCCGCCAGTGATTGTATATGTTTAAAAATGCTCTTCTTTGGGTCACCTTTACTGTTCTCACAATCTGAAAATAACACAAGGGACGTTGTCAAGTCAGTAAATCAAGCAACTGACAGGTGCCTCTTTCCCGTGCTAGACTCTATGGTAGAAAAAAACCAAATGAGTGTTAAGACATAATCGCGACATTGAGATGACAAATTTCACTTAACAAAAACAATTGTACGGAAGAGAGACAGACACAATCACACATCACGTGCCTAGACTCTAAAGGCTGAAACAAAGGTAGGTTAAAAGAGGAAGTGGAGCCACTGTGGAAAAGGCAAGCCTCCAGCTACATGATAACACTGTGGGTGGATTTTGCTGGGAAAAATCGTGATAAAACTTCTTTCCTACACTAGGTTAATGACACTGTCACCAACCAGGTGCCCAATCAGACCCTGGGAGTTAGACCCTCTCCATTCTTGCCCTACCTGGCTCATCCTGTCCACTTCCTAAAGCTGCATGCAAGGGGTCTCTGCCCTCTGCCCTCACTTGCAGCTCCCCAGGATTTTTTTTTAACACTTACCTCTTAACCAGCTACCTACCCCCAGCTTCTATCCTTCCTCCTGGTTCATGCTCTATACTAGCACCAGAGTGAAGTACCCAAAGCACAAGCCTAATTGTGTCCTTTTTCATACTTGGATCTTGTGACATTCCAGCTCCTTCACAAGGGCCTTCACACCTGGTCCCTTTAGTTTTCTCTCCTGCCTCTCACTCCCACATACCAACTTTCCAGTTCAACATTCATTTGTGCTGCTTTTGTTTTCTCCTAAAAGGTCCTTCCCCTGTTCTTAGACTGCCACTTGCTTGTCCATCCGTACTCTGTCCAAATAACCCCTCTTTTCTGCATCAGATTCTTGACCATCTGAGACACACCCCCTTGGTGACCTGAGGTGCTGGGTGTACTCACCACACTGCATGTTTACAATACTCTCCTCACCATTAGCCTTCCAGCTCCCTAAGAGCAAGTACTATGTTACCTCAACATGCAATCCGCAACGTCCAGTATAACAACACAATCCCATGTACACAGTTGTTGAAAAAATGAATCAAAAGGAGGAAAAGTCATCTGTTTTTGTGCTACAACTTCCACACATTTTTCTTTTTTACCAAAAAATACTTTATTCAAATAACTGTCTAGGGAAAAAAAAAGAGAATCAAAAAGGGAAAAGAAATGTCTAGGAGATAAAAACAAATAAAAAAGACAATAGTAGAACTGCTCCAGTGGAAGAAGGATGTTGTAGAAGGGACCAAAAAGGAAGTTAGAATACTCTATTCAGTCCTCCAATCCACTGCAGTGTCCCTACGAGGGTTCCTCAGTACCCCATTCAGAAACTTCTCTGCTAGATGAAAGGGAAGACCTCAAGTGATAGGATAATGACAGCAAGAGCTCACAGTTAATCAGTACCCATTATGTGCTGGTAAACACTAGAACTTTCACAAGCATATCTCATTTAATCCTCACAACTCTATACAAATGTATTATCCCTCCTCTGAATCTTAGAGAGTAAGTGACTCCAAAAAAATACTAAATTAATCATAATAGTCACCATGGAATTCACACTATTTGAATTTTTTTTTTTTTTTTTTTTTTTTTGGTACTGGGGATTGAACCCAGGTGTGCTTAACCAATGAGCCACATCCCCAGTACTTATGTTTCATTTAGAGATAGAGTCTCGCTAGGTTGCTGAGTCTGGCTTTGAACTCTCAGTCCTCCTGCATCAGCAGGAGTATGCCACCACGCTGAGCTGGTGATGGACTGATGGCTCACACCTGTAATCCCAGAGGCTTGGGAGGCTGAGGCAGGAGGATCGTGAGTTCAAAGCCAGTCTCAGCAACCTAGAGAGACCCTGTCTGTAAATAAAACATAAAAAAGGGCTGGGGATATGGCTCAGTGGTTAAGCACACATGGGTTCAATCCCCAGTACCAAAAATAAAAGTCTCAGCCAGGTGTGGAGGGAAAAAAATAGCAAAGCACAGAACTAAAGTATTCTCAAAAATGCTTCGATCACTTTGACTCCTCTTACCCTTCCTCTCCTCTTCAACAGCCCACAGTTTCCAATTCTTCTCATTTGGCCTAGGCTTTTGGACCTCCTCAAATCTCAAAACCCCTCATTTACACCAGGTTCTCTTCTTTGAGCTCCACCCCTTTGCCATCTGGCTTAGACCCTCTTTCTCTACGGTGGATCTAACTATGAGCTTCCCTTCCACTATCTAGTCAGGATAATTTTCCTCACCTCCTTGTCCTGCAGAAACAAGCTGCTAACTCCCAACCTTCCCTAACAATTAAGATGTTAAATGTCACCCAAGAAAATGATACAACTATGCATGAAACCACAATAGACACCAAGTTTTCAGTTTCAGCTGGAACCTCAGCACTCAGCATTAGCATCCAAGACCTCTTTATTTGCCAAATCTCTCTGTTCTTAGTCCTCATCTTCCCACCCTATCTGGCATTGCTCACCAATACGTTCTCCAAACGGAACATTACAGAAGTTGCAAACTAGCAGCCTGGGACCCTGACACACAGACACGTTTTGTTTGGCATTCAAAGAGCTGGGCTTTTCCTTCGTGGCCAATATTTAAAACTCAGTAAATCCCTAGCTTCCTCTTGAAAACTTGGAAAATGTGGTAATTTGGGCCCACCCTTTAACTACCCACATTACCGACCTAAGCTTTGAAGTTGTCCCCATCGTCCCCCTATCCCTGCTTATTCCCTTGGTTTCCACAAGTTTGCTCCACAATTTTCATACCTTCTGATCCCTCCTTCCCGGTTATCTGTGGACTGCAACTCTTCCTCAACCCACCTGTTAACTCCTGGAGTTGCCAAGGTTGCCACCTTAGAGGTTGTCCGTTCTCACTATGTGGTCCCTACACGCTGAAGTCTCCACACTGAATAAAAAACTGGCAATTCTTATCTGTCCCCAAGAATGTGTTAAGTATTTTTGGACTGAAAATTCAAAGGTCTGGGAACCCCACATTTCCCAACTCTATCGGGGCCTTCCCCAGTTCCTCCTGCATCCGTCACTCCAGCCTCCAGGTAGCCCGTAGGTAGCCTCCAGGAGTCCTTCAATGCGGTCAGGGTCTCCTGGCTGGAGGCCCGCGAGCGGCCGCAGACCCATACGCGCTCCCCAGCGCCCCTACAGGTTTCCCACCCATTAAGGGACACCCATACGCGGGGACAGCCGGAGGGACAGGTGGTCAGGGAGACTCGGGTCACACTAGCGGATGCGGGGCAACTCACCTGGGCCGGGGCGGGGCGAGGCGGCTCACCTGGGCTGGGGCGGGGCTGCGGGTGGGGCGGGGCTGCACCTGAGCAGCTCCAACCCGAGGTAGACGCGGCCTCGCTCCGCCGCAGCTGCTGACTCGGAACCCGCTATCGCCAGAGCACCCAGAGCCCCGCCCCCTGCCCACGAGCACTTCCGGGACCGCTCTAGTCAGCGCGGAGGTCCCGGCATCTCGGTGGTCCTGCGGCACGCACAAGCCACCCAGACGCAGAGGCCCAGGACCAGCCAGGATAGTCTCTCCTGGTCTGTGCGGTGACTCCGGCCTTGCCAAATGGTCGTCTGGCAGTGGGGAAAACAGTACCGGGAGGAAACCGTCCAGGAAAGGTGGCATATCTAGAGCCTCAGGCACTGTTCTATTTGCCCTGGGGCCGTGTGCAACAGAAGCCACCAGAGTGCCTGGGGTCTTCAGGAAAAGGAGAGGGAGTTCTCAGAGTTGTCAACTCTCACTGATCCAGGGGTCCTGTTTGCATTCATTCCTCCTTCAAGGTTAGATGTGATCCTGCTGGCCCACCCCTTCCCAAGAGAGACAGAGAGGAAGTTTGTGCATTTGGGTGCTGACCTCCAGACATGAGGTGACTCTTGGGGCATCAGAAAGAAAGAATAATGTGTTTGGGTTTTTTTAATTTTGTTTTGCGGTGCTGGGGATCACACCCACGGCCTTGTGTAAACTAGGCAAGCATTTACCACTTATTTACATCCCCAGCCTAAGGAATGTCTGTTTGTTTTCCCATTTTGGGGACTGAACCTAGGGTCTCACATATGATAGGCAAACACTGAGCTACATCCCCAACCCTTTTTATTTCGGTTTGAGACAGTGTCTCAATAAGTTGCTCAGGCTAGCCTTGAACTCCCAATCCTCCTGCCTTAGCCTCCCACGAGGCTGGGATTACAGGTATGAGGCAACTTGCTCAGGAAGGCTGTTTTTGAATGTGCAAATGCCCCTGTCCCAGGTACTCAGCTCTGCTTCTGATGGCAAGACTTGCCTCTCTACCTAGTTGCTCCATTCCTTGGTATTGCAGCTCAGGTGTATCTGCTCAGACTGTGACAAAGTCCCTCTCAGAACATACTGTTCCCAAGAGAAGGGATACTGCTCCTGCCTTCTGCCTGCCTTCAGGACTTCTCCAGCACTTCATCTCTAGCCTCAGAGTTCCCTCCATGTCCTATACCACCCCCACACACCTTGATCCATCAAGGATCAGTGGGGCCTTATGCAAAGACCAGGTAGGGAGACAGGTCTGCTCTTCCCCAAACCAGCAAACTGGGCTCCATGGGGACCAGTCACCCCAGATTTGTGAGCGTTGGACCACAATCAGCCAGCCATGCAAAACTGGGGGTGGCAAGGACTGGTTCCTTTTTCTCTCTCCCTCTAGTACCCTAGGTCTCCGGAAAGCCAGGCCACCAGGTTGAGCCTCTGGGGGCCAGGGGCAAGGCCAGCCACTCCCCAAGGGTCTCAGGTGCTTCCTTTTCAGCAACCATCCCCAGAACGCCCCCACCCCAAGACACACACACACACACACACACACACACACACACACACACACACAGAGTCCTAGACCAATCACAATCACTTTTTCAGGCAGGATCTCATGGCTGCTGTTGACATGTTGAATGTTATTAACCCATTTTGCAGAGGAAAGAAAGCAAGGCTCAGAGAAAAAGAGGTTCTGAAGGTCAGGGGCAGAAGTGGGAGGTAAGCAGGAGAAATTCACCCCATACCCAAGCCCTAAGGACCAAAGCTGTAGCCAACAGAGCAGTAGTAATCCGCATCATCCTCAGGCTGCACAGGGCTGATGGTTAGGATACAGGCATTGTGGGCTATGTCCTTGGCAGCTGAGAATCGATCAGGAATACCAGCAGGCCTGTGATGGTCCTCTTCTGAGCGGTAGTAGAGAAGGTAACGTGGGGCACTGCCTGCCCGCTGCTGGTACCAGGATACACCATAGTCTCCAATAGTGGTATGTGGGGGGCTGAGTGTGCAGGAGAGCTGAGCCACTTGGCCTGGGAAGACCAGCAGTGCATCTGGCTGGGTCAGGACTGGCTGGGAAACTAAGAAATACAGACGCATTCAGGCCCAGCCCAGACCCCTTCCCTTCTGCCCCTGCCTTTGAAAGCTTGGTGAGACCTTGAAGAGATACCTATTCCCAAAGGGTTCATAACCTAGTACAGTGGGATTAGCACTGAATCAGGTGCAGGAGTCCTAGTTCCATGTGACTTAGGGTACCCTCTTTAGGCCTCCATTTCTCTCTGTGAGTAAGGGCTTTAGAACCAGTGACCCCCAAGTCATTGTTCCTGCCATGTCCCCAAAAATCCATGTTCAGTTGAGAGCCTAGCATTCAAATGCCCAGCGCGCTCTCTCTCTCTCTCTCTCTCTCTCTCTCTCTCTCTCTCTCTCTCTCTTGATTTTTCCTCATCTCACAAACTCTGGTTATAGGCTAATACCCCAGGAAACTCCTAGGCTGTACCACCTATCAGCTCAGCCTCAGTCCACTGGTGTCTCAGGACATTTTCAGTGTTAGGTTGCCTCGGAGGCCCTGTGGGTTAGTGACCAGCCCATTGCCAGCCTTCCCTGTGTAAAACTAAGGTGATTAGCTCTAGTCTCCTAAGACCCCAAAGGGTTAGAGTCCTAAGGGATCCCAGCAATCTGATCATTCATAAATGGGAAAAACAAGGCCTACACAGGGAAGTGACTTATCCCAGGTCAGGAGCAAAACTGACCAGGAGCCAGGTCTCTTTTCCACCTGAATGCCTCTCTAGGACCTTCCCCAAAATCCCTATAGATTTGCTTCCTTGTAGGGGCCTTCTGGGGCCAGTGCCTCCCCCAACCCATTCTCAGATAAGCCAGGTCAAGGGGGACTCACCTGCTAGGAAGACTCCCATCAGAAGGAGGACCAGGCACCTGGGGCAGGCCATGGCCAAAGACAGGAAGTTTGGCAGTCTTTGTACTGAGCTATGCTCCAGGTGCTTAGGGGCACAAGGCTAAGCAAGCTGCTGGACCACAACAGGGTATGCAAATCAGTCCATTGATTGAGAAGGGAGGGGTATAGCTGGGGCCAATGGCCAAATCCTATCTTCCCAAATGTCAGGGTCCTGACACTAAGGCCTTAGGAAATCAGAAGCTTAGAAATACTCGGATACAGTGATAGCAGAAGACTGGAATCTGCTTTTTTGCAGCACTGGTGATCCAAACCAGGACCTCAAGCATGCTAGGAAAGTGCTCTACCACTGAGCCACACTCCCAGCCTCAGAATATGTTTCTTCATTGGGATACAACTGGTATACAGGAAAATGCACAAATCTTAATCATATAGTTCAATATTTATGTGTGTGTATATTCATGTAATATATAGCACACACACAATACAAACATCCCTGTAACCTTCATCTAGATGGAGATTTAGAACATTTCCATGTGCCCAGCAGGCCCCTTAGCACCTTTCCAGTCAATAACAGCCTTCACCCCTTCTATAGTTTAGATCTAGAATGGGGGCTGGGGTTGTGGCTCAGTGGTAGAGTGCTTGCCTAGCATGTGTGAGGCACTGGGTTCAATTCTCAGCACCACATATAAATAAATTAATATAATAAAGGTCTATCAATATCTAAAAAAATATTAAAAATAGAATAGATCTAAAATGTCTCCCAAAGACCTCTGTGTTAAAGCTTTGGTCGCTGGCTTGGCTCTATTGGTAGACCCCAGTGGGAGACTGTCAGATCAATTGGGGTATGACCTTAAAGGGGCTAATGGGACCCTAACTCCTTCATCTTCCTCTCTTTCATTCCCTGGTTTGCCTTGAATTGAGTAGCTTTACTCTTCCTCATACCCGCCCCCCCACATCATGTGCTGCGTCACCACAGACCAAAAAGCAAGAGTCAACCAATCATGGACTGAAATCTCCAAAACTATGAACCAAAATAAACCTTTTCTATTTATAAGTTGGTTATCTCAGGAATTTTCTATAGTGACAGAAAGCTGACTAACATAATCCCCAAGGGAACCATCATTCTGACTTCTATCACTTTAGAATAATTTTGCCTGCTCTAGAACTTCTACTGTAAATGAAATTATAGTGGGTTGTGTGTGTGAACCTGCTTCTATTGTCCAACATTCTGAGTGTCCTATTTGTGCAGCAATATGTAATTCATTATTGTAGCTGTGTATAATACATTGTGTGGAGATACCATAACTAGTTTATCCATACTCCTATTATTAGATATCTGTAACCTAAAACCGTAAAACACACTGTAAAACTGCTGTGAACATGCCTGTCAATGTCTTTTGGTGCACTTGTGTTGTCATTTTTACTGAAAAAGATACCCAGAGTGAAATTGCAGGTGGTAGTGAAATTGCAGGTGGCAGAGTGAAATTGAATGTGCACATTTAGCTTTATTAGACACTGCCAAGGTTCCCAGCGTGGATGTAGCAATCTGCACACCCACCAGCAGAATAAGAGTTCTAGTGACTTCACATCCTCATTAGCCTTGATGTTGTCAGTCCCTTTCATTTGCCAGATGGAGACAATTTGAAGTGGTTTTCACCATGGGTTTGAATCCCAGCTCCTGATCTTAATGGCATGATTCCCTTCCTGTGCCTCAGTTTCACCATCTGAAGTAAATATAAGCATATTGGGAGCTGGGAAGCAATGAAGATGCAAAGATAGGGCATATTGTCTCAGTGCTGAGCACACTGCATTTATTAAGTGCTGTATTTTGGATCTGCAATGTCACCAAAAGGTCCATGCATTAAAGGTGGGTACTTTTGGAAGGTAGTAGAACTGTTAAGAGGGGGCCTAATGGGAGGTCACTGGGGGCATACCCTCAGAGGATAGTGGGAATTCATTCCCTTCCTAACTCTCACTTGCTTCCCAGTCACCACAAGATGAGCAGCTTCCTCCACCACACTCTTCCACCATAATCTGTTGCCTCACCACAGTCCCAAAATAATGGGGCCAACTGATCATGGACTGAAATTGGCATTCTTATTTTTAGGGGTCTGGTGGAATCTAATGGGGAAGGATGAGAGAAGCAGCAGAAAGAGAGAGGGGAGGGAGTATGCAAGAAGGGGAAAAATGATAAAGAGAAACAAAAACTCAAAGGAAGGATGAACACAGATATAGATGCAGAGCAACAGGTTAAGTGTGAGACCATAAAAACAGAAAGAGAGGGGAAACAAGGGAAAGGAGGAGAGTCAGACAGATATAAGGGACAGGAAATCATGGCAACAGGTAGTGAGAAGACTGGAGCAGATGTGGCTCAGTGCTAAATCACTTGCTTAGCATGTTTGAGGCACTAGGTTTGAGCCCCAGCACTGCAAATAAATAGAGCTAGTAAGAGGGACTAACTAGTAGCAAAAACTAAAAAGGCACTTATGACCTGTTATGGATCCAGCAGGCCCAGAACAAGACAGAAAGCAGGAAAATGCAAAACAGTGAGGACAGGCTGAAAACATGTTGGCAGTTTCTTTTCAGGTTAAACATACATACACTGGGTGACCCAGCAATCCCTCTTCTGGTATTTATTTATTTGTCCACCCAAGAACCTATAGGAAAATGTCTATACTGACTTTATTCATATCTTGCGGAACTGGAAACAACTCGAAATGACAGCAGGTGAATGACTAACAAATTATGATACATCCAGATAATGGGACACTCCTCAGCAAAAAGAATAATACACACAACCACCTTGATGAATCTCAAATGCATCATGCTGAATGAAAAAAGTCAGATGCAACAGGCTACATGCTGTGTGGTTCCATTTATAGGACATTCTAGAAAAAGCAAGGACAGAAAAACAGAGTAGGGACTATGCCGACCTACATAACAATTAGAGATTCTCCAAAAATTAAGTTTATTTCTGAGCACAGTGGTGCATGCCTGTAGTTCCAGGGACTCTGTAGGCAGGAGGATCATAAGTTCAAAGCCAGCCTCAGCAACTTAGCAAAACCCTGTCTCAAAATAAAAAATAAAAGGGCTGGGGATGTGGCTCAATTGTTAAGCACCCCTGGGTTCAATCCCTGGTACAAAAAGAAAAGAAAAGATGAAGTTTATCTAGGAATAGAGTAACATTGCAATAAAAATAAATGAGCCATAGTTAACTATGAACATATTCAAGGAGACTGAGGCAAGGAGAAGTTTTTAAAGGTAAAATGGATTACATAAAATATTTTTGAAATAATAATCCTTGACTAGAAGTATAAATAACAAGGGTGGCATCACTCCAAGGTTAAATATGTAGTTGCTGGGCAGATGTCCTTGCAGAATTATTTCTGTGTAAGGTTATGGTGGCCTTTGTACAAGATTGTGGTTCCAGCAGAGGCCTTTGTGAATAGTTCTTATTATCAAATATGAATATGTAAGATCCCCTCCTTCTGTAACTTCCCAGCTTTTTTTATTTTGGAGAGGGGTGTTCATGGCTTGACAACTTTCACAACTACTAAGAGGCATAAAGGAATTTGGGGGATGATGGAAATGTTCTGTATCCTGTGACGGATGGTTATATGAGATTTGTCAAAACTTGAAAACATTAAAAAGAGCAGATTTTACTGTATCCAAAATTTATCTCAATAAACATGACTAACAAGAAACAAGGACAGGAGAAGTGAAAGTTGGGAGACGGGAGGAAGGCAAAGAGGGAAAGAAAGTGAGCATAGGAAAATGACCTTGAGTTGATTGGTAGCCTGCAGGGGCTGGTGAGGACAAACACACTCACACACCTCTTCCAGCTTGGGCCTCTCCCTGATAACCGATGTGGTCTCCGAATCCGTCATCTGGGCACACTGTGGGCGGGACCAGAGCCCCGCCTCAAGGAATGCTCGCCTTTCAGGTCCCGTTACCGGGATACTGGGGCTAAGGCATTTCCTGCCTGGAAGTCTTAGCGGCTCCTACTGCCGTGGAAACCAGCTTGGAAGCTAGGGGAAGCTATTCTGGCCCAGCGAGCGGCAGGAGAAAGAGGATAGAGGTCTTGGACTAGTTGAACAGGCGGCTGAGCAGGGATCTAGGCTTGGGACCATTCTCCCACCCACCCTCACAAGTACACACCTCCCCAACCCCACCCCGGAGTAGATCTGTACCAGGCATTTCCTGAGTGAGGAAGTCAAGAGTTGGTGGCTCAGTCCCCTAGATCCGTCTCTTCCCCGCTGCAGCCATGTTTATCACGGTGATGTTTGGAGGTAAGTGGGGTCCCCCAGCCCTGGAAGACCGGTGCGGGTGGGGCACACTCAGAGGCGTGCCTCCCTCTGCTGTGGGGGGAAGGTGGGAAAGCAGCGGCGGGAAGAAAGGGTGTAGACGGGGACAGGATTGAGGGCTTAGAGAAAGGGCTCTGTGAGGAGGCAAAGTGAGCGCCTGGAGTGAGTCCCTTGAGGGGAAATCCCGGGCTGGATCCTGCCTTGATATTTCACCCGGGTTCCTCCCAGGGAGGCTGCCAAGTCACTGGGCAGCACGTTTCTAGATCTATCTCTTCGCCATCCAGTTAATGGTCCTCAGGCTTCTTTCAGCTCGCAGCACACCCCTGAAGTTGATTCACTAATCCTCTGGTGGGAAACCCTTCTGAAGGGCATAGGAGGCGGGGTTAGAGAGAGGAGGCGGTTCTGGAGTGGAGTAGGCTGTCGGGGGCGGGGGCGGTGCGGGATCAGGGCTGGGGTCTGGCAGGTGCAAGAGCCTTGAGTTGTGCCCCTCAGTTATCCACATCTGACGAGGTGGATGAATAGTTCTCCAAAGCGGTTTATGCAACATTGCCTGGACTATTGAGCCTGGGGTAAGTCCTAGTCCCATGGCCCTAGTCTCAGCTCTGGGGAGGGGAGAAATGGAAAGAAGAGGCAAAGGGGCCCTGATGGGGGGAAAGTAGGGGATCTTACCTGCTCACCTTTGCCCCTACCCCACAGCCGGCTGCAGGGAACTGGTGAACCCCTGGTGCAGCCTCCTGACCCTCACTGCCCACCTGAAGCAGAGGGGGCAGGTCCCCCCAGATGGTGAGGAGATGGGGAGGAGGGGCTAAGGGACCCCATGTAGGGTTGCCAATCCTACCCAGCCTCTCTATATACCCTCCCAGCAACCATTGCCCTCCTGGCTGAGGATGGGCAACTTGTGAGCCTGGGCAAGGACCCACAGGAGAGGACCTCCCCATCCTCTTCCAAGGGCAGTCCTCTGCTGCAGGAACGAGGGAACTATGTCCTCGTGAAAATCATCAGTAAGTGGACCCAAAACTCCCCTGTGGTTATGTTAGAATGTAAGGGGGGACAACACGCCATAGACCACATGAGGTCCTGCTTAGTCCTCACTTTGACCAGGACTTAGCTCCAACTTGTTCCTATCCATTACCCTGTTCTAATCCCCTAGCCTGGGCCAGCAAACAGATCTAGGGTAAGAGGTGGGATAGGGACCATCAGGCCAGTCAGGGGTCTTTTGTCCCCTCCACTCCGTAGGAGGGGAGGACGGGGCCCCTACCTGCTATGAGTCACTACTGGACAACCTCGATGATCACTGCCCAAAGCTGGCAGGTGAGTGTCAGGGTAGAGCCCTGGGGGGTAGGGCACATATTCTCCCCAGCCCCACCATCATCATGGTTTCCTGGGCCTTCCAGAGGAACTGCGCTGGCTATCAGGCATCCCTACCATGGTCAATGGCCGGAGGAGACGCATGGGCACTCGGCATAGCCATCGGGAACTAGAGCCCCCTTCAAGAGCTGGAAGGGTGAGCTCCCTGCCATCCAGGACCCGCTAGCTGGGGCCAGGAGTCAGGTATGGAAAAGCTATGGGCACCCAGAAGTGGGACCCCTTACCAGAGGACAGACATATGTGCTGAAAAAGGCAGACCCTCAATGCCAACCCTGTACACCTATGCTCCCAAGACAGCACACATTGTACTGGAGATGGGTCACCCCACTGGAGTGTAAGCACCCTAAGGTCAGGAATGTCCTCAGTGCTTAGGAGATGTAGAATAGGGCATGTGTAACACACAGTAGGTGCTCAATGCAAACCTGCTAAATGAACTCAAGGAAGGCAGGAGCAGTGTGTGATGGAGCAATCGGCACTGAATTTGAAGGACTTGATCTTTTGTTCCAGCAGGTTCCATGACCTGGCATACCACAGCCAAGTGGCCAAGCTGGACTCAGAGCCAAGGGGGCTGTCCGTGACCTCTGACTCATGTGATAAGATGCAAATAGACAGCAGCCCAGCAGGATTCCTCTGCCCAATCTGGAATTACTGAGACCTTGCATCATTAAAAGGAGCAAGGTCACAAGCAAGGTCACAGAAAGGTCGTGAGGCCTCTCAGGGGGAAGTCCCAAACATATGGGTACAGAGAAAGGCATTCAGAGGCAAAAGCACAAAAGGTGGAGGGGGCAAGGGCCCCTGAGAGGCAGAAACAGGCTTCTCCTAGGATTCCAACCCCCAAAGTCAGATGCTCTTGAGATCACCTGCTAATGCCTCATTATCCCACTTTGGTTGCCCACCTCAAGTACAGATTATCATAGGACTCCTCCCACCCTACCCAGGATGCCTGTTTCAGGTGATACATAGCACACTACAGTGAGACATTCATCTACCTCCTCTAACCCCAGTTCATTAGCTAGGGTGCTTCCAGCAGACAGCCCAACAAGAGGACACACAGCAAGCTGTGGTCTAAAATAAACTCTTTAATTGCACATTTGTGTCTTGAGTTATCTATGGGGAAAGAAACCCCCTTCTTACTCCCAATCCCAGGTACAATCTGTCATCATGGTCCAGCTGTCGGTGAGAGGATGGGGTGGGTGCAGGATTATGAATCAGGAGTCATCTCAGAGCTGGCCAATGAGTCTGCACCAACATCTTCAGGGCAGAGAGCTCAGACCTGTGGAGAGACGGGGCAGCATAGGCTGGTTGTCAGCTTGCAGGTGCAAGAAGAGGGTCTGCCCCTCCCAATCCCCACTTGGAGTAGGGTCCAGTTACTCACCATGGTTGTACTTGCACTGCTTCAGGGCCTCACTGAAGCCCTCACACAGGGACAGGTCACTCTGAGTGGTCGAGCAGTCCAGAAATTGCTTGATCTCATAGGAGCAGGGCCCCATCTGTAGTGGGGCAGCACGGGTAGGGGCCTGGGGGGAGGCAGGCAGTAAGGTCAGCTCAGGGTTTTTACCCAGAGATAGGTTCCACAGCTGGGGGCTGCCTACCTCTCCCCATATCCCATCTTGCTGCCCCAAATGTCCCAGGGCTGGCCTGCCCCTGTCTAACCTCAGCTGAGCTGCTCCATCCATGAAACAGAGCAAGCTGGCCACCCTCTACAATGTCATTCAACTGATGCAGACAGGGTTTCCCTGCTGCTTTAAATTGGGCATGTTGGGCAGGAGCAGGGGAGGATAGCCCCACCCCCATAAGTTCGAGCACCTTCCTGGCTCAGCCACACTGATCCTTATAACCCCTGACCTAGCTGCTAAGCGGCATTTGGATTTGGCTCAGGATTGGTAGGGCCCCAGTGGGGGACAGGTCATCAGGGAACAAGAGCCATGACTATGGGCTGACCTTCACATTGGGCCTGGTAGCTACAATACTGGACCTGGGTGTGAGAACAAGGGCTTGGTTAATTCAACATCCCTCACCACTCTACTAGGGTTAGGTGACTTTGGGCAAATCTCTGAGTCCCAAAGAACCTGGGTTTCCCATTTTTAAAGGGTGGTTGGTGTCAGTCCCTAAGAGTTCAGGGACCTTGCCCTCAAAAACAGAGAAACAGCCTGTCAATGATGTGACAGTGAGCTCAACAGCTGAGTGAGGAATAGGACCCTCCTTAGTCAAAGTCCTAGGCCTGAGGCAACTCTCTATACACCAAGAACTCCTCACTGGACACTCCAGCCATTCCCTATTTGGCCTTAGGAGAATCCTGCCTCAGTTTCTCTTGGGCCCTGCGGCTCACCTGCTGGACAGCAGGCTGGGCAGGCTCCGAGCTTCCTCCACTGAATGCTCCAGTCAGGGCACTGCCCATGACATGTCCCACGGCGGAGCCCACCGCTACCCCAGCGGCCGTGGACGCCATCTGTGCCATGAGACCTGGCTGGCCCGAGGGGGCAGGAATCGGGGTGGCTGCTGAGGGCGGTGGGTGTGCAGGTGGATGGGCAGAAGGTGCTGCTGGGCGACTGCAGGGATAGGAGGAAGCATGGTTAATCCTTGCTGGACTACAGGCCGGGGGCCTCAGGACCCTGTAGCTCCTGGAAACGACCGCCTTTACTCCCAGAAAACTGGTCGGCAACCCCTGTCTTAGACACTGGTTGCTGCACCCCTGACCCTCCCCCCGCCAAGATGGCGCAGTAACAACAAAGGTCATTCGGCGGACGCCCTTGATGGAGTGCCCACACTTTCCCAGCCTCCTTCCCATGGGGTCCCTGTCCCCTTCACACCTGGCTGGCCGGGCGGCCGCGCTTCGGCTCCCGCGTGGCATGGTGACGGTGGTGGGACTTGGACAAGCCGAGTCAGAGACCGCTTAGTCTCACGGACTAAAGCTGCAGCACTTGTCACAAGGGGCCAAAGAGGA
Source organism: Sciurus carolinensis (assembly GCF_902686445.1). Lineage (NCBI taxonomy): Eukaryota > Metazoa > Chordata > Mammalia > Rodentia > Sciuridae > Sciurus > Sciurus carolinensis. The sequence goes on along the minus strand of NC_062220.1, from coordinate 120,727,923 downwards.
GGAGTCTAGGGCGGGGTCTCAGGGACACGCCCCCAATGGAAAGAGGCACCTCCTCAAGCCCGGCCCTCTTTCGCGGTACCAAGGACCTGTCTCAGCTAGCTCTCCCTGTGTCTGACCCCAGCTATAAAGGCTGGGAACACAGGCCAATGTCGCAAACTACCCAGGGCTTAACGAGGGGCTAGAGGGCCAGGGTTTTCTATTAGAAGGACTACCGTACAACCGGGAAGGGTGGCGCATGCCTATAATCCCAGCGACTCGGGATGCTGAGGAAGCAGGATCGCAAGTTCCTGGCCCGCCTCAGCAACTTAGCGAGACCCTATTTCAAAATTTAAAAAAATTAAAAAAGTATGGAGATGTAGCTCAGTGGGCAAGCGTCCCTGGGTTCGATCCCCAGTACAAAAAAAAAAAAAAAAAATACTGCGGTGAGCAGGGAATGAAGTTGGGGCTTGTGAAAGGGGGCTCGAACGCCAGTTCTGGCTTAATTCCCTGCCCCTGCTCACCAGGCAGGCTTTGCCAACCGTCGCGTGGCCTCGGGGTTAGAAGTGGAGTGGAGTCAGGAAGGACTGCAGAGACCTATCCCCAGAACTCCCACGAGGGGGCGTACCGACACCTTTCGAATCTTCCAGCGCCGGCAACCTAGAGCAGCGTCTCCCCCACCCCCACCCCCGCCACCCACGGGGGTGCAGGGAGGTTCTGCTGCGCGGCTCTTAATCCTGACTGGTTCCCTGGGATCTTGGCCCCACCGATTCTGCGCCAGGCACTGATAACATTCACACGACTTTCAAGCAAAGTGTCCATCCCAAAGGCTGTGACCAGAGTACCTAGAGGTGTTTACCTAAGTTTCTAACTAAGCACAGGTGTTTGAATCCTGAAATCTAATGATTTTAGTGCCTTGGTTTCAGGCCAAGATGAAGCCACAGGCGTGGATTTAGAATGCTTCCTAACCCATCAGGAACTCAAGGTTTTTATGGTCTTTCCTCGGTGACTTTGCTGTGGTCATATTAGGACCCTTAGTTGGAGGCAGGGAGGAAGCCTGAATTCTTTCCCCTTCCTTGTCACTGTCTGGAGTGCCAATAGAGGCCACCTGGAATCAGGAAATCACCTAGAACAAAAGAATCCAGGAAATGGGTGAAGAGCAGAGGTCCCTCTATGAAGAAGAGGGACAAGGACAGACAGCTAGCTGAGTTAGACCTAGCCCTACCTGACCCTACTCAGTTATATGCATGAGAGCTGTTCCCATCCACACGTACTGTACATGAAAGTCATGCACATTCCTATGTTCTTATATTTACTCCTTTCAACCATCCTCTGCAGCAGGACCCTTCCCTTCCAGGTCTTCAGTTTTCTTCTCTCTGAAGTAAGAGTCACTATCTACCTCCAGGGTGGGCTTCCCAGTAAAATGAGCATAGGCCACATGTCCCTTACAGACATGCCACACCTCTTCCAGCCCTGTTTCTTTGTCATGTATTCCTGATCACCTGGTCCCCATTGGCTAAATGGAACCAAACTTCCAGGCTTTTCCAGATCCTCCTCCTGCAGAAGGCCCTCAGTGACCAGCCCACCTGCTAAGTACACTGTTGGCTGGTAATGATCCTGGCCCACAAGGGTCTGAACTAGGGTAATTGTTTATTGGGTTTCTGTGACTGGTGACCTGCAGATTCCATAAAACATGACTATGCACCCCCAGAGGCACTCAAGGCTGTTTTAAGGTAGTTACACAAATGAATGTTTAATTTTGAAAATTATGTATTTTCATATGTATCAGAAAATATGTTGAGTCAATTCATGTATTCTTGAATTGCTGAGACTGAAGCAAGCATTGAAATGTCTACCTTTAAAAAGTGAGCCACTTTCTAAGTAAAATAAGCTAGACTCAGAAAATGAAGGGTCAAATGTTTTCTCTCATATGCAGAAGGTAGAGCAAAATGGGGTGGGGAGAGGGTGTCAGACATCATAAAAATATAGGAAAGATCAATGGAAGAGAAGAAGGAAATGGAGAGAGCAGGAGGAGGGATGGGAAAGGGGAGGAAATGCAGAATGAATTTAACAAAATTACACTAGGTACATTTATAATTATACCACAGTGAATTCCACCTTTATGTTTATCTATAAAGCACCAATCAAAAATAAACAAATGAATGAGTGAAAGGAAGACCAGTAGAGTAGAGGAAGGAGAATAGGGGAAGGGAGGAGGGGAGACGGGGCACCAGGAACTGAAATGAGTAAACCAAATTTCATGCATGTATGATTTTGTCAAAATGAACCCAACTATTATGTATAACTATATGCACTAATAAAAAAGTAAATTAAATTAAAAAGTGAATCACTTTAAAGAAAAAGATTGGCAGTCTAGGTAGTTAACTCTCACTGCTGTCTTGCCTCTACTGAGGGGTCTCTGTGGAGTGTTTTAAGAGAAGTTGTAAAGAGCACCCCCCCTCCCCCCACATTTCTTGGCCCAGGCTAAGCACCTACTGCAACATCTTGCAGCAGCTCAGGGCCTGACAGGGTGGGAGGAAGCCACTGCATGACAGGGTGGGAGGAAGCCACTGCCTGGATCTTGACTCTGGAGGGTTGCCCATGATGGGGCAGACTGCCTGTTGCAGTGGGGAGTCCCTCTTCATTACAGGGCAGGAGTGGGCACCTTCCTGCAATTGAGGATGAGACTGGAGGATTCCTTCCAGCATGTGGACACTACCCCATCCTTTGATTCTTACCTTCTCTCTCTTATGTCTCAAATGGCTGGCTCTGAGGTCCACTGGGACCTGTTGGGCCCTGACCAGCAGACAGCCTTGGCCTCCAGTCACCTATTCAGACATCTTCCTATGGCCTTTCTACAGCTCACTCTCCGCAGCCCATAAGCTCGATGGTCTCCTGACCCTCTATTTACCTTCTGGCATAGAAAAGTCTGGCCCCTCCCTCCCAGAGCCTCAGTTTCCCCATCTATAAATTATCTCTGATCTGTTCCAAGGTGAGGGATTGGCCAACCTCTGCCATATGCCTCAGTTTCCGCTGTGACACATTTTAACATCCCTTTCCTCACAGGAGCTATTGTGCCATCTTCCAGATGGAACAGCGGGACCTCCGATTTGCCCATGGGCAAGAACACCTGTCACAGGTCAGAGGTCAGGTAACCAATGAAACTCTGCCAAATGATGAGTATCTAAAGGTATGGGTAAGGTTTGGGAGGAGTGAAACCTCAACCTCTCAGACTCTCTATTAGGTCTGAGGCTCCGGACGTCCTGTCCCACACAGCGGGGATCCCACACAGCCTAGGGCAGCACCGGCTGGCCCGGGTTACCCAGCACCAAACTTCCGAGGGCTGGAGCTTGGGCCGCTCCGGAACAGGACTCTAGTCTCCCAGGTCCGACCCCTGCCTGTCTAGCCCCTCCGGATCCACCTCCCCCACCCAAGGCTGCTGTGACAAGGAAAGTTTAGAACAAAAGGCAGCGGGGGGGCGGGGCCGGGGTCGGGGCGGGCTCGGGGGCGGGGCAGAGGCTATAAGGGGCGGTGGCCCGGCGCGGCCCAGCAGGCTCAGCAGCCCCGGGGCGGATGGCACGGGCCGCCGGGCACCGAGGCGCGGACCCACGCGCACTCCTATTCCCTCTGCTGCTGTTGCTGCTTTTGCCGCCGCCGCTGCTAGCCCGGGCCAAGCCGCTGGTGAGTGCCAGCTACCAGCCTGCTGCTCATCCTGGAGGGAGGACCAAGCACGCCGACTGGGCCCACTAGCCAAGCTGGACCCATGGGGGAGCCCCGGGTGGCCTGGCGCGACTGGTACCTGAAACGTCTTCTGGGTCCCTGTGGGTGTATTAGTGAGCTTCCCGTCCCTGGAGGTATGCAAGTGGAACCTGCGCTGGGATCTCCAGGCTGGTGAGGCGGGACTCAGCGCTGGACTCACGCCCCCTCCCAACTTGGCAACCTGTTCCTGGAGTCCCAGCCGCGAATGCTGGGGTGTGTGTTGGGAAGGGCAGCGGAGGGAGTGGTTACAGGGCCCCCTATTCATCCCGGGAACAAAGCCGGCAGGTCCCAGGCAGTTGTCACCTTCCAGGTGTGTGGCCACTGAGAGCACGCCTCCAGGTGTGCAGTGGAAGGAAGATAAAGCAAGAGTTGGGGAGGGGAGAGACTCCTCTGGGGAAAATGGGGTGTAAATCTGGAGAATATGCCCCCCCTGGTCACCTTCATGAGGTAGGTTTGGGAGAATTGGAAGCAGAGTATGAGTGACAGTGACAATGTGTGTGATCATTCAGTGGGGGTCAGAAAGAAAGGGGGGTATGGAAAATGAGTGGGTGAGATCCTCAGAGAGTAAATGGATGGGGAGAGAAAGGAAAGGATAAAAAGTGTGTTTGGGAGAGGAGGAAAAAACCCAGGTAAGAGAGAAGCTGTGTGAAAAAAAGAGGGACTGTTGTGGGGATGATATCCTATGATGTGTCTCAATGGCACCAGTCACAGGGGTGAACAGGCAGGGCTTAGAGCCAGAGCCTGGACCACTTCAGACCCACAGGGTCCTGGGTACTTGATCCACTGGGGTGGGCAGCTGAGGCATCCAGATAGCTTGGGCACTGATAGGAGCAGGGGGATGTGACAGGCAGGCTTCTTGGGACTGATCCCTCTGTCAGCCACACTGACTTTGCCTGAACCAGTCTTGATGGTGCTGGCTATGAAAGTGGAGAGGATAGGAAGACAGGGTAGAATGGGTAGAGGGAAGATCTGTCTGGAGATCTTGCATCTTCCCCAGCCCTTCTCCATCCCTTAGAACTTGGAGTAGAATTGGGAATCATCCTGGGTAGCAATTGAACTCGTGGATTCAAGAATTGGAGAGATCTAGGTTTGAACCATGTGATCCTGAGTGAGTCCTCTTCCCCTTCAGAACCTCACCTGCTCCATCTGTAATGGAGGAGGGGGTAGGAGGAGTGATAGTGACTACTATTGAGGATTAAATAGGGTAATGTCAGGCACACTGAAGCCACTCTGTCATCTATAGCTGTCACTGTGATGCTTGTGCAGGGGTCAGCATTAGGGTTGGGGGCCAGGTGGAGTCTGAGCTGGATTGTTCTGTATTACTGCTGACATACTTGGAGCATTTGGGGTCACCTCCAATGTGTTTATTCCTAGGCTGCCTTCAGCAGGGCCAGAAGATTTCTGTAAATATTTATCTATCCCAGTTCCCAACTTTCAGGGAGGATTAAAGCCCTGCCTGCAACTCAGTGGGACAAAACTGCCTTCCTTCCTGGAACCAGCAGAGAGGTGGGGAAGGGGCCGATTAGGCAGAAGCATGAAAAAGATGATTCTGCCTGTCAAGTGGCTGTGTGCCTTGGGCAAGTTGCTTGGCCTCTCTGACCCTCAGATGGGTCTAATGTTTCATAGAATGGCCTGATAATGCTTTCTTGTCTTCCTCACAGCCCAACAAAGTGCTCTCTTCTCAAAATCACCTCCTACTGACAGCAGAAAGCATAGCTGTGCTTAATTAAACCAATTAGAAAGGAAACTGGGACCCAGAGAAGAATCCAACTGACCTGGCCTTACCCAGTAGTTTCCTAGTCTGAAGTCCTCCCTTATCTCCCCTCTACCATTTTGTGGATTAGAAGTTGACCCAGGCCCTGACCTTGAGTCTCTGAGCTCCACCAGAAGATTGGGTCAATCAAGAAATTGAGTGTGTCTGAGGCTGTGGGTTGGTGGCTGTCAGACCAGAGAAGGTTGTGGCAGAGTGAGCCAGGCACCTACCACAAGGAAGCCCACAGGAGCTAAGAATGAGGGAATGTACTAGAAGCAGAAATTTCTCAGGTATGTGAGTTTGGGAGATAAGCAAAGAGCTGGGGGTAGGAGTTGGAAGTACTGGAAAGGGGAAGACATGAGCCCCAGGTCTGAGACCAGCTCTTGCCTGACTTGCTTTGTGACTTTGAAAAAAAAAAGTCCTTGACCTCTCAGGGCTCTGGTTCATCTTCCACAAAAAGAGGTAACAGCAGATCCCCAAACTCCCCAGGGCTGTAGATAAGGCAACAGGTGGTCTCTGCCCACCAATACACCTCACAACTGGATCACAATAGTCCTGGGAGGATAGAAAATTTGGGGAGAATAGATTCCCGAGTATGGGAGGGAAGGAGGCCTCAGAGGCAGGGAATGGGGCCAGATGCTGCAGTGGGTATTACAGAAAGATGTCACTTAGCTCTTTGGTACCAACCTCCATTTGATGGATGGGGAAGTTGAGGCTGAAAGAAGAGTGACTTGTTTAGGGTTGTCTGGCCATGGACTTGGTTCCTCATGAGGGAAGGAGTGGAAGGGACAGGAGCAGGTATGGGAATGTGTACATCCATTATTCTCCCTTTCTTCATGGCTAGCTATACCAGGCCTCACTGGGCCACAGAGGAGAGAGATTTCTAGCATAAACAGAGCTGACAGGTTCAACTCTCGAATTGTTAGAGGTTCCCAGGGAGGTCCCCCACACCCCTGCTAGGCTTGAGAGAAGGAATCTATTTCTCCCCTAGGTAGACCAAGTGGGAGCAGGCCTTTGCAGTTAGTCACATGGACCTGGGGTCCACATCTTAAGTGTGAAACCTTGGATTGGTATCATTTCCATCTATGGTAGGGTGGGGGGAAGGTTCAATGAGCCCATATGTAGAGTGCCTGGGAAATAGCAAGTACTTAATAATCTCCCATTTTTCTGCTACTGAGTGAGGCTAGCCAGGGTTCCTCCTCCAGGGAACACATGACTCAACCCTCAAGAACAGAGTTGACAGCAAGGGAGGGGGCAGTTCATGAGCACAGAGGGTCCACTCCCTGCCAGCTGTTATCTGCTTCATTTCCTTGTTTGAGAAATAGGGAAGATGACAGTGGAGTTGGTAAGAGTTCCATCAGGAAATAAGAGCATGTCAATGCAGCTGTAGGCAGGGTCCTGGACCACCACAGTGATAAGTACTCATTAGCAGTAAACCCAGAGTCATCTGAGACCCACCGATTTGGTTGTGCTGTGCCAGGTAAATAAGTTCTGAAACTAGGAGAAAAATTGATCCAGGCTCTCATACCCAAAGCAGCTCCAAGTATTCCTGATGGTATAGAGGCCCCTTTCTGGGGCTGGGGTTGTGATTCAGTGGTAGAGCACTTGCCTAGCATGTGTGAGGCACTGGGTTCGATTCTCAGCACCACATATAAATAAGTTAATTCATTAAATACAGGTCCATCAACAACTAAAATAATATTAAAAAAAAAAAAGGCCCCTTTTTGATGGAGTGTTCTTGGGTATTAAATACTCAGTTCTGGAATGGCAAACTTGGAGAGCTGGTACCCTGATCCGAGCTTTGGGTGCCTGGAGCCTGGGAGTGCTGCCAGAGGCTGAGGCTGAGGGCGGAGCCTGAGTAGCCAGGCTCCCACCCCAAATATGGCTGTTGGGAGGTTGCAGCTGCTTTAGTCAGACAGGCCCAGACCAGACAGGTGCTGAGTGTCTCAACAAACAACACAGCTTCATCCTCTCCTCCAGTCAGAAAATAGACCTGTCTTTTGTGCAATGTTTAGAGCCAGGCCTTTTCCTTTGGCCTGGGGCACCAAGGTCTTCATCTGGCCATCATGTCCTTGCTGGGTGACCTTGCAGGGTCTCCATCTTCTCTGGGTTTCTGCTTTTCTCATGCATAAGAACTGTGACTTCTGCCATGGAGACTTTCAGAGAGTGAGAGGATGCAGTTCAGGTCAGAATTGCTCTCTGTGGTCTTGGGGCTTTGGCACAGTTGGGCTGGGTACAGGTATGTGGTTGCTTCCACCCTTATTGCATGAAAGGGATAGGGAGATCACATATCTAGCTCTCACTGTGTGCCCAAACCTGGCAGGGTGTAAGCAAAACCATCTCTGCTAGAAATCAGATGTCAGGGGGACTGGAAATATAATTCAGTGATAGAGCACATGAATGTGAGGCCCTGAATTCAATCCCCAACACTACCAAAAAAAAAAAAAATGGAAATCAGACATAAGTTACCAGGTGCCCTTCCCAGGCATCCAGGTCTCTGCTTAGTGCTCTATACCCATCATCTTATTTCATCTTTAGATCAACACTGAAGGGGGGATTATCATCCCCATTTGTCAGTTAAACAAATGAAGGTCACAATGCAGTGATGCTGGAGAGAGAGGAGGGGTCATCCTGGGCAGGAGAAAAGACAGAACCTAATCACATAACAGGATAAGGTGTATCTTTGCTCAGTTGATACCAGAAGACAGGGAGGTAGAAATCAGTTTGCTGGGGCAGGGAGCAGCATTGTGGGGGAGCAGGAGTTTGCCTAGTATTTCCTTAGGACCTTTTTGGGTTCTATTCCACCTATAAATGGAGAGTGTAGTTAGTGACTCATAGGCTTATGATCCCCCAAATTCAGTGTGCTCCCATGCAGACTTCATTGACCTGAGCAGCTGGGGGGTTGGAAACAGGCAGCTCGGGCTCTCTAGGAAGGGAGGATGAGAAAGCTTGATGTCTTGGAACAAGATGTCAGGAAATCACACAATCAGCCAGGGCCAAAGGGCTCTGCTATGTGCCAACACCCCTCCCAGCCCCTCACTCTTCCTAGTGACACTGTGCACAGGTGCTGTACGTGGCTGTGCTGAGGAGCCTCACCTGTAACCATGGGCCATGAGGACCTGAGGTCTGACCTGGCCCTTGCATCCTCTTTCTTGCCAAGGATACCCACCACCACCACCCTGTGAGGAGAGGACCACAGAATAGACATGCAGCTCTGCCTAGTAGCCTGGTACCTGCCCTGGCCACCCAGGAGACCCTCCCACCTGCCAGTGGCCCCAGACCTCCTCGATGTGGTGTGCCTGACCCACCAGATGTGCTGAGTGCCCGCAATCGACAGAAGCGCTTTGTGTTGTCTGGAGGACGCTGGGAGAAGACAGACCTCACCTACAGGTAGAGGCCAGTGGCCGCCACAGCAGGACTGTGTGTTCATGTGAGAGCCTGTTATCCTCATACCTGCTTCACAAGACACACACCAGGACTAGATCTACATAGTTAACAGATCAGTTTGCCCACTGACCCCAGTCATCCTTGGATCAAAACCCTGACACCCCAGTTTAGACACAGACACACACAAACTGATACCCTCCCACTGAACAGGGGTGAGTCATCTGTCATTCCCCCAAACAGTCTCAGCACATGCCAGGCAGGCCTTACTGGGGACCTGTAAAGGCCAGGCCTGAGACTCCATGGTGAATGAGACAGAGACACAGCCGGGTTCTCCCTAGAAGGTGGTTGTGCAAATCTACCCTCATGACTTGGCCCTCATGCAGGTGGAAAACATGGTGAGCAGGGACAGTAATAGCAGGCTCCTCAATGGGTGAAATGGAAGGCCTCTGGGCAGGTAATAGTGAGTTGAGATTTAGCCTGAGAGAGAATGATCTATTGACATACTGCATTGGAGCTGAGACTGTGGAGGCCTTGGGAATTTCCTGGGTGGGGCACTGGGAACCAAGACAGAGCTCAAAAGGCAGGGTCTTCCCATAGTGAGCAGCATTGGCAGGTCTTGGGACTCTCATTTTTGTATTATTTACACCAAATGTAGACGCTTGTATATATCTAAGTACTCTCAAACCTGTATAAAGATGTACCCATATGGCCAAGGGGACCAGCTGGTTGCACCTAAGGCCCAGAGCACACCCACCCACTGAGAATCCAGGGGCAATTCTCCGCTCCTCAGGCATCAGGAGCTTCTCTGCCCCAGGCCCAGGCCCCTCCACCTCCCCCCAGGATCCTCCGGTTCCCATGGCAGCTGGTACGGGAGCAGGTACGGCAGACGGTGGCAAAGGCCCTACAGGTATGGAGTGAGGTGACACCACTTACCTTCACCGAGGTTCATGAGGGCCGTGCTGACATCATGATTGACTTCACCAGGTGAGCCAGCAGCATAGGACCCCTCTGGGAACAAATCCTACTGCCAGCAGCCACTGACTCTACCCCCACCTACCCACAGGTACTGGCATGGGGACAACTTGCCATTCGATGGGCCTGGAGGTATCCTGGCCCATGCCTTCTTCCCCAAAACCCACCGAGAAGGGGATGTCCACTTCGACTATGATGAGACCTGGACTATTGGGGACAACCAGGGTATGGGCTGGAGACCCATTTTCCAGATGGGGCAACTGGAGAACAGAGAGAATGGGCACATACCAAGGACCCAAGCACAGGCCCAGAGGTTTAGTAACTGTTGACTGAAGGTGGGGGGTTACTAATCTACCTCCCTTTTCCAGGCACAGACCTGCTGCAAGTGGCAGCTCACGAATTTGGCCACGTGTTGGGGCTGCAACACACGACAGCAGCTAAAGCCCTTATGTCCCCTTTCTACACCTTCCGCTACCCACTGAGCCTTAGCCCAGATGACCGCAGGGGCATCCAGCACCTATATGGCCAGCCCCGGCTGGCCCCCACCTCCCAGGCCCCAGCCCTGGGCCCCCAGGCTGGGATAGACAACAATGAGATTGCACCACTGGAGGTGAGGCTCAGGAGGGTAGGGAGTCAGGAGGTGAGACCCTGTTGGCCTCTGAAGCTCCAGTATGGACTCTTTTCTGATCCCTCTCTCTTGCTACAGCCGGAAGTTCCACCTGATGCCTGTGAGGCCTCCTTTGATGCAGTTTCCACCATCCGGGGAGAGCTTTTCTTCTTCAAGGCAGGCTTTGTATGGAGGTTGCGTAGCGGCAGGCTGCAGCCTGGGTACCCTGCATTGGCTTCTCGCCATTGGCAGGGACTACCAAACCCTGTAGATGCTGCCTTTGAGGATGCTCAAGGCCACATTTGGTTCTTCCAAGGTGAGTATAGATTGGGCAGGGCAGTCAGCTCAAGTGACCTCCTATCATCAGGAATGTCATGGTCAAGGGTAGCAGCACACAACGCTCCAGAGACATAATTGGCAGGGAGATGATACCCAGAAGACTCAGGCCAAGATAGCATGACTCACTCATCAAGCATAGCTGACAGGCTCCCAAAGAAGTTAGTGGTTGAGAACAGAGTAGCACTGAAAGTATTACACACGCATGTTTGTGCATTCAACCCTCAAAGCCACCATGTGAGGTGGAGTTCTAGGGATGAGGCCCCTGGGACTCATAGGTGATGAAGTGACTTACTTGAAGGCACAGCTTGGAAAAGGCAGAGGAGGAATTTGATCCAGGCCGGGTGACCCTGAAGCCTATGCTTTCAACCCTCAACTAGCAGAGATGAGCCTGGAGTGCTCCAGGTGGCAGGATTTCATAAACAAAAGCATAGAATGGGAAACTCCCTGTGGATTCCAAGGCAGCCAGGACCTGCTCTGACAGGGCTGGGTTCCAGGGAGTGGTCAGCAGGCATTTGTGACAGGCAACTAAATGCTGGGAGATAGAGCAGGAACCCAGGTAGCCCTCTGCTGATTAGAATAACCTTCACCACTTGCTCCTTAAAGAGTCTTCACTCCCTGCTTATCCCAGCTCATTCCAACATCCCTCTGGGGCTAGGAATGCTGGGAAGACACCATTGGCTCATATATTTTATGGACAAGGAAACTGAGGCTGGCAGACTTATGTGGTGGTGACCTAGAAGGTACACAGCAATTGGGTGTGGCCACAGTAGCTTGATAGCTCCTTGCCGCCTTCCCTCTCCACAGGTGCTCAGTACTGGGTGTATGATGGTGAGAAGCCAGTCCTGGGTCCTGCACCCCTCTCAGAGCTGGGCCTGGTGGGATCCCCAGTCCATGCTGCCTTGGTCTGGGGTCCTGAGAAGAACAAGATCTACTTCTTCCGAGGTGGGGACTACTGGCGTTTCCATCCCAACATCCGGCGAGTGGACAATCCTGTGCCACGTCGGGTTACTGACTGGCGAGGGGTGCCTTCTGAGATTGACGCTGCCTTCCAGGATGCTGATGGTGTGTTGTGGGTAGAGTAGCTGGTGGGAGGTGGGTGCAGCAGTTGCATCTCCCACCTGGTGGTGGTTGAGCCTCACATCCTCTTTAGGAGGCCCAGCTTTTTATCACACGTTCTTTGTCTACCTCAAAATTCTCCCCTCCTGGTGGTCAGCCATTGCTAGACCCTGTGTTGCAGATGAAGAGACTGAGTACCAGAGAGGTGCAAGGACTTGCCAGATCCCTTGGTCACAGCTGGTAAACTGGGGTAGGGGATGTAGCCCAGTGGTAGAGCACTTGCCTACCTGTGCAAGGCCCGGAGTTTGATCCTTAGTACTGCAAAATGAATGAATGAATGAATGATTACTGTAAACTGAGAGTGAAGAATGCTCTAGGCATAATGCCAAGCTCCTTGCATGTCTCTTGCAATTCTCAGATCAGCCCTTGGATATAACACCTCTTATGAACCCACTTCCAGAGAGGCAAAGAGACTCAGGCAATGAGGTCCCTAACCAGGGTCACTCATATAAAGTGTAGTCAGGACTCTAATCCTAACCACTGGGAAACACCCAGCAGAGGACTAGATCCAGATTAAAACTCAAAGCCTAGTGCTATTTCATTTGACTGCCCTCTTTACTTCTTTTCTCTCACACATGGGGACCCAGTGGGACAGCTGCCTTGGGTTGGCCTCAGGCTCTGAAACTCCAGGATGCCTCTCTGTAGTCTGGTTGGTACATGAAGAAGTAGGGTAACCAGGTAGGTGAGAGGAGCAGGACAGGTAGGAATTGGGTTCTGAGGCTCTCGGCACCTGTCAGGCTGGTGGTCAGCCTGGACCACCCATTGTGAAGGTGGAAGCATTCCCTGGAGGGAAAGGAAGTTCTGAAGAAAGGCTGACCCTGGAGCCTACAGGTTTCAAGGAACTTAACATTATCCAAGGCCTGCCTACACAGCCTTTCCCATGCACATACTTGAGCACAGCCTGACAGGCAGACAAAGGGACCTCATTCTGCTTGCCCAGGGCTGATCTTCTTTTCTCTTTAGGCTATGCGTACTTCCTGCGTGGCCGACTCTACTGGAAGTTTGATCCTGTGAAGGTGAAGGCTCTGGAGGGCTTCCCCCGTCTAGTGGGCCCTGACTTCTTCAGCTGTGCTGAGACTGCCAACACTTTCCACTGATGCCTTCAGGGGCTCTGACTCCTGCCAGCCAAAGCCACTTATATCAGGATATAGACCCACAGCCATATTTGTGGCTCTGGGTTCCAGACATGGGTCAGTTGTGTTTACTCAGGGGGGTGGGGTGGGGGTGCAACCACCATGACAACTGCAGGGAAGCGCCATGCAGGTCATGGTCACCTGCCAGCAACTGTCTCAGACTGGGCAAGGGGGCATTACTTAAGAGTGAGGGAGATCTTGGGGCTGGCTATGCCTGACCTGTGCAGGCCAGGTCAAACCTGGCTGCCCGACGTCTCCATCTCTGCCCCTCAGGGTAGGACCTCAGCAGAAATGGGGGAACTATAGCATCCTCACTCAATGCCTGCCTGTCAGGCTGTGCCCAAGTACAGGAGATTCCTGCAGGGTTCTGGTGCTGAAACTGGGGGTGCCGGGAGCTCTGTGGCCTTCTACCCTGGCCAACGAACTAAGCCTTGGGGCGGGGCCTTTTCCTAAGAAGTCAGCTCTGGGTAGATGCTTGGATCTGGATGCCTTCTGGTTGGTGAGTCAAGCAATCTGTTCTCCAGGATGCAGGCCAAAAGGTCTAGTCAGCTGGGGAGGGGGCTGCTTTCTCCTGGAGACCACAAGCCTTAGAGGCCCCAACATACCTCAATCCTATCCCTGGTCAGGTTGTCCTGAAGCCCTCATCCAATTACTGGTATCTTCCAAAGTCATGTAAATGTGTGTACAGTGTACAAAGTTTTGTTTGTTTGTTTCTTTTTTACTAAGGACTATCATTAAACACGATTATTTTCTAATTGCCTGACTGCTCTCTTTGTGACAGTGTTCCTTTGTGTTGTCCCCTTCCTTGGGGCTGGGCACAATGCTCAGGGCTCCTTCTTGCTCCATTCCTCTATCACATTTGGAAGAACACTTGCAGTGGCTTCTTAACTAGTTCCCTGCTTCCCCACTCACGCCCGCACTTCAGGCTCCAAAATGGCAGTCATTTTATCTAATCATGCCACAACCCACTCCTAAAATACTTTAGTTCCCACTGCTGTGAAAACACAGAACAAAACTCATGGTTACCTCGGCCCTCCCCAGTTTTCCAGCATCTCCTTTTGTTGTTTTCCAGTCCCTCTTGTTTTCCTCATAGTAGCACCTTTACAGCAGCAATTTTATTACACTGAACTGTATAAAACCGCCACCAGTGGGCTGTTTTTAACTTACTGCATTGTTAACCAGCTAGATGGGTTGCTTTGACACTTTCTTAGTGTTGCTCCTACCCCTTGGGGCTGCAAGTGCTACAGGACAGAACCCCAGGGCAGGGCTGGACTTGTAGCACAAAGCACAGAGCTAAGGAGGGAATGGAGGTGTACCTCCCCTCCAACACTCATTTAATGCACCAGCCAAACCAAATAACACCTGGGTCTTTGACTATTGCCAAACTCCAAAGCCTTTGCCCAACCCAGCCCCCACCATTGTTGCCATTCTCCCCATTCCGCCCATTCCCAACGCCAGAGGAACAGCTGTGGGCATAAACTGGAATATCTATTCCTATAATCCTTTTTATCTGCTTACTGCACTGTGTTTTCCGGGTGGGGAAACTGAGGATTCGGCCTAGGGTCACGAAACATGCCCAGACTCTCGGGTTTCTAGATGTAGCTCTGTCTTCCTCCGGGTCTTCAGGCCTCACTTCCTTTCTTTACCCCTGGGCTGAATGCCAGTCCTGGCTGTGAGACTTGGAAAGTCACCGCCTGACTCAGGGCCTTAGTAGCTATTTCTGTTCGTGAGAAGCTTTCGTCCACACCAGACTTGGGAAACATCCTAGAATGGAGGAAAAACTGGTCGTGGTTCCTTTAAGGGGTTTGCGGGAACGCGCCGATCTTTTGTTTGGGCGGCGGCGCGCGCGTCAGCGTCAACGCCCGCGCTTGCGCACTAAGGGCGGCCTGGTCATCTTCAGTGGCGGCAGCTGAGGAGCCCGGTGGTGGCGCGAGCGCCTGCCCGGCCCGCCCTTCCCCTCCAGGCCCCGGTTCCCCTTGGCTCGGCGCGCCCTGGCCCGACCCTAGCCTATCTGATCCTTCACATCCCGGCTCCGGCCGCTCGCCTCCGCCGCCGCAATGATGATGATGGCACTGAGTAAGACCTTCGGGCAAAAGCCCGTCAAGTTCCAGCTGGAGGACGACGGCGAATTCTACATGATCGGCTCTGAGGTAGCCCGCGGCGCGTTCTTGCCCTCCCCGGCCCCGGTCCCGCGGGAGCCCCGGGGCGGGTCTGTGCGCCGGGAGCGCGCGTCTCCATTCATCGCGGCGGCGGCGGCGGCGGCGGCGGGCGGGCGGGCGGGCGGGCGCGTGCTTGGGGCTGCGGGGCGTGGTCTGGTGGGCGTGGCCGGGACGGCGCACACTTGATCTGGGTAAACTTACCCATTTCGGTCATCCCTGACGCAACTTGATGCCAGGGATTAGGGTGCCACTGGACTAGCACTGAGTTGGTATAGCTCCAGCCCGACGCCAAGGAATGGGATGTTATGTTAGCCATTGTGGCTCCTGGGGGCGGAGTGGCTGCACCACTATCTTTGAACCTTTTGAGATGTTGGAAATCTCAGGGTCACTCCTCTTATTGCTCCATACGAGGTCCTGAGGTTCTGAAATCTCGGGTTGTAAACCTGAGGCCTAAAAAGGGCCCATCCCCTTTGTGTTCGTTGCCTCTGAGGTGGGCGGTGGAGGTGTTTTGACCTTTGTTTACTGAAGAAACAGGTTGGGAGAAGGATGTTTGCTTTGAGGTGGATAAGGCCCCAGTTCTTGGAATTAGATCTTTTAGCAATTCAGAAGCAGTTCACGCGTTGGATATCTGTGAACTGATCCTGAATTATCAGAAGGGAAAAATCTTAAGGCAATCCTTAACTAGAAGTGGCAGGGCTTTGTTGAATCAGCTGGACGACTGACTTTAGGGAAACCCTACAACTGGCCCTTCAGAGGGGGTTTGTACTGAGTATATATTTTTTGCAGATTGTGTACAACTAACCCTTTTAGTTTTCACAGCAATCCTCAACTGTTTTATGTTCCTTTTTTTAAAAAAAATAAGATGGGGGGCATCTCCCTATGTTGCTCAGACTTGCCTAGAACTCAAGATCCTGCTGCCTCAGCCATCAGAGTAGCTGAGATTAGATATGCAGTACCATGCCCAGCTCTTTATATTCTTTTTTAAAAATTGTGGATATAAAATTCATGTGTGCAAATATCAAGCAGTAGAGTCTTGTGTAAGGAGGTAAGTGCCAACTCTGGAAAGCTAAAGTCATTACAGAATGCCAAAGATTACCTCTCCTTGCGGCAGTTTTCAGTATCATACATGAACGTTTCATTCATGTTGTTAAATTTTTATTTTTTTGACAATTGAACAGTGTGAGAATGAAGCTTCCTACTGGTCATGCTAAGGTTTTCAGGACACCCCCATAATTCCTGTTGTAGCTGTATCAATTTATGAGACCACTGTTGTCTCATCAGAACTTTAGTGTTCCCATTTTTCACCAGTTCTTTAATAAAACAAAAAGGGCAGGATGCAATAAACTTTACATGTTGTCACTTTAAATGCTGCTGTTTCAAGAAGGCTGTGCTGAGGACATGGAGTCACTGCCTATCCATCTCCCACAGCTCAGAATGGTCCTCATCAGCCAGTAGGTATCTATATAAATGCATAATGTAAAAGGCAGTTGAGTTTCAGTATATCATATTGGGCAGATTGTTTAAAGAAACCTTTACCTGATCTAATACATGAAAAAGAAATCTGTTCGGCCTGGACTCTGAGGTTTGTTTTTTTTTGTTTTTTTTTTTGTTTTTTTGGTATCGGAGATTGAATCCAGGGACACTTAACCATTGAGCTACATCCTTATCCCTTTTTATATTTGTATATTGAGACAGGGTCTCACTAAATTGCATAGGGCCTGAGCCACTGGTATTGCAGGTGTGGGCCACCTCTCTTGGAGGAGGGTGGTTCTTTTGAAGGAAAGTTCTCCTTTATCTGATGGAGCAATTGAGAAGCAGCATGTGGCCAGGTGGGTAGACCCACTGGAGGCTTAGTTATAGCCCTGCTGTGTTTCCATGTCACTTTTCGTTCTTTTCTTCCTTTATTCTTTCTTTGGGTATCCAACCCAGGACTTTGTGCATGCTAAGCACATGCTCTAACACTGAGCTCTATCCCCAGCTGGTATCATTTTTCTCACATGTATAATGAGAATGCTTAGACTAGGTGGGTCTCTAAGAATCAACCCCAAATGCATTTTAGGTTCTAGAAAGCTGACTTCAGTTTTCTCTTTCAGCCCCTTCCCACCTGGCCTTTCCTGTTAAATGAGAATAATCATTCTGAGACCCAAATGGAGAGGCAGTTTACTCTTGGATCCAACTAAACAGTCATCAGATCTTTGGAGTTTAGGGAAAGGTTCAGGGATATAGTGCTCTTTTCCAGTAGATTCTGTGATAATATTAGTCCTTAGCTCCCTTCCCCTTGGAAAACAGGCACTATATTCAGAGAAGTAGGCTGGCCAGAGCAATACAGATGGTGCCTCTGTGGGACATTGTGGAGCTGCTATCAGTGTTTGCAGTTGCTGTGGGTATATGCGACTGTTCTCGCACCATCTACAGGCAGCTAGCTATATCAAACCAGAGTCATAGAGGTAGAGTACCCTAAGAAATCTCAAGTCCAGCATCTTCATTTTACGTTTAGGAATCCTGGATCCACAGAGTGCAAAGCCTGGTTCAGGGCAAAGCCAGGAAGGCAAACCTCTCATATCCTCAGTTCTGAAGGGACTGTGGGAGGGGTCTAGGATCTGAGAGTCCTACAGATCCTTGAAGGTAATCACAGGGACCAGTGTTGTCAATATATTTAAAAAAAATTTTTTTTTTAGTTGTCGATGGACCTTTTTTTTATTTATTTATATGTGGTGCTGAGAATGGAACCCAGTGCCTCACACATGCTAGGCAAGCGCTCTACCACTGAGCCACAACCCCAGCCCTGTCAACATTTTCAAAAACCCAATGGAATCTATACTTTTACCCTTGGATGGTAACAGTACACATGCCAAATAGCAACAAGGTATCTGTGCTCTCTGTATGGCACCCGAGGGACTCACTGTGTCTTTCCCTTCTCATGGTGTTTAGGAGCCCTGATTGTTGATCTTTCCTTTATAAAGAATGGAGAAATTTACTTTTACTAAATTAATCTATGCTATTCTGGGTAGATAGAATGAAAGAAATAATAGAAGTGAACCTTTGTGGGGCAAAGTTCAGTTGCTGAACATATGATTTTTAGGACAATTGAAACTAGCACCTGGTACCCCCATCTGTCGCTGTCCTCTACAATGTGACTCTGAAGCCATTGTTTCTGAAAAATTGAGACCGTGGTGTGTCTTTCCACAAACTTTAGGACTTAGCTTTCTTTTCATGAAGAAAGTCATACTTTCTGTATGTGGTACAAACTGAAGCTATTGTTTGGGGAAGTAATGATTTTTATGGCAGTTTGGTGATTGTCAATAAGAGATTTTTAACTCTGGAAAATTCCTTTGGTATCCTCAGTTTGGGTTTTGTTACTAAACAAAGCAACACGGACCATGGGGAAATTATCCTGCATCTGTCTAAAATTAAAAGACTTTTTCTGTGTTTATTACATCGTAAAAATATCAAAGTCTGCTTCTTAAGATAAAAGAAGGTCAAAGAAGCTTTGCATTTATGGAAAGTGCCAGAGATCCTTATTCTAAAATCACATCACCATGAACTTCTTGCTAAGCTCTGGGGTCTTCTTACTAAGCTCTAGGGGCCTCCCTTGTAGACATCTGGTCAGACCCTTTGGAACTTGGTTCTGTTGTCAGCATGCACAGATGCAGGCCAGATGTGCACTGCTGTTGAACCCTTGATGTCAGCAGAATGTGTTTTATTGCTGCTGAAAGCCTGGCGCCTGGGGTTTGCCTGAAGACCTGTTTGTTGGACACTCAATCCAGCAGATCTTCTCCAGCAGGACCCTCCCCTTCTACATGGAGATGTGACCCTCATAATAAGCCTTCTTGCTTTACCTCATAGGTGGGAAACTACCTCCGTATGTTCCGAGGTTCTCTGTACAAGAGATACCCCTCGCTCTGGAGGCGTCTAGCCACTGTGGAAGAGAGGAAGAAAATAGTTGCATCGTCACATGGTAAAAAAACAAAACCTAACACTAAGGGTGCGTCTTCACGAGGGTTTGTAAACCTGTTTCAAAACCACTCGCTTATGTCATGAAGATAAAACGTTTTCACTCCAGTGTCTTCACTGCAGCCTTGACCTTAGTCAAGCAGGGAGCATCCCAGGGGCAGGGCTGCCCTGCAAGCACATGCGCAGCTCAGGTGAGAGTGCAGCTCAGAGAGCTTTGGTTATCCATTGTCAGTTTTTTCCCACTGGGCCTGTGGGGGTTGAGGGATCAGGGCTGGGACAGTAGCAGGTGCTGTGAAGACATGTTGGTCTCAAAACGTTTTAGGAATGCTGAGATGCTCTGCCATCTGCCGTGGGCGTGTTGCCATAGTCATCCTCCATGCAGCCCTAGTGGCGGGTGGTGGCCCCAGCCCCCACTCCCCTCTGAGGCTTTCACTGCTTGCCTTCCAGAGCACATCCATCCCATAGCACTTCATTCCCCCAACAGTCAGTGTGCTAAGCTCGTGTGCATGTCTCTGTTCAATGTGGCCTGCCATGTGCTTGGTGCTTACTAGGTGAGCTGCCTGACACTAGTGAAAGTAGCATGCTTTGGGCCATGGCAGCTCTGTGAAGGGCAAATATGCTTTTTAGCCATTCTGGGTGCTCCACTGGAAGACACATCCACAAGGACATTGGATGCAGTGTGCCAAACTGCTTCCCATTTGGCAATGGTGCCTTGTAGAGAGCTGCCCTGAGCCTGGGTGTGTGCATGTGTATGTGTGCATGTGTGAGGGGCACCTGTGTGTGTGTGTGTGTGTGTGTGTGTGTGTGTGTGTGTTTTGCTTTGCAGTCTGTCCTGTTTGGTTGTGTCTGTAGGTACTGCTGTGGTTTTGTCCACTGTGGGCACATTCAGGGTTCTTTTAACGCAGGAGCCAGAGCTGCTTTGTATTTGCTGTTATAACATTTCCACTCATTTGCTTAAAACAGTTTCCTTGTGTTCCCTCTGCCCCATGTGGAGCATCAGTCACTAATGCAGTGACTTCCTAGCTTTGCTTTTCCCTCTGCAAGTCCCTGGTAAAATCTTGGTGATGCTTCTGCCTTGTGCTTTGGACATACCTTCCCCATAACCTATTGATTCCAGGAGAAACCAGACTGGGCCCACATACAGGTAGCAGCTCTAGACCAAGGTTCCCTAGAGGAGTTAGAGGTCAAGTTGCCTAGAATCTGTCCCGCTTTCCAGATAGCATGACCATACTTGCTTGGGGACAGAAATTTCTGTTTGGTGTGAAGCAGCTCTTTCCAATTCTCTGGGCTCTTGTTTTAAAAGAAAAGTGTTCTTCATCTTTCATTCCATCTCCCCACCTTGCTTCGTGCTGTGAATTGTGGTGGTGTCATACCTCTTCCCACTGGGGTGTTACTCTGGAGCCTTCTGAGTCCCTGAGCTTTATTGTAGCCCCTAGTGCTGCCTGCAGCTGCCTCAAGCACTTCCTTTGCCCCTGAGCTAGTGCTCTGGGAAAAATTAGTCCAAATCAATCCCAGTGAAGGCTTTACTCAGTAGGACTTCTAAATAAAGCCCTCCATCCAGATTGCCCGTTTGGAAGAGGCCAGCATTCAGCAGTAGTAAGTTTGACACCTTGCTTTTCCCACCTCCTGCATGCGAGGACCTTAATGTGCTGTCTCCAGTTGGCTGGCTGCTGCTTGCTGCCACTGCCAACAGGGTGACCACAGTGGTGTCTCTCCACTTACAGATCATGGATATACCACTCTGGCCACCAGTGTGACTCTGTTAAAAGCCTCAGAGGTAGAAGAGATCCTGGATGGCAATGATGAGAAGTACAAGGCTGTGTCAATCAGCACAGAGCCTCCCACATACCTCAGGTAATGTGCTCCTGACCCAAGTGTATGCCAGTGACACCTGCGGGGATTTTTCTCAAACTCAAGAACAGGTTGGAGTGAAGTTGAACTGAAATATCTTTCAATACTTTATCCACTAAGCAAACAGTTGTCTAAGTTTCTTCTTTGTCTTTGGACTTCCTAAGAAGTATAGACCAAGTCTTGAATTCTGGTAGAGTGATTAGGAATACTTTGAAAGTGGGATTCATTTGCCAGAAAAACAGTGGCTCAGATAAACTCACACACACACACACACACACACACACACACACACACAAACAATGTATTTGAATGTGTAAAAACAGAATCTTTACAGAGACAATTTAAAAGGCCAAGTAATTGGAAATTTACCATATTTTATTTAGTCTATACATCCAGAATTAGTTTTTTAAAAATTTTGGATACTCCACTTTTTTAAAAATTTATTTATTTATTTATTTATTTATTTATTTATTTATTTATTTATTCGTGGTGCTGGGATTGAAACCAAGGCCAGCGAGTACATGCCCTACCACTGAACTATATGCCCCCTAACCTCCAATAGATAAAGAAAGGATGGTTGAGACCTGGAAATACAAGAGGTAAACAAACACCAGAAGATCGTTTGTCCTCATAGATATTGTTATGTTTTTGGGTGCTAAGAATTGAATCTAGGCCCTCATGCTAAGCATATGCTCTGAGTTATATCCTCAGACATTAATGTATAACTTTAAAAATTCAAATTAAAAAAAAAAAAACAACTACCAAAATAAAGAATTGGGACAATTGTGTTAGAGCTGGCAACACTTGCGTGTTGGAGATAGCTCTAAAGATGAGTATAAGCTTTATAATGTCCCAAACCTTTTTTTTTTTTTTTTTTTTGCTGGTTCATTAGTTTCTCCCTGGGAATTTGTCCTAGGAAAATAATTTAAGAGAACAAAATAGGGAACTGGGGTTGTGGCTCAGTGATAGAGCACTTGCCTAGCATGTGTGAGGCCCTGGGTTTGATTCTCAGCACCACATATAAATAAATAAAACAAAATAAAGGTCTATGGACAATTAAAAAAATATTTTAAAAAGAACAAAATTAATAAATAAATTCATTATATGTATAGAGATGTTCTTTGGAGAGTTGTGAATAATAACTATGGAACCATTCAGTGACCAGTTTTAGGGAAGGGCCCAGTATTAGAAGCTGCAGTCTCTTGAATGGGCTAGAATGTTACCTTTACCAGTCATGATTAAGTAGACTCTTCAGCCATCTTAGAAATGGTTCACTTGAGTAAGACATGCAGAATATAAGATCGTACCTACTTATTTTATGCTTCCTTCTCTCAAGAGAAAATGTATTTATATACACAAAAACAACACTAGAAGGAAAAAGGATTTTTGTTCAGAATGATGTGGTTGTGGAAAATCATTTCTGTGTAGATTTTCTCTCAACTCTGTTATTGAATTGTTTTTGATTCTCCCCAAGAAAAGTGGCATGCATCCAGTCTGGCTAGTTTTGTAGACGTGTGCTCGGCAGATTCTTGTTCCCTCAAGGGATGTTGTAGGAACATAAAGATGGCTAGAACTTACCAGGAAGTCATAGAAGGAAATTATGTACATATGGCGGCACTTTTAAGTTTGTACGTGTCAGCTGGAAACCTTTTATGGGGTGGTAAACACAGTCTTGATGATCATGTCATATGAGGACCAGCTGAGTGAGTAGAATCCTCTTAGCCTGGAGGTCAGGATGACAGGGGTAAGGGATGGCAGAGGTTCAAGGGAAGCAGCTTTGACTGACTCCACACTACTCAGTCAACCTGACAAGGGTCCTGACAGCCTCCTCGCCTCATTGCTGGACAGTTTGGGCAGAGGCTAAATGCCCCCTCATGGGGCCCTTGGGAAGATTTTGCATGAGGAGCAAGGTCGGAGTTCATGACTTAAGAGTCTCACATTCTGTGTATGACCTAGTCTGGTCTTTTGTTTTAGTTTTAGGGTTTTTTTTTTGTTTGTTTGTTTAAATTTGTTATGTCTGTGATGTGTAACATAACTTGCATTGTCTAGTTAAGCTGACTGGGAACTAAATTCCTCCCTGCTCCCACCCACACTCAAGGGGTGATCCCAGACCTCAGCATTGGAAGCATAAGTGGCCCCACCTTTAGAAAAAAAAGCAAGTTAAAGGGCTCAGGACCTAGGCAGACCTTGGCTGCTGCCTGTGCCTTCCATCACCCATAGAAGGGAAAAAGGTTTTTGTGCTACTTCCCCCAGGTTGCTCCTTAGTGAGTATTGTCAGGTGGTTGTCATCACTTGCTGTGGACTGAAATGGTTATCGCAGCCATTTGTGTAGACATAAAGGTGTTAATAGGGATATAAGGTGAATGACAAACTATCATTGCCCTCTTGTTGCTTACCCTGCTAGGGAAGGTGAATACACAAGGCACTCTTAAGAACCTGAGTACTCTCATCTGTCTAACCCAGCACTGGAGCTTCAGTGTAAAACACCTTTGGGAATTTTCTCAGTTGTAAAAGCACCTGGATTTCAGAGAAAAGAGTGAGCCCTTTATGGAACGTGGGTTATTTAAATTACCTTGGGTGTCACTTTCTGAAAGGTGTTTACCAATCCATTGTTTCACCTTGACTACTCTATATGCTCAGAGGCCAGAAGCCTTGCCTAGTCCATCTCAGGATGGCTAGCACATCTTAAGACACAGTCTGTTGCGCACAAGGCTGTGGTCCCAGTTACTTGGAAGGCTGAGGAAAGAGGCTGAGGTGGGAGGATTACTTGAGCCTGGGAGGGCCAGCTGGTGCAACATTAGTGAGACTGTCTTAAAAAATCACAGATTGATCATATCCCTCCCTTCTAACCCTGAGGACTTTTAGCCATTTAAGAGTAAGTCAGTTTCTCCCAGAACTCTTGAGACCCTGTAATGGGGGTGTCTCTGTCCAGCCTCCACCCCTCCTTTGAGTGCTCATAGAGCTCTCATCCCTACTGCTACTGTACTTTGTCTTAAAAACTCTTTCCTCCCCACAATGAACCCCTGACTCAGTGTTTAAAGCTCCTCTACAGTGTCCACTCCTCTGGAAAGTGTCCCCTTTGTGTCCATTCCCATAATCAGGGACATGCTCTGTGGGAACAGAGCCTAGCATGTAGCCATAGCTATGGGTTAGCACCAACTCATGTTCTGGGCTGTGTCTAATGCTCCTTTGCACCCTTCCCCTTGTCTAGGTGCTGGTGAAGGCCTGAGGAACAGCCCTGGAGAGTCAGGGCATATAGACATCCTCCACAGGAGCCTGGAGCCTGGCAGCAGTATAGCAGGTGTCCATGAGTAGAAGACTGTGGGCGTAATTGATCTCCTAGTCTGACAGGGGTGGGGTGCTCTTTCCTGTGTCTCTCCAGGGAACAGAAGGCCAAGAGGAACAGCCAGTGGGTACCCACTTTGCCCAATAGCTCCCATCATCTGGATGCTGTGCCATGTTCCACCACCATCAATAGGAACCGCATGGGCCGGGACAAGAAGAGAACTTTCCCCCTTTGGTGAGGAAGTACTGCCATGTAGATTACATGGCTGTTTCTCAGTGACTTTTAGTCCCCTTTCCAGAGCATACTCTGTTGTGACATTGTGTTTTTCCCTCATGCTACATTGTTGCCTCCTACTCCGAGAAAGACTATCTCCCCCTGATCTCAGGCCTTGGACCTGACTTTCCCCACACTCCCTGGATCTCCCTGCTTTGATCATTTTTCTCCTCATTTCTCCAGCATCTCAGTCATCTTCCCAGGGGTTCAGTCCTTTCCTCTGCCATCCATTTTTTATAAGCTGGGCAAGCCAATCTTTTGTCCATGTGATTCCTGTTATATCAGTTCCCTGTGACTGCTAAAACTAACCACCACTAACTGGGTGATTTAAAGCAGCACAGGTTTTATTCTTTTGCAGTTCTATAAGCCAAGAATCTAAAATCATTTCATTGGGCCCAAATCAAGGTTTGGGCAGTGCTGTGTTCCCTTTGGAGATTCCAGGGGCAAATCTGTTCCTTGTCTCTTCTGGCTCTGGTGGTGATCATTTCTTTGCTTGTGACCACATTACTTCAGTTTTGCCTTCCTGGTCACATGGCTTCTCCCTTAATGTGTGGGAAAGGTCCCTCTGTTTCTTCTTAGAAGGACACTGTGATATAATGTAGAACCCAGCTGGATAATCTCTTAGGATCCTTCACTTAGTCGCATCTGCAATTTCCTTTTTTGGGCCACATAAGGTAATGATCACAGGTTTTAGAGATTAGGACATAGATACCTTGGGGAACATCTTGCAGGCTTCTATCTTCATTTTTTGTCTCTGAGGCCCATACCTCCCCTGACCACTATCCTCATGTTGTTAGCCAGGCACTTGGTACCTGCAAACTACTCTGTCATGAGACTTGTTTTCCATCTTTTCCCTTGCTTAGGCCAAAAACCTTGTATTCTTTCTCTTCTCCTTCCTTTTTCTCACACCACAAATCTAGTCTTTGCAGATTATTTGCACAAACCTCTGAGTTTTTGGAATCAGGTCACCCTTGACCAGCTTCCTGTCAGGTCTCAGGGGTACTTCAACAGCCCCTCCTTGTCTCCTTGTTGCATTTTCAACTCTGCAGTCAACATGGACCTCTGTTTGGGCAGATTTTGTCACTCCTGAAAAAATCTTCCAGACTCCCAATCTCACTCAGAGCAGAGGCAGGGGTTCACTTGGGGGCTACCTGGTCTGGTGGTGATGGTAATACTACTGTGTTATGCTCTGTGTCACTCACCCTGCCTTAGAACCATCAGCATCCTTGCTGCTCTCAAATGACCAAGGTCTGTCCCCTGCAATTTATTCTGCTGGACCTCACTTACAGCAGCATTTCCGAGGCTCATCCTCACCCCCCATCCCCGCCTCCCACATTCCCTTCTTCTTCCTTTCTTTCCTACCTACCTTCACTTCTCTCTTCCTTCCTTCCCCTTCCCTTCCACCTCTTACTTGTCATCTACCTTTTTCAAGTGGGCACTCCAGCATTCCTACCCATTTCCCTGTCTGGGTTTCCCAGAGCATTCGTGCCTCGCAGTCAGGAGTGTTTTCCTCATTTGTCATCTATTTCCCTAGCTGAAGGCAGTTCACAGTCATCTCCATTTTCAGAAGACAACTTAGACTTCCCCTCTACCCTGTCACCAGTGTGCCTGCACTGTCTCTTCTCTCTTTATCTTCCTAAAATACATGACTTCCTTGCTCAGAATCCTCCTGGGGCTCCCTCAGAGCAAGGGCCAGATTTCACATCATGAGATGGAGAACTGTGATCACTTCAACACCCATCAGCTTTGTGTTGTTCCCCAGGACTACTCCCCCATGTGATATCTCTCTGCCTTCGGCGGTCTTTTTGCTGCTCCCTTCACAATTCCTCCATTCTCCTCTCTCTTGGTTATTGCTTGGGCATTTCTTCTTCTGGAAATGCCTTTCTCCTTTTCCATAGTTTTATTTGAATATCCTACCTATTTGGGACTTAAATCTCCCACCAAAATATATTTAGACCTAGTTCCACTTCCCAGGTCAGCAGTTTCCTGTCCCTTCCCTCTGCATCCATGAAATGTTCAGCATTGTCTGCAGACAGGCTGACCCTTGTCATTTATGTCCCCTCCTGTCCCTATTAGGTTCTGGCCTTGGGACTGCTGCTGGACTCACTCATCTGTGCTGCCTCAGTGTTAGGTGAAGGTGCTTATAAGAAGTGGTCTTTCCCCTCCAACCACACTTACAATGACCCAACAGTGCAGAGTGAAGCAAAAATTCACATCCCTGCAACTGCAGGCACAAGGATGCATGGTGCCCTAGCTGACTGGTGCTGCCATTTTACTTTCAGCTTTGATGATCATGACCCAGCTGTAATCCATGAGAATGCATCCCAGCCTGAGGTTCTGGTGCCCATCCGGCTGGACATGGAGATTGATGGGCAGAAGCTGCGGGATGCTTTTACTTGGAACATGAATGGTATGTGGGTGGTTGGTTTGGGCAGAACCTTATGTGCAAATGACTCCTTTTCCCATCAGGTGGATTCTGGGCCTGACATTCACAGCATTGTGGCATTGTTCTTAAAGGTGTGATTTCTGGGTTCATCCTGGTTCTGCCGTAGTACCCTGTTCCTTGTGGTTTGAGCATGTGTCGTAGGCTGTTTTCTGTTGCTGTAACAAAATATCTGAGAGTGGTAATTATTAAGAAAAGAGGTTTACTTTGGCTCATGGTTCTGGAAGCTGGCATGTCAAAGATCAGGCAACTATATCAGTTTCCAGTGAGGGCTTCATGCTGTTTCAACTCATGGCAGTACAAGTGGAGGTATGTGAAAGAGACAAAACAAGGGGTGCTTTATAACAACTCACTCTTGTAGTAACAAACCAGTCCCACAATAGTGAGAACTCACTAGAAAAAGGTAGTCCATTGGTGAGGGTTCCACTTTTATGACCCAAGTACCTCCCACCAGGTCCCACCCCCACAACCCTACTGCATTGAGGACCAAGCCTCAACATGAGTTCTAGTGAATATAAACCATATTCAAACTGTAGCAGTAAATGAACTTCAAGCTCCTTTACCAGGTGAGGTTGGGTTGCTAAAGGGCCCTGGCATGACAGACTGTCAGTCCCCAAATGACAAAGATGCTACTCAAACCAGGTTTAGACACCTGGCCCTCCCCACACCTTCCCTTCACCTCTGTTCACCACCCTACTCTTTCACAAAGTCACATGTGTGTTCTTATGTCTGTCTGCTCACCTCTTCAGATATCCTTAAGTTGTGGGCAGATGCCAGATCTTCTTTGGGGCTCTGCTGTCCCAACATATCTCTTGGTATAAATGTAGTCAGGTTAAGAGGGTACATGTCCTAGAGTGTTTAGGGTGCTTCTCCCATCTAAGAAGGAAGATTCTGTATGTGTTTATTTTCTTCTTTATTTTTTTCCTAAATTTGTCAGACTTTTTTGTTTTTTCCTTTTGATACTGGGGATCAAACCTAGGACCTCCTATATGCTAGGAAAATGCTCTGCCTCTGAGCTAAACCCCAGCCCTTTCGTCAGGTGTTTTAAAATAATCATATTACATATATTCAGACAAGAAGCAGTGAGTATCATTTTTAAGTGGATAAAAGTTTAAAATCACCAGGATCTCATTATTATTATTTTTAGTTTTGCCTTCTCTCTTTTGGTCACTTCCACATGCATATATTAACATAGTTGATTTACAGTGTAAGTATTGGAATTTTCAGGTTTTGTTTTGTTTCCTCACTTATAATGACCTTCCTTGTTTCCTTTGTCTTCATAATTGGTGCAGAATTTTCTATTGAGTTGAGGTGTCTTACTTTCCTGAAACTCCCCTGCTATAGATGTTTCCATGGCAGATAGCATATTCACTTATGGCATTTCTCTCCCAGAGGGGATTTCCTAAGGAGAGTATGAGTGGTTTTTGATATCTGGCTGTTATAAGCTTTCTGAAAGGATCGGGTTGCTTCCTTTGGTCATTCCCAGACATTTGACATGCCAGAACTGAGTTCAAGGGCCTGTGCCCAGCCCTGGGAATAAGCCTTGAGAGCCAAGTACCTATCTTCCAAAGCCCACAGGTTGTCTAGTGAGAGAGGACATTGGTGAGGGAGGACATTGGTGAGAGGTTCCAGGAGATTGTATTGAGTGTAAATGGTACAGGTACATATCACTGATGACTCCTCCGCATAAAGATAGGGCAGCCCATGAGTACTAGGCCATTGCTGGTACTACACCTCCCCCATTGCCTTTGCTGAGTTTCCTGCTTATCTCAGCTGGCCCTTGTCATAGTTTATATTAGTCAGCTTCCCATTACTACAATAAAACCTAGATAATCAACTTATAAAGAGAAAATATTTATTTTGGCTCACAGTTTAGAGGTTTCAGTCCATAATTGGTTGACCTTATTGTTTTGGGCCTCTGGTGGCACATCATGCCTGATAGAGCTAAAGCCACTCACCTTGTGACTCAGAAGCAAAAGAAAAAGGATGAGATCAGGGTCCCACAATCCATTCTGAGGTCATACTCCCCACAATCTAAAAACTTCCCATTGCCCCGCACCTCCTATTTTTTTACATTTTTTAAATTGGTGTATTATAATTAAACATAATGATGGGATTTGTTATGCCATATTCATACATGCATATGCCCCCACTTCTTTTAAGTTTTCACCATCTCCCAGTAATACCAAACTGGGAATTATGCCTTTATTAGGCCTTCAAAGGACATTCCAGATCCAAAGTATAGCATAGTTATTTGTTAATTCATCTCTTTCTCTCCATGTTTCAGCCTCTTGAGGTCAGGGACCTTGTTTGTTATTGTTGTTGTTATAGATGGATACAATACCTTTATTTTATTTATTTATTTACTTATTTATTTTTATGCAGTACTGAGGATTGAATCCAGTGCCTCACACATGCTAGTCAGGCACTCTACCACTGAGCTACAGCCCCAGCCCAGGGACCTTTTTTTTTATTGCTGCTTTTCTTATAGCACTTACTGTAAAACCTAGCCCAACATAGGAACTTAGTTGTCCAAATTGAATGTATATTGTCTTATTACTCTTCTTTCAAAACACATAGAAAGATCCTTTGTTTATTTATATTCTCACTTTATTCCAAAAGGCATGTAAGACAGGTTACATAAGGATACTAGACACAAAAGATTAATTTAAATGAAAAAGTTTTTAGGAAAAACTAGAAAAAGGAGAATATGAAACTAAGCAATATAAGAGGAAGCCAGGGCTCTGGTTCATATTCAGATTGGAGTTAGCATACATTGCTGGGAGGTTGGTGATGCTCTCAGCTCCTAGAAACAGTTAGATACATACATGAATGATCAGTTTCACAGTTCTCAGTATGGTCCAGAGTAGAAGCATCCTTTGGTTCAGAAGAAACAGTATCACACATAGTACTTAAGTCCCAAGAGAAACTTTCCCAATGACCCTCATGGAAAGGATACAGTATTACATAATGAAGAACAGCATCAATCTGTGTCCCCACAAGTTTCACTAGGCTGTTCTTCATAGGAGTGCTCATGTAAAATACAATAAACATAATATGTGGAGAACCAAAATAGTGTCTTGTAGAATTTTCCTCTACCTTGGGTGGTATTTAGTGTATATGAGAGCCATGATTCTTCAGTAGTTGTTAAGATGCTAAAATTGCTATTGATTTGCTATGTTTTCAGTTACATTTATTTACTTTGAAAATGTAAAGCAAAAGCAAAACTGAATGGAAAAATCCACAATTATGTTGGAGACTTCAATATCCCTTTCTCAGCAATTAATAGAAGAACTATAAAGAAAACCAGCAAGATAATATAAGAACCTGAAAACACCAACAACCGACAGAATTTGATGAGCATGGATAGAACACTCCAACACAGCTGAATATGCATCTTTTTAAGTGCCAATGGAACATATATCATATAAACCTTATCACATCATAAACCTCAACAAATTTAAGAGATTCGAAACTATATGGAATGTGTTCTCCAACCACAATGAACTCACAATTACAAATTAAACAACACACTTCTAAATAATTCATGAATTAGAAATGAAAATACAACATACCAAATTTGTGGGATACAACCAAAACAGAGCTCTGAGGATAATCTTAAGCACTAGTACATACAGTAGACAGGAAAAGCTGCAAATCAATAATCTAAGCTCCCATTTTTTATTTTTTAGGTACTGGGGATTGAACTCAGGGGCACTCGACCACTGAGCCACAACTCCAGCCCTATTTTGTATTTTATTTACAGACAGGGTTTCACTGAGTTGCAAAACTTTGGTTTTGCTGAGGCCAACTTTGAATTCACTATCCTCCTGCCTCACTTTTCAGAGCTGCTGGGATTACAGGCATGTGCCACTGTGCCTAGCTAAGCTCCCATCTTAAGAACTGAGAAGAAGAGCAAATGAAACCACAGCAAGGAGAAGAAAGGATGTAATAGAATGGTTGAAATCAATGAAATTTTTTTTAAAAAATAGAAAATTCATGAAACAACTGGTACTTTGAAAGATTATTAAAATTGGCAACCTCTAGCAAGACTAAAAGAAATATAAATTACAAATATCAGAAACAAAGTACTTCACTACAGACCTTGCAGATATCAAAAAAAGGGAATACTACATTTGTACACACATAAACTCAACAGCTTGCACAAAAATGATCAAATCCTTGCAAAACAAACTACCACAGTTCACCCAATGTCATATAGATAATTTAAACTGCTCTATAACCATTAAGGAAATAGAATTTATAATTTAAAAACTCTTAGAAGGGCTGGGGATGTAGCTCATTAGTGTACTTGTCTAGCATGTTCAAGGCCCTAAGTTTGATCCCCAGTACTGCCAAAACCAAAAAACAAACAAACAAATGCTCCCAGTAAAGAGGTTTACATCTTTGCAGGGATGCAAAGATGTTTCAGTATTTTAACAGACCAAAGAAAAATCATGATCATATCAGTTAATGCAGAAAAAACATTTTGTAGATTCAACACCGGATAATGATAAAAGCTGCCAGAAAAATAAGTAGGAAACTTCCTCTATTTGATGAAGAGCATCTACCCCCAAAACAAACACACACACAAAAAAACTACCTAATATTATAATTAGTGGTGAAAGGCTAAATTCTGTCTCTAAAATCAAGGACAAAGCCAGGATGTCTGGGGTTACTACTCTCACTTAGCATAATGCTGGAAGTTCTAGCTAGTGCAATAAGGCAAGAAAAGGAAATGAAAGACGTACAGATCAAAAAGGAAGACATAAAACTGACTCTATTTGCAAGATGATATGATTGTATATGTAGAAAATCCTAAAGGGTCTACAAAAAAAAAAAAAAAAAAAACACTAGAACTAATAGTTGAGTTCATCAAAATAAGAGGATATAAAATAAATATACAAAAATTAATTGTATTTAACAAACATGTTGACACTGAAATTTAAAAAATAAATTACTGCTGTGGTTTGGATGTGATTTGTCCTCCCAAAGTTCATGTGTGGTATGTGTGACCCTTAATGTGGCAGTACTGAGGTCCTGGAGCCTTTAAAAAGGTAGGGCTTAGTGGAAGGCAGTTAAATGATGGGGGTGCTGCCCTTGGAAGGGACTAATGCTGGTCTCAGGGAATGAATTAATTCCCTTGAGAGTGAATTATTATAAAAGAAAAAGATAGGTCCCTCCCTGGTTTCTGGTTTCCTGTCTAGCCATGTGATCCCTTCTGCAAACACTCCCACAATTGGTCATCCATCATAAACCTCTCAGCAGAGTTGAACAGAAGCAGGTATCATGCTCTTGAACCTCTAGAACAGAGCTAAATAAACCTCTTTTCTTTATATCTTTACATCCTCAGTTGTTTTGTTATAACAACAAAACATGAATTACTATAATTACCATTTACAATTACTCAGTAGCAAAAAGAATATTTAGAAGTAATTCTAACTATATAATATATATTACATATATATGAATATATATATATATATATATGACTCATGCCAGAAACCTTTATAAAACTTTGATGAAAGCAAATTTTAAAAATCTAAATGGAAAGAAATACCATGTTCATTTGTAAAAGACTCAAGATGTTAATTCTTACTAAATTGATATACAAGTTTAATGCAATTCCTATGAAAATCCTAGCAAGTTTTTTTTTTTTTTTTTTTTTTTTTTTTTTTTTTTGGTGCTGGGGATTGAACCCAGGGTCTTATGCATGTGAGGCAAGCACTCCACCAGCTGAGCTCTATCCCCAGCCAAGATTTTTGTTCAGACAAGATTATCCTAAAATTTATATGGAAAGGCAAAGGAACTAAAATAGTTAAATCAGTTTTGCAAGAGAGCAATAGTTTATGCTAAAGCCTACACGTGAATGTTCATAGGAGCTTCATTCATAGTAGCCAGAAACTGAAAACAGTTCAGATGCCCTTTGATGGTTGAGTAAATAAAATGTGATCCTTCTGTACCATGTAATGCTACTCATCAATAAAAAGGAAATGACAACCTAGATGAATCATTCCCCAGAGAATTTTGTTGAATGAAAAAATGTTATCCCAGCAACTAAGGAAGCTGAGGCAGGAGGATCACAAGTTGAAAGCTGACCAGGATAACTTGCAAGACCCTGTTTCCAATGAAAAAGGTTGGGGATATAGCTCAACGGTAAAGTGCCCCTGAGTTTAATTCCCAGTACCACAGTAAAAAAGTTGATTCCAAAATGTTATATACAATATGAGCCATTTATATAACATTCTTGAAATTTTGAAATTATAGAAATGGAGATTAGTGGTTGCCAGGGTTTGAGGACAGGTGGGTACAAAAGGGCAACATGAAGGATCCTGGTGGTGATCGAAATGTTCTGGATCTTGACTATACCAGGTTCCTGGTTGTGAGATTATACTCTGGTTTTATAAGTTGTTACCACTGAGAGAAAGCCCCAGGGACATAGAGGAAGAAATATTTGCTGGATGAGGGCCAGAAGGGAGGGATACTTATCATGTGCTTTGTTCTCCACTCCCAGTATCCTGGAGGGTCCCCCTCAGTTCCCCAGTCATCCACATCTGAATCCAGGGAGGTTTAGCAGAGATAGAGGGTCCCAGGGAGGCTAAGTTTAAACACAGTGAGATAAGGCCCTATAATCTACTGTGATGCCTTCCTGCTCCATTGATTCCAGAGAAGCTCATGACCCCTGAGATGTTTTCAGAAATCCTTTGTGATGATTTGGATTTGAACCCACTCACATTCGTACCAGCCATTGCCTCTGCCATCAGACAGCAGATCGAGTCCTACCCCACAGACAGCATCTTGGAGGACCAGTCTGACCAGCGTGTCATCATCAAGGTAGGTGACTCCTTACCCTGGGCTGAAGGGAAGTATATTGTAGGGTGCTGAGGGTTCATTGAGGTCTTGGCAAAAGCCTGTCTTTGGGTTTTCTGCTGTGGAACAGGGCTTATGGTAAGCCATCTTTCAGACAACACCTGGCTCTGTTTCCCCAGTAAGGTATAGTCTGACTTCTCAGATTAATGTATCACGTTCTAGGCAGATACAGGGAATGCTGTCAGGCACTGAGCAAAGCCTGGTTCAAAGGAGGTGAAGGCAGCCCATGGGCAGAGCGGGAAGCCCTTGATAAGGTGGGAAACATAACTGCAATCATCTGGTGAACTGGGCGAGGTTAAGACTCAGTAATACTCCATTGCACATATATAATACATTTTGTTTATCCATTCCTCCATCAGTGGGCACCTGGGTTGCTTCTGCATTTTGGCTATTGTGACTAATGCTGCAATGAACAAATGTGTCTGTGTTCCTGCTTTCAGTTCTTTGGGGTATATACCCACAAGTAGAATTGCTGGATCTTATGGTAATTCTATTTTTTTTATTTTAAAAATATTTTGAGGGACCACCAGACTTGTCCATTGTAGCTGTACCAGTTTACGGTCCAACCAACAGTGCACAAGGGTACTAATTTCTCCCATATTCATCAATATTTATTTTCTATTTTTTTAGACCATAGCTGTCCTAATGGATGTTAAAGAGTATATTATTGTAGTTTTGTTTTTGTTTTTGTTTCTGGTACTGAGGATTGAACCCAGGGATCCTTAACCATTGAGCCACATCCCCAGCCCTTTTTTTATATTTTATTTTGGGACAAGATCTCACTGAGTTGCTAAGTGCCTCTCTAAGTTGCTGAGGCTGACTTTAAACTCGAGATCCTTCTGCCTCAGCCTCCTGAGTTGCTGGAATTACAGGTGTGCACCACTGCGCCCAGCTTTATTGTGGTTTGGATTTGCATTTCCTAATTATCAGTAATGTTAAATATGTTTTTATATGTTTGTTGTCATTTGTCTATCCAAATCCTTTGCCTGTTTTCGAACTGGATTTTTGTTGAGTTTTATAAGTTCTGTATTTCAAATATCAAGGATATCAATCCCTTATCAGATACATAATTTGCAAATATTTTCTTCCATTCTGTGGGTTGCCTTTCTACTCTGTGATAATGTTGTTTGATGTACAAAAGTTTTTTTAAATTAAAAAAAATTTTTTTTGCATTGCTTGGGATTGGATCCAGAGCCTCAGACATACGAGGCAAGTGCTCTAATACTGAGATACATTCCATGCCCCAAAGGTTGAATTTTGATGACATCCAGTTTGTCTGTTTTTTTTTTTTTTTTTTTTTTTTTTTTTTTTTTTTTCATTTTTTTGCTTGTACTTTTAGTGTCATATCTAAGAATCACAGCCAAATCCAATGTCACAAATATTTCCTTCTCTGTTTTCAGGTAATGGTATTAATTCTTAACATTTAGATCTTTCATCCATGTCGTGGCCCCCCCCCCCCCCCCCCCCCGCCAAGTACTTGGGATCAAATCTATGAATCTCCATATGCTAGGCAAATGCTTTATAAATGAGCTATTTTTAGTCATTTTTCATCCATTTTCTTCATTTTTGTATATAATATTAGGTTAGAGTTCAATTTCATTCTTTTGCATATAGTTTTCACATTAACAGTCATTATAAAAAAAACTGCCTCTCTACACTGAATGTTCTTGGCACACTTGTCAAATGTCATTTGATCATATATGTGAGGACTT
This sequence comes from Sciurus carolinensis, assembly GCF_902686445.1. Taxonomy (NCBI): domain Eukaryota; kingdom Metazoa; phylum Chordata; class Mammalia; order Rodentia; family Sciuridae; genus Sciurus; species Sciurus carolinensis. Next base: position 120,692,333 of record NC_062220.1, on the reverse strand, counting down.
ATTTCTTGAGACTCTGTTCTCTTTGGTCTATATGTCTGTCTTTATTTCAGTACATTGTTTTGATTATTTTAGCTTTGTAGTAAATTTTGAAATTAGGATGTGTGGAATTTCCAGTATCATTCTTTTTCAATGTTTTTTTTTTTGGTTGTTTTAGGGTCCCTTAGATTACAGTTTTAAGATGGATTTTTTTTTTTTCTATTTTTGTGGAAAAAATATTAGAATTTTGATAGGATTGCATTGAATCTATAAATCATTTGGGGTAGTATTAACATCTTAACAACACCAAATCTTCCAGTCCATGAACATGGGACTTCTTCCTGTTGATTTATGCCTTCTTTAATTTCTTTCAGCCATGTGTTGTGGGTTTTAGTGTACAAGTCTTTCATCCCTTTATTTAAGCTAATTCCTATGTATCTTCCTATTCTTGGTGCTATTTTTAATTGAATTGTTTCCTTACTTTCCTTTTCAGAGTATTGTAAATATATAGAAAGGCAATTGGTTTTTTGTGTTGGTTTTGTATCTTGCTACTTTGCTGCATTCATTTATTAGTCTGTGTGTGTGTGTATGTGTGTGTGTAAGTCTTTAAGGTTTCCCATAAATAAAGTATCATGTCTTAACAGAGATAAACTGGGCTACAGTATGTGTTGATTCACTTGTGTCTTTAAGAATAGCCTGCTGGTTCTAGAGAACAGGGTTCTGTTCTGTACCTGTTTCTTGTTTTACAACCATGGTGAGGATGAAGTCATAAAGGTTAATCTTGCTCAGCCATCTGATTGCAGATGGAACCAGCCACATGCAGGTTACTGGTGAGTCTGACATTCATATCTAGCCAGTTTCCCTGGCATTTTTCTCTTTCTGAATACCAGGTTTTTGTTTTTGTTTTTTGTTGTTGTTACTTTGATAGGCCTTATGAAGCAACCATACAGAAAATTGTCCAGCAGCTGCAAGTCCTTCAGGGGCCAGCACATGTTCCCCTAAGCAAAAGCTTTCCCAGCAACCCTCTGATTTAGTTATAGTTCTCATGTGTGAGATGGCATCTGCAGGTAGGCTGTTGGGAGACCATCCCCAGGTCAGTTTTCTTCCTGCATTGCCTTCTGACTGAGTGGCAAGAGGGTCCACCAGTACTAGGGTCAGACTGGGCACACACACTGGCCCAGAAAAGCTTGTGATGCTTGGGATAGTGCTTTGTTTTTCAGGCCAGAGCCTTGTGGGCAACTTGACCCCTGAGGTGGTGATCCATCTTGCAGGTGAGGAACTGAAGGTCACACTTGGGGTTTCCCATTACATCGGGGACTCAGAAGAAGAGTTGGGTGTTTCTGTGAGGACAGACTTCTTTGACAGTGGATGGAGGATAGAAGAAGTGGCACTTGAAAAATATCTTTTTCCTCAGAAAGTAGTGGCTTAGTTCTGAGCAGCCTTTTACATATGATCTTGGCAATGCCAAGACCAATGCCCAGGCCTGGCTGCCTTTACCAGGGAACCTGGCCTGGTTTGGATCCACTCAGTTCCAGGGTGAGAGGGGAAGACAGGTAGGAATCTGGCCTTACCACATGCCTGTTTGGGGGATCCAGCCTAGTCTCTATGAACCCACATGGAGTCTAGCTACTCCTCACCATCCACCAGTATCATCAGTGTCTCCTCTACTTAGAACCTCCAGAAGCTCCCCAACTCCCTCTGTGGAAGCCAAGCCCTTTGACAACCCCTTGGCTCTTCTTAGCCTGGGCCCTGACCCCTCACCATTCTCATCTTCTCTCCTGTTCCCTCACTGGTCCAACCCAGGTTCCAGGCCTTAATTCCTCAGACTTTGCATTACCTTGTCCTCTGCCTGGGACCCCTGCTCCCAAGGAACCACATGCCTGTTCTCTGGGTTTGTTCACTCATTTTACTCCTGAGAGGCCATTCTGACCTCCTGATTACCACAGCTGGCTCAATTTCCTAACCCCCTTCCCTTGTTTTCCTCCCTAACCTAACATTTAGTGGTGACATACTTTGTATTAGCTTGGTCAACCTACTTAGGTCTGTCTGTCCTTGACCTCAGGACAACTTTTTTCCTATAATTTTGGATAAGCGAATGTGCTAGTGACCAAATAGCAGGGATGGGCAACATGGTCCACCAGCCTGGGGTGAGGTAGCGTATTGGATGTGAATGAACTGTGTAGCTGTGGTTCAGTTAGGTCCTGGTCTATATTTCTGTGGGTTGCCTGCTGCTGGGTGTTCTTTCTTGTCCCAGTGCTGATATGGTTTGCTCAGAATTTGATTCCAGTTGGGAAGAGGCAGCTCTAGTTCTGTTCCAGAAACCTGGGTTGGTTGCCAGGCATGTACAGCATGGAGACAGGAAAGGCCTCGGGCTTTGACTGCTGCCTACACTACCTAGCCATGTGGGGGTTGGTGCAGCTCTGCACCGCAGCTTCCTCCCTCTCCTTGCCAACTCTGTCACAAGGACTGGTTGTTTCTCAAAATAAATGCCCTCAAGCCTGTGCTGGGGATTCCAGGAGTTCATGGGATGACAGAAACAGAAAACAAGCAGACAGATGACTGAGATGGTCTCTGAGTTCTAAGTGCTATGAAGAAACAGGAGAGGAGGGTATGGAAGGGGACTGGTGGGGAGGGGAGGTGTCAGGAGCTGGCTCTTGAGTGCTGAGAAAAGTCTGGTCCTGAGAACATTCTAGTGAATACAGAGTGGTGCAAAGGGCTCAAATCAACAGGGCTTCATGAACATGGTCAGGGCTTGGAGTTCCTTTGTTTCTGTGAAGAGAGGTAGAAGTCTCTGTAAGGACTGGGTTCTCAGGGCCAGTTAGTGACCTCTTGCCCATCTGCCCATTCGAGTCCTTGTCTTAAAAACTGATGGACAGTAGTGAGAGTGGGCAGGTGCACTGTGGCCCACACATCAAGTGGAGCACTGTGTAGTGATGAGGGAAGGTCCCAGCCCTATACTGGGATTTTACAGGCAAAATGCTGAGGGAACAAAGCCACTGGATCCATCCTGTGTTGTTCAATGATGTCCAGTTTTAGAATAGGCAGAACTAATCTGAGGTGGGGGGGCAGACATTGGTAAATGCTTCTGGAGCACAGGCTATTTTTTCCTGGGTCTGAATGTTGGTTTCCTGGGCACTGATTTGTGAAAACTCTCCAACTGCACAACTGGACCTGGATACCTTCAGCTGTATGTCACATGTTGTGAGGGGTCTGCTGGGAATGTGGGAGGAACTGGCTGTTGCCTCTGCTGCACTTCAGGCTTACCTCTTGCCTTGCCACAAAGGTTGACACAAAGTGTAACTACATCCGTGACACATTTGGCAAAATGACTTCCAAGAGGGGCAAGCTCTATAAAGCAATAGAATTCAGGCATAGATGATAGTTTAAGACAGGCTTGGACGGTTTCTGATCAGTAACATTTGAGCTGAGCCCTTTCTGGCCAACAAAGTCACATAAAGATTGACTGCCATGGGGTAAAGGGCAGAAAAGAGAGTGATGAGGAGCCAGGGGATGGGAATAAAAGTGAGGTGGAGGGGCTGGGAATATAACTCAGTGGCAGAGTGTTTGCCTAGCATGCATGAGGCCCTGGGTTCAATTTCTACCACCATGCACAAATAAATAAATAAATAAATATGAAAAAAAAAAAAAGCTTTAAAAAACATAAATAGTGAGGTGAACTTGGGGCCTCCCTGGAACAGACGATGCCAGAGCCCCTTGAAGCAATCTGGGAGGTTTGTGGGATGTTTTGCAGATGGGTAACTGGAAGGACAGGGCTAGCCCAGTTCTTACTTCATGAATCATTGTCAGGGTCCACCCCAGGCCTGGTGGCTCCAGAGCAGGCCATTCCCATTTCCCCACAGCCTCCCTGGGCTGAGGACAGTCCTGCCTGCTGTCACTTTGCACTTTGGTTCTTACCACAGCTGAATATCCACGTGGGAAACATCTCCTTGGTGGACCAGTTTGAGTGGGACATGTCGGAGAAGGAGAACTCACCAGAGAAGTTTGCCCTGAAGTTGTGCTCAGAGCTGGGGTTGGGCGGGGAGTTTGTCACCACCATCGCGTACAGCATCCGGGGACAACTGAGCTGGCATCAGAAGACCTATGCCTTCAGGTAGGATGGCTTATGCCTCTCTCCCTCCCTCACATCTCTGCCAAACCACTTTGGGGAAATACTTCTCTGCTGGAGCCATGAAGCTTTCATAGCTTTCTTGAGCTTCACAGTGACCTGGCTGTGGTTGGTTTGTTGGCTCTGTCATCCTCCTGCATCATGTCTCAGGCAAGGTTGGAGCTAAAGAGATGGCATGTTGGAAGCACTTAGTAGTATCCCTAGCAAAAACTAGAGCTCTGTCAGTGTAAACCTAAAATCCTTACCTCATTGTCCCCATATCCCACATCCTCCTTGGGCCACCCCTTAGATTTTTTGCCTCTCAATCCTCCATCCTCATGGCAGCTGCTCCCCAACTGTCATGCTACACTGTCCTCTGCACTCTGACCCAACCTATTCCTTCTATCAGGCTTCTACCCCGGCTCATGTTTTTTTGTTTTTGTTTTTGTTTTTGTTTTTCAGTTGTAGATGGACACATTTATTTATTTATTGTTAGGTGGTGCTGAGGATTGATCCCAGAGCCTCACACATGGAAGGCAAGCACTCTACCACTGAGCCATAACCACAGCTCCCCATGTTCTTCATCTCTATTAAACAAGGCCCCTTCCCTCTCACAAGCATCAGGGAGTCCTCCTGCAGCAGCTTCTTTCTGAATATCTCTGCCTTGGTTTATTCAGAAAACTTGCTGAGCACCATGCAGGACTAGGTGCCATACTGAGTGCCATTAAAGAGGAGGAAACAGGTCAACCTGATCTCTGCCTGCAGCATCAGGCTGTCTGAGTAACTGGAAGTGTGAACAGAACCTTCAACCCCCTACCAACACCAAACAAACAAAAAACCCTTGCAGGCCAGTGGACTCTGCTTGTGGCCTTGAAAGGAGAGTCTGAGGCTCCTGCCTCATCAAGCTTGCAGGAACAGAAGCCCCATCATTTCTGATCTGTCCTCTCAGCACCTTTTTTGTTTGTCTGGGGTGGGGGAGCCACCAAGTATTACTTCATCAAAACAGGTGTTAGGATTGAGCATGCCCCTCGAACTGTCATTATCCACATTTGCACTCATCATTCAGGGAAGACAGTCTAAAATGCTACAGGAGGATCAAGGACAAAGATTTTTTGCAAAGACTTGACAATTCATGGAGCTTATAAGTTAGTTTTGTGTCTTAGCTTGTTTTCTTGAATATCAGAAGAGGCAGCTTTTTTAAGGCTTCCTGTAAATCTGAACAAGAAAGAATGAGGCATACCCTTAACATTGGGAACAGCTGAGCCCCTCAGGCTGAGTGCCTGCTGTGCTAGATGCACATCATTGTCACCTGTGGTGATCCTCCAGCAGCCTTGCTGGCCAAGTGGTTTTGCTTCCTACACTGGGGACCAGCCCTGGTGTCTAGTGTACTCCTCCCTGTTGGGGGCAGGGGTGTTGCCAGAGGGTGCAGTTATGATATCTTCTGTGGAGCCAAGGCCACTGGTTCCAATGGTCCCAAGAGCAGGCTAGGGTGACCTCATTCCTGGAGTTGACTTTGAAGTCCTATAACATTGCACAGGTTCTGGGAGTGAAAGCGACACCAAGCACCCCCTCCTACAGACACCAGTCAAGCTGGAATGCTCCTTCTAGGCTGACAGGTACAGGTGGCAGGCAGATTTGCTGCTCCCAACAACCAGATACTGAGATGTTGACCTTCACCCTGTCATAGGCAGCCACCAATGCCTACTCTTGATGGGTCCTCCCGGCATCCTTGCCCTTGGTCATAGTGTGCGGCAGCAACCCTTCTGCTCAGACCCCAAGTGACCTGAGCTGTTAGCCTCAGTTCCTTGTCAAACTCCTGGTTGCCTCCAGTTCTGAGTGGCTCCAGAGCAGGCCTCTGGGGAAATCCTGTTGAGAGATCAGGACTCTGAGAGCGATCCTTCATTTATCTCAATGACCACTTAATAAATTCCAGGTGTGGACTGGGAGGAGCACTGACCCCTGTCCAACTGCAGTCTTTAGTGCAGGTCAGGACTAATGACAGGGCCATACTGCTAGAGACCTGGCCAAACACACTCCATAATGGGGCCTAGTAAGTGTTTCAAGCATCTCTTTTGGCACCAGGGAGGACTACATGTGTCTTTTCAGTCCACCAGACTGGATGAGCTCTTCACACAGGGTCTAGCCCATTTTGTGTCCCATCTGGGCAATGAGAGTGCTCCCCACATTGGAAGAGACCTGGAAAAGACTGGATGGGGACCTTTCGTTAGAGGTTTTCTAGACTTCACAGTACAAGGGGCAAAACTGCAGCTCACTATGGCAAGGCTAGAAGCCAGAACTTATGTTTACTGACTGTACCATCCCACTTTCCACTGTACCATCCCACCTCATGGGAACTTAACTGTTCTCCCAGGGAGACTATTGTCAACCCTACCACTAGCCCTCAGGTTTTGTTTGTTTTTATAACAGCTTTATTGAGATATCATTGAAGGGTACAGATTAACCCATTTAAAATGTACAAGGCTTTGGTTTTTAGTATATTCACAGAGCTGTGAAACCAACACCACAGTTAATTTTAGGACACCTCAAAAGGAAGCTGCATACCCCTTAGCAGTCCATCCCCACTTCCTTCAAGTCTCCTAGCCCTGGGCAACCACTACTCTACTTTCTGTGAGTAGATTTTCCAATTCTAGACACATACTATAAATGGAGTCACTCATTATATGGTCTTTTGTGACTGCTTAGCATAATGCTTTCAAGGATTATCTGTGTTGTAGCAGGTATCAGAACTTCACTCTTTATGGCTGAATAGTGTTGCATTTTGTAGCTATACTACATTTTATTTATGCATTCATCAGTTAATTGGCTTGTTTGTTGTTTCTACTTTTTAGTTGTTGTGAATAATGCTAAGAACATTCATGTATAAGTTTTTGTTTGAATGCTTGTTTTCAGTTCTCTTGGGTTATATACCTATGAGTAGAAGTGCTGGATCAGATGGTAATTTTGTTTAGCATTTTGAAGAATGCCAGATCGTTCTCCAAAGTGGCTGCACCGTTTTACATTCCCACCAGCAATGTGAGAGTTCCAGTTTCTCTAAATGGTGGCCAGCACTCATTATAATCTGTCTTTTCTTTCTTTTCTTTTTTATATTGTAGCCATTCTAGTGGGTGTGAAGTAATTGTAGTTTGGAGTTGCATTTCCCTAATGACAAATATTATTGAGCATCTTTCATGTATTATTGACCACTTGTATATCTTTTTTAGAATAATGGCTTATTCAAGTCCTTTGCCTGTTTTTAAATTGGTTTGGGTTTTTATTATTGAGTTATAATATTCTTTATATTTTCTAGATTCAAATCCCTTAATAGATATGATTAGTATGTTTTTTCTTATTCTGTAGAATGTCTTTTCACTTTCCTGATGGTGTTCTTAGTACTTTCTAAGAAACCATTCCTAATCCAGAGTCATGTTGTCCCAGCCCCATAATGAAAGACTGCCTTTTCCCCACCCATTGGAGAGGCATTGATTGCAAACATAAGGGTCACATTGAATTTTGTCTCCTCCTCCCCTGCTGATGGAATAGCTATAGACAAGTCATTTTCCCTCCAGGTCATATTTATAGAGTGAGGATAATAATGCTCCTCAACTTGTCTTGTTTTTTGTTTGTTTGGGTTTTTTGTTGTTGTTGTTTTATTTTTTGTTTGTTTTGTTTTTTTTTTTGCTTTTTCCTTAGGTACTGGGGAATGAACTCAGTCTCTTACATGCTAGGAATGTACTTTACCACCTAGCTACATCCCCAGTCCATTTTAGTTGTTATTTTGAGAAAGGGTCTCACTAAGTTTTCCAGGCTGAACTTGCAATCTTCCTACTTCAACCTCCCAAGTAGCTGGAATTATAGGCATGTGCCACCATGCCCAGTTTCAGAGTCTGTCACATGAAGTCACAAAGTGAGATCACATTGAAATAAACCTGAAGCTATTCAAGGAGTATTAGTCCCCACTATCACCTCAAGCATGCCTCCTGCCTGGGTTTCTTTGTCCCCGCCTGGACACTTTAGGATGGTAGGAACATCTAGGGTCCCTGGCAGCCTCAAAGCCTATGAATCAGAATTTTCTCAAGAGAAGTGGGAGCAGACTGGCTCCCCTGGCCCCCAAACTTCTTGAAATTCAGAAAAGCATCTCTCTGCCTGCATGTCTCCCCAAACGTAAGGCAGGCTAGTGTTGTCTCTAGGCTTATCCTTACATGGTTGACTGGAGCAATTCTTATTTTGTAATAAACCTACTGGAGTGGAATCTTCCCAGAGTAAAGGGGAGGTAAACAAAGAGGCCTCTGGGTCTGCTCACCAGCTCTTGTTTAAATTCTGAGAAAAACATGTTTTGCTTCCCTCAGCATGGGCTTGGCGCCTTTCATGTCTACCCTCCTAAGTAAGGCAGCCAGGAACCCTGGAGGTGAGGGATGATGTTTGGGGTCTGTGGCTAGGCCATTCCTGGATTGCCAAACCAAGCTGTTGAGGAGTTGGCCCTGGGGGACCAAAAGGGTGAGGGTTGCCAGGTCCTAGGCTTATGAGTCACCAGCACACGCTTGGGCTTCTGGACTTCTGAACCTCTTGGGCCCCATGGGCTAAGCTTCAGCATGTGGGTAAACCCATTTCTGCTGGGGAACCAGGTCATTCCTGGTCTGTAGTACTAGCCTCAGACAACACCCTGGACCCAGGCAGGAGGACCCAGGGTCCCTGAGATACCTCCCCAGGCCAAGGAGAGTGGCTCCCATCCTGACCTTTCCAAGCCAGGATAATGGGCCCTTGACTGCCAGTGCAGGATGTGTGCTGGCTAGTGTGTTGGTGAGGGGCCATGGCTCTGCAGTCAGCCCTAGGGGAATGCTTCTCTGCAGCTGATCAATCATATCACCTTCAGGGAGGCCATTTGAGAAGGAAGTTCCCTTGATGGAGGGATGTTGGCTACTTTAATAGCAATAATCCTTGGGGCTAGAGATGCAGCTCAGTAGTGGAGCACTTGTCTAGCATGTGGGAGGCTCTGGGATCAATCTTCAGTATCACAAAAAATATGTATGTATGTGTGTTGATAATCCTTCAACAACGTTTCACAGCACTAAATATTGTTCCCGTATTCTACATGAAAACCCAAGCAGCCCTACCAGGCAACTCTTCTCTTTTACCCATTAAAAAAGAGAACCTCTGCCAGGCACCTCTGGAACCCTGCCTGCCTTGTGTTCCTTCTGAAGCTGGTAGGGCACTGCATACTGGCAGGCTTCAGGTGGGCAGACACCTGGTAGGATTATGGTAGAGCAGGGTAGTTTTCTTCCCAGGGACTGAGCATCAGGAGACCACCAAGATAGAGAGAGCAGAAGACTCCAGAAGACCAGAGTAGCAACAGTAGGAGGGGAAGGAGAAGATTATGGTTAGAGTCTTCCTCTGAGTCTTTCTGCTAGGCCAGGGGTTCAGTGCAACATGTGGGTAATTCCTTAGCTTCCTTTTGGAGAAAACCAAACCCAAAGCCCAGTGAGGCAGCAACTCAGCCATACCTTTCCCTCCCGCAGTGCTCCCATGTGTCCACCCCTATGCCCTTGTAACCTTTGCCCATGCTAACCCACCCCTGATTCTGTGCCCACTTAGCCAGGTAGCCCCTCAGGGTGAAGTTGGGCTGTCTCTGAGGGGTTACAGGGTTGGGTGTGGTTCAGTGATATAGTTTCTGGTTCCAGCTCTGGCAGCCAGCTGCCTGGCTGTAAGCAAATAAGCCAGTTTCTGTGGGGCTTAGTGTGGACCTCATGAAGTGTGCTAAGCTACAAGTGGGTAGAACATTCAATAGATGACCAGCCCAGCCCAGCAGGCCTCAGTAAATGATGCAGAGGACTCCTTTCACCTTCCATGCTGTCTCCTTGATCAGTGGGTCCTGATGGGTTACAGCACTGAACAGAGTGGGACAAATAGGTCTCTCTTCCAGTTATGGTCCAGTGATAGTAGCCTGGCCCAACCCACACTCTTCTGTCAAGGGGAATCACCTCCACAGCCAGCAGCCCCCTTCCTGGTCTCCCAGAATCATGATGAGGCAGCAGAGGAACTGTTGAGAGTTGATTTTGAAGGGAGGCTGGTGGGTCATGGGGTTATTATTGCAGGGGGAGACCCTGGTGTCTTTAGTAGCTCCCTTGAGGTTCAGGTGACAGGAGCATCCTCCAGCTTCCTGTATGAGCAGTGCTGCTGGGAGGAGTGAGAGCACAGAAATGGGCCTTGGCCATATTTTGGCCCAGGGGAGCAGAGGCAAATGAGAAGGAAAGGCCTGGGCTTTCATGCTATGTGCTGGCTCTCTGCTGGAGGGCAGTAGTGTGGAAGAATAGTGGTTTCTGGGAACTTCCTCACTGCTGTTCTGTGAATTGGCCATTATTCCTTTCACTGCCTCCCCTCCCCAGTGAGAACCCCTTACCCACGGTGGAAATTGCTATCCGGAACACGGGTGATGCAGACCAGTGGTGCCCACTACTAGAGACTCTGACTGATGCTGAAATGGAGAAGAAGATCCGAGACCAGGACAGGAACACAAGGTACCCTGTCCCTGTGCCCCAGTTCTGTTCACAGGCACCCATTTTCTAGGCAGGGGCAAGTCATCTCCTTTCCCCAGTGATCTATAGATTCTGGAAGCAACCTATGTTGCTAGAGGCAGGCTCTTGAATGTATCTATCCTCCAGGGTGGGTTTCCTAGCAGAGAATAAAAGTAAGTTTTCCAGTCGGATCTGACCACGGCCCAGAGCAGATTTCAGGGTTCCTGGAGAGGAGGGCAGGACTTGCAAAGTCAAGAAAAGGCCAGGGACTGGGACTAGCCCCAGCTAACCACCCACTCCCCTCTTCTAGGCGGATGAGGCGTCTTGCCAATACTGCCCCAGCCTGGTGACCAGCCCATCAGTGCTTGGCTCCCACGGAGCATCTCAGAAGATTGGACTGCCTCTCCTTCCTCTTCTGGCAAGGAGAAAACCCGGTGCCATCCCAAGGGACAGGGGGTGGGGTGGGCTGCAGAGGTGGGGGGCCTCCAGGTTGCCCTCCCCTAGCACACATTCCATTTGCTGAGCCCCAGTCCTGTCCTTCTAACACCCTCCCTCAGTGTCTGGGGTCAGGAAGAAGCTTTGTTTTGGGTTGTTTTGTTTTGTATAGGAGCCCCAGGCAGGGCTAGAAACACTTTTTAAATAAAAGGCAATAGGTCATGTTCAGTTTCTTCAATGTCTTGGCATAAAAATAATGGGAGAGCCAGGAGCAGAACTGAGCTAGACTTAGTGGAGGTGGGTGGTATGTGGCCAAGGCTGACATGCCAAGCTTCACTCTATTCTGCCTCTGATTCCCAAGTGGGTAGGTAGAATTTAACAAAACTCCACTTTCAAGATAGCCCAGCACCATGTAATACCATTGAGGCAGAACCCAACCCTTGCTTTTCCATGAGCCTTCCAGCTTCTTAATTGGACCTGTGCTCAGCAAGTCCTTCTAGGCGGGGAGAAGGAGGAATTGTGATTGTGAGGCTCAGGGGAGGGGCCCAACTGTCTTCCAGTGATACCCATCTCTGCTCCTTTCACTTGGCCTTAGAAAAGAGCTACAGGCTCTCCTGTTTTATGTGCGCAACTCCAGAGCACACATTAAACTGGTTGGAGTCTATCTCCACCTGTGGCCTGAGCCAGGCCTCTTGAAGAATGTAGAAATATACCCAGCCTTCTGCTAGCTTTTAGGGTTGATGTGGCATGTACAGAGGAGGCCCAATTCACAACCCCTCACCAGCTGTTCTTCTGATGAGATTATTGTCTCATACCTTGTCTGTAACATGGTAGTACCCACTCTAAAGAATGACTTAGGCACCATGAGGGTGGCATATGTGGGTCTCTTTGCTGAGCCAAGTACTGCTTGGCAAACTGGGCACATAGCTCCAGTCTTACTAAAGACAATGGCCTCAGGCCCGCAGCACCAGGCAACTGCCACCCTTGGCTAATAATAACAGGTCCTTCCCTGCCAGGGCAGGGCTGGGGCAGGGGCTTGGTCAGAAGCTCTTGGCCTCCCTGGTCACGTGTTATGGGCTCCATGCAACCTGGCTTTCAGCTTCAGTCTGTGTGGGTCAGGGGTAGAGGTCTGAGTAGGGACTAGGGCTCTATGAGCATGACTGTTGCCAGGGAGGAGAACAGCTTGTGGTCTGAGGAAAGCTCTTCTCTCACCTCCTCTGGTAGAGGCCTATCAAAGAGTAGAATGCACCAGAAACAGCAGGGCACAACAGGCTTTACTGGGAAACCCTAAACAAAGTGGAAGATTCCAGGCCCATTTGGCCTTGGAAATGAACAAGTTCCATTGCTGAGGGGTTTGCTGGTTCCATGAGGCCAGGGGCAGCCCTGTGTCACTACAACTAGTAAGATGGAAACAACTCTGGCTGCCTCATCCTGCAGGACAGAAAGGTCCACTTGTCTGGGAAAAACTAGTGCACCAAGTCCTACCTGCTTCTGGACCCTTTGAGTATCTCCAGCCTAATGCAAGAGTTGCTGCTTCACCGACTTTCACTACAAAATTGAGGTTCACATTCTAGAGAAGTAGTTTGATTACAGTGAAAATGACTGACTGTGACTGGAGGAGCCCCCGTGGCACTGAGCACCCAGAAATAAGATAGGCAAGCCTAGAGTAACAAGGAAACCTGACCAGCCATCTGATGCCTACATTAGAGGAGTCTCACGTAGGTTCTCAGTGTAAATGGTAGGGATAAAACTCTCCAGAGGTCTCTGCATCAGCCAGTCACAGGACTTTGCTAAGGCAAAACTTTTCTAGTCTCCGGGGTCACAAGAGGCAGAAGACACAGTCCTGGTTCACCAGCTGGAAAATGAGGTCCACTTGTTGAGGTTTTTGGTGAGGATGAGAGTTGTTGAGGATGAGAAAGGCCAGGTGGACATCAGCCTATAGGCACCACAGACTGGGCTCTGTCCTGCTCCAGCCACTAAGGTCTGGCCAGCTCCCTTGATTGGGAGGGAACAGAGGCCCAGGGAGATAGGATTTGCCCGTAAGACTTTATCAAGGCACTTAGTCTATCATTTGTGAGCTCAAAGCTCTGCTGGGCATCTGTGGACAGATTATTTGTCCTCTCTGGGCCTCCTATCCTACTACCTACAGTTGTGCAGAGAGGGCAGACCAGACAAAGGCAGAGGGCAAGCATGGAAAGGGATGGGAGGGTGTGGCTGACTGAGGCAGGGGGCACCAGTGCTGTGCTTCCAGAGGCTGCAGGTGACTTTATTCAGATGAGCCCTTTCATTCCCCGGCCCAGACTCCAGGATGGGTTGCTCTGCTGCAAGCAGTGGTTAGGGATAGGATGGAGGCCTTCCAGAAGAGTCAGGCTGATCCTGGGTGGGCTTACTGCTGTGGATGGGGTCTTGGCTGCTCCTCAGGAAGGGGCAGATAATTGGGGTCCTCTTCAGGGGCATCCAGTAGCAGCTTCCTGTGGGGAGGGACCCACCTTGAACTGAGGCCAGCACAGGTCCCCCATGGGGTGGGGAGTTGCCTGAGGGAGGGGAGGGGATGAGAGAGGAGGAGTGTGCAGTCATCTCCAGCACTCACAGGAAGCTGGGTGTCAGCAGCAGCCTCTTGCCTCCAGGCTGGTTGGGGAACACATCCTCCAGGAAGTAATAGATGTGGCCCACAGCAATCCCTGTGAGAAAGCCATAGAATGCCAGAGGCCACCCTCTACAGCCCAGAGTAACCCCAAGCTTCGGAACATGGGCACCCCAATGTCCTGTACAAACTGCCAGCCCAGGGACAGACTTAAGGAGCCTAGAAGTGAGCAGGACTTGGGGAAGAGAGGAAGAGCCTGTGAACATTGGGGGAGCAAGAGCCATGGAGCAAGAACTCTGCCTCACCCATCCCTCCCCCAGCAGACCCACTCAAACATCATCAGGTCAACCCTGAAGATGCAAATCCTGTGGTTTGAGGGATTGTAAGAACAGAGGAGCTGGGAGGGCTGTGGCTAAAGAGGACCAGCAGAAGTGGAAGAGGATACCCTGAGGAAGAAGCAGCATGTCCAGAGAGGACCAGCCAGCTTGGGGTGGTGGAAAGGATAGGCAGGCTCACCCAGCAGGTCCACAAGGATTGAGTTGCCCAGCAGCAGTGAAAAGCCCATGAGGGCCCAGGGCAGGAATGGTGCCTGGAAGGTGAGGAGGCCAAAGAAGTTGACCCTCACTCCAGGGCTGCGGCGGCTCCACACATATACCAGCATGGCCATGAGGGCCTGGCCCAGGAAGAACAGACTACCCAGGAGTCCCAGCAGCTGGGCCAGAGTCAAGGTGACCTGGCACAGGCCTCAGCTCTGCCCAGGGCCTCTCTGACTTCCTAAGCCCCTAGAGTCCTTCCACTGGATCCCCTTCCCTCATTGTCCTCGTCCATTCCCCAGTCAAGATGAGCCCTTTTATTCTGTGGCATTCAGGTGCCACGGATCTGCCCTGCACACCTATCTCCATTCCAGGCTCCAACCACTGCCCCTCCCTGCTCATTTCTCTTGGATACTTGCATTCAGGGCTCAGAGCCGCCAGCACCCCACCAGGCCTTCCTGCAATCACCCTGTTGTACATTGCACACATCAATGAGGATGGCTGCGAAATGACATCCTAAGCTGAAGTGAACTAAACGACTGTGACTCTCCTTGGCCCCAGGCAGTCACATCAAGCCCTAGGTCCAACAGGCTAGACCCCCCAAGGAGATGTGGTTCGAGGTTCCTGAGCCCGCAGGAAGGATACGGTCATAAGGACGCCTCCGAAGAGAAACATGAAGACGAAGTCAGCCGTACGGCCGCGGAAGGAGCCCTCCTCCAGCATACGGCAGTAACGGAACCTGCAGCGTTGGTATAGGAAGTGCCACCCCAACCTGGCCTGAGTTTCCCCTCTCCCAGCCCGGGGATCCCCCGCCCTCATGCCCCGCCCGGGTCCATGCGACAGGATACACGAAGAGCATGTTGAAGAAGAAGCTGAATCCCAAGGGCCCGAAGAAGAGGAAGTTGGTGACAAGCCTCCAGACCTATGAGGTGTTGGGGGTGGGGGGATGGAAAAGGTAGTCAGGCGTAGGGTAGGTGGGTCTGGGCCAGCAGATGCAAGGGACGCGGCGGCCTCACCTGGAACTTCCGGAACACGAGGTGCGGGTTGAAGTAGAGCTGGAAGGGGCTGAGAAGCTCCAGCTGCTATGGAACCAGGGGCACGTCAGGGGATGTCCCCAGGATCCACGCCGTTAACCCTGGCTACCTTCCCTAAAACCCCCTCGTTCCCCTCCAGGGTCTGTAGCCATAGCGACGCCCCATCCGCTCACCACGGCAGCTGTGGTGAGGACGCAGGCTGCGGTGTAGGCCCTCGTCACCGCCGGCACCTGCAGAAACTCGGCCGCCAGCCCCTGCCAAGCCATTGAACCTACACCCGCACACTTAACCAGTCCCGCAGCGCGCTCTGTAACCCACCTCCGAGGCCCGCCTCCAAGCCCCGCCTAACTCCCGCCTTTGGCCAATCCAGGTCGTAGGCGCGGAGCAACCGGGCTAGAGGGAGGGGCTCTGGGATCGGTAAGCCGAGAGAAAGAGGAAGAGAGAAGATGCAAGAGGAAAAGAAAAAGGGGCGGGGCGGGGTGGCTAGCCAATGAGCAAGCCACACGGTTGAGCACGTGTCGGTTGTTGTGGCTGAGGTGGCGGCGCGGGAGAAAGTGTGGCCAATGAGCAATTGGCCTCTTCAAGGCATTCTAGAGGAGGTCCAATAGCAAAGGACCACGAGGCCACCATGGGGGCGGGGCTCGAATTACCGCCCGGTGGAGAAAAGACCAGAGCCAGGTGCGCGAGACCGGAAAGGGGTGGAGCCACGGGGGGCGGATGGGACCAGAAGTGTGGTAGCGTTGGTCCACACCCCCTCCTCTCGCAGGTGATTCTGGCATGTGCTTCTACCCTGGGAGAACCTAGGGCAGGGCCACCTAAGCCACAGCAAAGGAAACGCTTGGGAGCGTGTCCAAATTCCCCCAGACGTGCAGGGTCTCGCTAACCTTTACCTGCTCTTGTCGGATCTTCCTGGCTGCGGTCGGAAAGGGGCTGAGTTTGGGGACTTAAGGCCGCAGGAGGATAGTGGGGCAGGCCAGAGCAAGTGAACGAGATGGGGAGGGCCTTGATATTTTGATGGAAAAGAGAAACTTCATACATCATTCATTCGACCATTTATTGAGCATATAGTGTGTCGGTTGCCCTTCTTTAAATGCTGGGGATACAACAGCCAAAAAAAGACATCTCTCACAGCCCAGCCAGTAATACAATGAGCTAGTGCTGATGGGACGGTGGCTGATGAAAAAAAGAAAGCCAAGTGTGGGTTGTGACCAGGTGGTGGTCTGTCAGCTAGATGGGGTGCTCAGGGAAGCCTCTGTCAGGAGGTGATTGTCACTTTTTTAAAGTACCCATTAGGCTGGGTGCGATGGCGCAAGCCTGTAATCCCAGCGATTTCGGAGGCTGAGACAGGAGGATCCAGAGTCAAAGTCAGCCTCAGCAATTTAGCCAGCCCTGTCTCAAAATAAAATAATAAAAAGGGTTGTGGATGTGGCTCAGTGGTTAAGCACCCTTGAGTTAAATCCCCCGTACTAAAAAAAATAACTAAATAAAAGTACCCACTAGGGGGCTGAGGTTGTGGCTCAGTGGTTAAGCACCCTTGAGTTAAATCCCCCATACCAAAAAAATAACTAAATAAAAGTGCCCATTAGGGGGCTGGGGTTGTGGCTCAGTGGTAGAGCGCTTGCCTAGCATATGTGAGGCACTGAGTTCAATTTTCAGCACCACATATAAACAAATTAATTAATTAAATAAACGTCCCTCAACATCTAAAAAAATATATTAAAAAACAAAAAAAGTGCCCATTAGGATGGTTATACAAACAAGAAGACATAAAATAACAAGTGCTATTTAAGATATGGAGAAACTGGAAACTGTGTACTGTTGCTGAGAATATAAAATGGTGTGGCCACTATGGAAAAACAATATGACTATTACCCAAAAGTTAAAAATAGAATTACCTTATGACCCAGCAATTCTACTTCTGGGTATATACCCAGGAGAATTGAAAGCAGTGACTTGAACAGGTATTTATTTACACACTTGTGCTCATAGCATTATTCACAATAATAATAATAATAGCCCAAAGGTGGAAACAACCCAAATGTCCATTAACATGTGAATGGATAAACAAAATGTGGTATATTCAAAAACTGGAGTATTACTCAGTCCTAAAGGAATGAAATTCTGACAGTAGGGATGCATCTTGAAGACATTAGGCTAAATGAAATTATCCAGTCACAAAAGGACAAATACTGTAGGATTTCATTTAAATGTGAGGGGAAGTGGGAAACTATTGTTTATAGGGATAAAATGTTTCAGTTTGAGCCAGGCCTGGTGGCGAGTGCCTGTAATCCCAGCTGCTTGGGAGGCTGAGGCCGAAGGGCTGGGAATGTTGCTCAGTGGTTGAGTGCCCCTGAGTTCAATCCCCAGTACCTCTGTGCCATCAAAAAAAAAAAAAAACAAAAAAAAAAACAAGTTTTGTTTTGAGAAAATTAAGTTCTGGAGATGAATGGTGGTGATCGTTACATGTGACAGAACATAATACAACTGAACTATACACCTAAAAATGGTCAGAGGCAGGCACAGTGGCACACGCCTGTAATCCCAGTGGCTCAGGAGGCTGACGCCGGAGAATCTAGAGTTCAAAGCCAGCCTCAGCAAAAGTGAGGCACTAAGCAACTAAGTGAGACCCTGTCTCTAAATAAAATACAAAATAAGGCTGAGGATGTGGCTTAGTGGAATGACCCTGAGTTCAATCCCTGGTACAAAAAAAAAAAAGTCAGAACAAATTTTATGCTGTGTGTATTTTATAACTATAAAAATGATATCTGGGGTGTTGGGGTTGTCGCTTAGAGGTAGAGCGCCCACTTAGTATGTGTGAGGCCCTGGGTTTGATCCTTAGCACCACGTAAAAAGTATAGTCTCCACCTACAACTAAAACAAAATATTTTTTAAAAATTGATATCTGTCTGTTTTGAGGGCAGTGGACTGTGAAAGAAATCAGT
Source organism: Sciurus carolinensis (assembly GCF_902686445.1). Lineage (NCBI taxonomy): Eukaryota > Metazoa > Chordata > Mammalia > Rodentia > Sciuridae > Sciurus > Sciurus carolinensis. The sequence goes on along the minus strand of NC_062220.1, from coordinate 120,674,215 downwards.
AAGCAGGGTACAATTCAGGTGACAATGGTGGCTTGGGCAGGATAGAACCTGGAGGCCCAGGAGCAGTGAAGGTGGTTTTGTGAAAGAGGGGTTCCCCAGGGACATTGTTAGGGAACCAGACAGATGAGGATGGTGAGAACATGAGGTTAAGAGAATAATTCTATAAACTGGGCCCACTGTGCTGACTCCCCACGTGCTTTCTTTTCCTAAAAGCAATTTATCTGCAGCCCTGCTGGTTTAAGTGAACAGGATATGTCACATTCCTCAGCAAACTACCTGTTAACTACAGGAGAAATGAAGGCCCAACATAATGTTGATGGGAGGAACCCAGGAGGTTTCTGTGACCAGATCCTGAAACTCTGGAAGATAAAGATGGTTCTTTCTAACCATAAAATCTGTAAGAATGTAGGGTTAAGAATCCAATTAGAACTGATCAGCATGGGCCAAAGTGACCTAGAGTTACCATGACAGTGGGGATTTGAAAGCCTGATGTTACCCTGCTAACAGCCAAAAGTCAAGAGGTGAACTTGGGTGGGATTCTCTGGAAACTTCTCTAGAATCCCCAATAAAACTGGAGTGCAGGAGAGGCACATTGTCTCTCTCCTCTCAAGCGAACCCACTCTCTCCCTTAAGAGTGTCCCCTTTCCCTTTTCCCTATCTCTTCTATAAACTCATTCCTATTACTCTGAGCAACATGTCTGAAATCTTTCTGACTTGATTTCAAGAATAGGGGTTTGAAGAGGGAAGTCTTCACACTGCCTCAGTATCTTGAAAGGCCCTAGCTCTCTAACATTCATGACCGTGAGAGGAGGAGTCAAGGCCCCCACTTGGGACCTGAGCCAGAGTGAGTAGATCATGATGGCCATTACCAAAGGGAAGTGTGCTTGGGTAGAAGGCAGTAGAGTCCTGTTCTGGCCTTGTTGGTTTTGAGAAATCTTTGTGACATCCACTGGGAAAAATCTGAGTGCGCATTGGGGAAAGTAGCCAACAGCCCACATGTGGGTGTTAGTCACAAGTAGACCAATGGCATCTGTAGCCTGGGCTTGTGTGAGATGCCCAGGGGGTAAGGGTAGATGAAGAAGATAAGCCAGGCCTAGCAACCTTGTTGCTGAAAGCTCAGTCCTTGTTATTGGATTGATGCCAATCCAATAATAAGGACATGGTTTTGAGAAAATGAAAGATTTATTACTTTGCTAGCAAAAGAGAAACACAGGGAACTCCTGTCCCAAAGGCTGTGATTCTGCCCATCAGCAGGAACCAGGGGACTTTTAAAGAGGTGATTCAAAGGCTACATTACATGTACTCTTTGTTGGAATTGTTGTAATTCACTTGTTAATTTGGGAGATAGTCATTTCTGAGATCTTCTGGTACCATCCCCAAAGTCTGGATTACTTCATTCCTATGCTGGGTGAGTGTTCAAGGACAGATAACTCTGCCTAGGATGGTGAAGAAAGGTAATCTTGTTTCTCCTGAGATTAGGGATGGGGAGAGATTAGGGAGGAGCAGGAGAGAGGAAGAGAAAGAAACATGTCCATTTTTTTAAAAAAAGTTGCACTAGCAGAGCAGCAAGGGCTATATTCAAAGCATAAAGTAGGCCACTGTTACAACCTAACTTTCAGTAGTCTGAGAGAGAAGGCAAACCTAGCCTGTGGGATCAAGAGGAGAGGGAAAGGGATAGGTCTAGGAGCTGAGCCCAGGAAGGGCTTCAGAAAGGACCATGCGGTGAGAAGCTCAGCGAGATGTGCGTTGGGAAAGAACTGTGGGATGCAGCCATGCCAAGGTCTCTGGTGACCAGGATGAGCAGGAGGAAAAGGAGAATGCCCATACAGATGTCATCATGGGGAATTCAACCTTGGATGTCTATGTTTGTGTATAAGACCAGGGATCCTCTGGATCAGGCCCTGAGGTCCTTGGAGACTAAAGCTATCTGAGAGGAGAACTGGTTGAGAAGGATGCCAAAAGCACAAGGACACTGAGAGGGCTTGGTTCCCTGGGGACCAGTACCTGATGAGAGTGGAGGGAAGCGGAGAGCTGGAAGCACTGAAGAAGATGTGCATTTGTGTAGGGTATTTGTTAAATACCACTAATACACAGAGATTGGACTAAAGTGCTCAGAGGTTGGAGTTTGGGGGCAGGCTGAGAGAGACCCCTCAGATGGCCTTGGTTTTCCAGTAAAGCAGGCCAAGGTCATATTCAAAGTGGGCCAGGCAGAGCAGATCCCCCAGTGGCAGCAGTGTGCAACAGGGCAGGGATCCAGGGCCTCTGACGCCAGGACAGGCGCCACCCGACTGGTAAATGAACCCAAGGAGGAAGGGAGGTCGGGTTTCAAGCCAGCATGGGGAAGGAAGGGAGGTATTCTTCCTTAAGGCACTTAGCAATGCGGGCTCCCCTCCACTCAGGTCACGATGAGGCAAGCAGGAGGGGCTGTCATTGTCAGCAGGGATGTCTGTCTCCTCTGTGATTGGGGGCTGATAAGGCAGGCGCCTAAATTGGGGACTGAGAAGCATATTCCTGGGAGGCTGAGAGTCCAGGGCTGATGGGGGCAGAAAGTCCTGCAAGGGAGAAGACAGACGGAACATTCGAGGGAATAGCAGCTGAGTTCTGCTACAGATGCCACTTCTCAGAGACTTGGAAAATCCTCAGATAGGGAAACTGAGGCTTGGTGGGAGGAAGAGGAGGGCCTGGGACAGACCTCCATTCCTAGTCCTGTCTAGTCTCAGTACAAAGGTAGGCCACTCTAAAGACATCAGATACAAAAAAATAAATAAAAAATAAAGATATCAGGTTCACTTGTCCTTGGACCTTTAGTTATTTACACAGAGAAACTCTTGGCACCCTAAGTTCCAGGGGCCTGGAGACACAACCAGTGCTGGATGCTCTAATATCTGGTTGGCAGACCTGCCACCTGGGCCATCTGCTCTTTCCTGTGCGATGACTACAGACATGAGAAGGGCTGTGATCCCTTGGCAAAACAGTCATGAGCTCAGCTCCCCATGCCACCTCCTGACTTCCAATCCTCCCTGCTACAAAATAAGATACCCCATGATTCCCAGGTCTGGTGACCCCCAAAGGAGCCCTAAATCTCAGGTGTAGGCTCTCCTGGTGCTCACAGGCAAGACCTGCCTTTCTCCTCAGAGTTTCACACACAAGGGCAGACCCTCTTCGGCCTTGGTGACCATTCAGAAACCTAGGGTCACCCCTGCACACACACACACCCTTATCCCCATGTTGTACTTGATGCTCCCACGTGACTCTCCAGTTGCTTCCCTCCTCTCCAATATACCTCACCATCACTGCCACCACTTATTCAGGTCTTGGCTTCTCTCCTCTGAGACTGCCTGAGTTATCTGGACCATTCATTCATACTTTTCTTCATTCATTTTCTTCTCTGGCAACCTAGATGTTCTGTTAAAAGAAGAGAGGAAGAGCAGTTGGTGGAATTTCTCCCCACTTCAGAAATCCTCTCCCAGTCACCCACAAAGGGACTAGGGCTCACTTATCTTACATTAGTACTTTATTTTTAAATGTGTTTTATTTCAAAGGCTGTCCATGCAAGTGGTAACAAACCAAAAGAATCAGTAACAAGGTGAATGTTCTGTCCAAGCTGAAGTTCTTGACCAACACATGGTAGGATTTATGGGCCTTGAGGACTCATCTGTCTCTAAGAGGCCCGACCCCTTCCAATATATGGACCACTATGGGCCTCCACTGCAACTCCAGCCAGACCCTCAGGAGCAGCTGTTTCCTGGTAGGCCCTTCCTGTCTGGGCCATGGAGTATTTTCAGCACCAAATTCAGAAACAATGAACTAGGCAGCTGTTTACAGATAAAGTGTAAGAACAAACCATCCAGGTAAGCTGTGTCTGACCTGAACTACAGAGGGAGCTACCTAGGTCTGGCCCCTCTGGTCCTAGTAGCAGAATCCAGACTTTCCAGAATAAGCTGACCTCTGGATGGCAAAGGAGGAGACAGAGTCAGGCAGAGGATGAGTCATAGTAGCCAAGGCCAAGAGAAGGGGAATGGCCTGTGCAAAGACTCTGAAGTAACTCGTGGGGACAGGAAGATTGAAAGAAGGCAGGTACAAGGAAGAGAAGGGGTTTCATATTATGTGAGGCAGGAGAGGGGGGCCAAGCAGAGTTGTGTGTCAGCTGTGGTCTGTCCCAAGGGCAGTGGAGAGCCATGGGAGTTTTTTTTTTTTTTTGGTTGTTGTTGTTGTTTTGCGGTGCTGGGGATTGAACCCAGGGCCTTGTGCTTGCAAGGCAGGCACTCTACTAACTGAGCCATATCCCCAGCCCTCATGGGAGGGTTTTGAGGGTGGTGGTGAGTCATAATCAGATGGCAGCTAAGGGACAAGAGTAGAAGCAGTCACCAACGTGGTAGGGCACATCTGTAATCCCAGCAACTCTGAAGGCTGTGGCAGGAAGATTGCAAGTTCCAAGCCAGCCTCAGCAACTTAGCAAGACCTGTCTTGAAATAAAAATGAAAAGGGCTGGGAATGTAGCTCAATGGTAAAGCACCTATGGGTTCAATCCTCAGGACTGAAAAAAAAAAAAATAGAAGCAGTCATCTGAGAGTATGAGAAGATGAGGGTGGCAGAAGAGGGGGAGAGCAGATCCAACTGGCAGCAGCAGCATGCAGCAGGGCTGGGACTTAGTCGTGCCAAGACAGGTGCCTGCTGGGCATGAAAGAGCCCACAGAGGGAGGTCAGACACATGACAGGAAGCAAATGGGTCAGGTGGAATTCGGGGTCTCTTTGTGACCAGAAGAGCTTCTGAGAGACAGAGGTGCCATTATGGATATTCCTGACCACCGGCACATGGGGGCTTTGGGCTCAAAGGAGACAAAAAGGAAAAGGTCTGAGAGAGAGGACTGGCAGGGGCCCTTCAGAATCCATCCTTGAATTCTGAACTTCATGAGCACTTGGCAGTGGGAGTGAGGGTAAGATGAGGCTCACTATTGACCTGCTCAAACCTGGGGACAGCGAATCCTCCTGTGGGAAGACATGGATGGGGGCCTGGTTTGGGAAAGACACCATCCACTGGTTTTGGACAGTCCGTTTGGAGTGCTATGGGGACATGACTACCTTGAGAAAGCCTGGTCCCACTGGAGAGGTACAGTAGAGTTGCACAAATGGCAACTCTAGTCCTGATTTCTGCTGCAGTGCAGGAGGCTGGGACTTGGTAACTGTGGATACATGTGAAGTCCAGGGCCAGATCTTTAGCTTCAACAGCTTCAGCACTAGCAGTGGGACATGATTACTCCCTCTCCCCAGTGTCATAGTGACACTGAAGCTCAGTGTCTCTAGAAATGGACAGATTGGAAGGGTCCATCCGTAGAGTCTCTTTCAGCTTGCAGGATCAGAAGGTCCATATTTCTGTATGGGGCCCCTTAATAGAACAGACCCTGCTGGCCTCCCCCTCTGAGGCCAGCCTCTGCCCTGAAGGAATAAATGTCTGTGAGCAAGAATATGCCCATCAGTCCTTTCTTTGGGCCTATTTCCTGGCTGTCTTCTCCCAGCCTGTACCTGCCATGTGCCTGTGGTCAAGAAAGTGTACAGTGACCATTTTTGTACCTCAGGAGCTCTTCTGGCTAGGGAGAGAAACTGAATCCTACTCCAAGCAGGGAGGGAAGACCACACCAGTAAGTTATCCATGGACAAAGAGGCATGGGCAGGGCCACAGATGAAGACAGTGGTGGAACAGGAATTGGAGAGGGCATGCTATGCAGGGAAAATGGCCTGGGCGATGGTGAAGAGGCAGGAATGGACCCTGTGCTGCTCAAAGGCAAGGCAAGGACACTGTGAAGTGCAGGAGACAGTAGTTGCTCAGTGATCCTGAGCCAGATTCTGCAGCATGGTTTGCCAAACTTACTTAAACCTCTCTAATGAAGCAGTTTACTATTACAGATGAGAAGACTCAAAGTGGTTAAGTAACCTATTTGAGAACACATACTTGAAGAGGTATCAGGATAGCGGGGTCCCAGTCCTGTCTTTGTCACCATGAGGGGCAACAGAGGAAATGAGGTACCTCCCACCCTATCGCTGGGGCACAGATGAGAGTCATCATTCACCCATGCCAGTGGAGTATATTAACAACGAACCAGCACTTGTGCAGCCTCAGACCAGCATTGTGAAACCTCATAACCTCAGTGCTTCTCAGTCTCTCTGGAACCAGGCCATGTTCCTGAGCTGCTTCCCTGTGTCCATGCCTGTTTCATTGTCTATAACCTTAGGACTCCTGTCCAACCCCTAGCTGTGTGCTGTGGGACTGACCTGAGCCTGTCCCCCACATCCCCAACTCCAGCCTTCATGGTCCTCAGCAATTGCCAGAAATTCCCACTTCCTACAGTGGTGGCTGGAATGCAAAAGCCACCTCCGGAACCACCTCCCAGAGCCTGTGTGTGTGTGGGGTGGCTTCCCCTCCCCAGCTGCTGCTATTTTTGGGCTCAGCGCTTCAGGCTGTGTTCTGGGAGAAGCAGATTATCTGCTTGGCAGAGTCAGCCAAAAGGTTACAAGTTCCCAGAAACAAAACCTCGAGACATCAGAGGCAGTGAAAATACTTCAGGCCCCGTGAGAGTCTATGCTGCTTGTCTGCATACTCAGGGTCCGCACACAGCCGGGGTCTGGCTGTATGATCCCAGATGTGTATGTGTGTAGAGCCTGTGGTCACATTGTTCTGCAGTTGTCCTCCACATTAATCATCAAGCAGTGCTGGCTTTTGGCTTGGCAGGGATCTGTAGGGACAAGGGCCACTCTGGGAGCTCTTGCCTATGACCAGTGACTCAGAGCCATGGGCAGGTGGAGAGGAAAAGCCCAGGAGTCTCCCTACCTCACATCTGGCTTATACTCGCTGACACACCTGCTGAGCAGCCAGGTCCTGCATGAGTGCAACACACAGACACACACACACACACACACAAACTAACTCACCAGGGATTGTCCAACCACTAGGAAAATAAGCTCCTACAAGTGTGCTGGGACAAGAACCCAGGTGTCCTTGTCCTCCCACTGTAACACCATCAGCCAGCATTCCTGCCTCCACATTGTTCTCAAAACATTCTCTCAGCCCTTCTTCTTCATGAGGCATTGAGGGGCCTCTTCAAGAAAAAAATGAATATAGGGCATGTGACATCCATGCTGTAGTCCCAGCATTGGGAAGGCTGAAGTAGGAGGATCGGTTGAGCTCAAGAGTTCAGGGCCTGTCTGGGCAACACAGCAATACCTCATCTCTTCAAAAAGTTCAAAGAAAGAGGGAGAGAGAAAGGAAGGGAGGGAGGAATGCAAAAGGATAGATGCAAGATGAGGTACCAAAATGAATATTTACTTAAAATAAGAATGCAAAAAAACATGACAAATTCATAAAAACTGACAAACCACCTGCAAACAAAGTGCAGGAAAAAAAAAAAAAAAATCCCCTCCCTGATAAGAAGTCTGTGGCTGCATGGTCCACCCTGCCCAGATCACGTGGGGCTTGGTAGAAGAATCAGCATGCACTAACCAGGCTGCTGCATGTCACTTACCATTCAGTGAAGAAACTGAGACTGGAGTATAGGGAGGGTTCATGAAGTGGTAAGGGCTGGGAAGCGAGGGATTGGCTGTTCTGCTTCCATATCCTAAACATGCAACGAGTAGCCTAGTCATGAGGGGACTGGCTACTTTGTTGTCCACCCTGTCTCCCTTCCCTGCTGAGAGAAGGTGACCCCTGCCCCAGGAATGCAGGCATCAGAGTTTTAGAAGCTGGCCTAGCCACTATCCCTGTTCCCCATACCCCCACCCTTCCCCTCCAGATGTGGGTGCAGCTGTATTTTTAGAACAATCCACCACAAGGACATTCTTTCCTTCTAATTAAGATTGCTTCAAATCTCCTCTCTGCAATCAGCCTCATTGTTCAGTCCTCAAATATCAAAGGGTGGCCAGGAGGCACTGCCTCAGCTGGTTGTAGGGTGGAGTTTGTTTTCTTTTGCTTTTATAATCATTAAATTGAAAATGAGACCCAGAGCCTGAGTGAATGAATGCCAACTCTGAGGAGAATGGTGAAGCATTATTTGGGGTAGAGTTTGCAAGAGTTGCCTCAGGCCTTGCCTTGTGTATTCCATTCCCCATCTTGTTGGGGATGCCTAGCTAGACTGCAGCCCCCATGTTCAGTCACCCAAGGTTAGGGTCTGTCTAGGACAAGTAACTAATCTGGTTTCAGGTATCCACCTTCAGGATCCTTGGTCCAGGCACAAATAGGAGCCTGTGGACACACTGTTCAGTAGTCTGCTCAACTATTATTTCTGTCCCCGTTTTACATGTGAGTAAATGGAGGCTGGGAGAGAAGATGTAACTGTTAGAGCTGCAGGACCCCCATTGGTGTTGGTCATAATCAGGCCCTTGGCCAGCCTGCTGCACTACAGGGCAGTTCATTACATGCCTTGGCCACCTGGTGCCCAAGGTCAGCAGTACTTCCAAACTCCAACCTAGGAGGTTGAGTGCCCTTCTAGGAGGCTCCTGGTGTGTAACAGACAGCTAGACTAAGTGGGGGACATAGGGAAGGCTACAAGAAGGACATCTGCACTCCCTAGAACACCTGGAATAGCAGGCTGCAATACATTCTCCATTCTAGAGCACAGTGACAGATGAGGAAACTGAGGCTCAGAGAGGCTAAGAGAACAGAGATGCGCTGCCTGCTGGTGATGATGTGCTAGGTAGCAGTTTGTCCCTGCCCCCCATCCCCTGTGGGGTGCTCACTACCACTCAAACCCAGTGGAGGATCAGCCTATGCCCTAGGGAAAAGGTCAAGGGTCTTGGGGTCCAGTCTGAGCCCTGACTTTAGGTGGAAGTCATCTGCCTTCCCTGGCTGACCTCCAACGAACCAGAGTTGAGGTACTTGGTCAGGCAGGGCCAGGCCGAGCTAGGCGGCATGGGGGTGGATACCAGGCTTTTCAGCTCCCACCCAGGCCTTGACCTACCTTGCACATCTGCACTGGGTGCCGGGACAGAGGAAATTAAATTGCCTCAGGTCAGATGGGGTAGGGTGGAGGGGGTGGACAGCGGCTAGGGGCAACCGCCAGGATTCAGGCGCACTGGTGCTGAGGGGCAGGCAGGGAGAGGAAAAAAGGGGGAGGTTTCCCAGGATGAAGTGCCACCCCAACCATAGGTAGGTACACAGGACTGTCCTCCTTTGTTTGACGGCTATAAGGAGCCTTCAGGAGCAGAAAGAACTCGGCGGGGCTCTCGCAAAGAGCCCGGGCTTTGTCGCCCCCTGGAGGCTAGAGCCGGTCTCCGCAGCGACTGGGAAATCCCAAGAAGCGGGCGTAGTTGGGGCCAGCTGAGAGCGGGGGAAGTCTCTGTTGTGGGGCTGGGTCCCTGGTAAGTCCCTCGAGCCGGGCTTGAGGTGCCCAGACGCGGGTAACTTGCAGGGGCTTTTTCTGAGATGGCCCCGTATCTGGAAAGCCACCCCGCTGGTCCTGTGGCGGTACTGTAAAAGAGCTAATGAGCTCCTAGTTGGGATGCAGTCTTGGGGGCGGGGATCAATATCACCAGCCGGCTTCCCTGGATTGTTTTTAGAGTGAACTATCTGTCCCCTTCCGTTTCCTGCTGTGTGCCAGGGGCAGATCTCTGCTTGTTCTGGGCCTCGGTTTCCCCATCAGCAAAGTAAGGATCCCTAAGGTGTAGAAAGGGCCGTGAGCACCTAGCTGGTGACTGTCGCAGCCCACCTCTCCACTCCTCCTTCTCACCTGGGAAACAGACTAGGTGAGGATCTAATGCAGGAAACCTAGGGTAAGAGGTATCTGTGGGTGTTCGTTGGCACTCCTCCCACTCAGCTAGTGCGGCTTGGTCACAACTTGGGGCGAGGCCAGCGATGGCCCTCACCTGTAGGATCAGCCAGGCTGGCCTTGGTCATCTAAATAAGAGCAGCTCCTATTTCTAGCAGAGTTGTGGGGGTGGGCAAGTGTTCAACTTTCCGTAGCCTCAGGGGCTTCCTCTGTAAAAGAGGAAGTCACCCAAGTGTGGGTTGTAGAAATGAGCACCTGGGGCTAGGCAAGGCAGATGCAAGCATCAGGTTGTTAGAAATACAGGGATGACTTTCACATACTCAGTTAACTCCCAGTAAATGTTTGCTAAGAGAAACTTAAGCTTCCTGGTTAAAGGTCAATACTTACTGGTAGGGCACCACACAGTACACACCGGACGTTCTAATTCTGGCTGATTGGGGGTGGGGCATCCAGGAGGATTATCCTAACATTGGTAGGAGCCGGGTTCTGGACACAAAATGTTAAATCCAGTTCTAAATTCCATATCCCCATGGCGGCCCTCAAGCTTTTATTATATATCCATGCATTCTTACAGAACTCTAGTATGATTTAGCATATTTCCAAACTCTAAGGCAATATAATATATGTTCCTTTCTGCAACTTTGTTCTTGGGGCATTGTGAATTTGCTCATCCTGATAGTGTTTCTCTTGTCCAGTGAGTGGTATTCTATCAAATATCACAATTCCTCTCTCCCTCCCCCTGGCAGTGTTAGGGATCAAACCCAGGGTCTTGTGCATGCTAGGCACACACTGTACCACTGAGCTACATCCTCAGCCCCTCTTTCCCTCCCTCCCTCCCTGTCTTTCTTTCTTTCTTTTTCTTTTTTCTTTCTTTCTTTTTTATTTATTTATTTATTTATTTTTGGTGAAGATTGAACCCAGGGGTGCTGCACCACTGAGCTGTATCCCCAGTCCTTTTTACTTGCCCAGGCTGGCCTTGAACTTGTGACCCTCCTGCTTCAGCTTCCCAAGTAGTTGGGATTAAAGACATTCACCACCACACAGGCTCTCCATTTTCTTGATGCTTGATATTTGGCTGGTTTCTGGTTTTCCTGTGTTTCAAACAATGCTGTATTTGTGAGCAGAAAGTTTTTGAGCATTGAATTAAGAATTTCTCCAAGGCAATCCCAGGAATTGTTGGAATTACTGAGTCAAATGGTATTTCTAACTTACTAGATATGCCCAAACTGTTGTTCTAGTGTGAAAGTACATTTACATTTTCAGCAATAATACATGAACATTCAACTGATCCTCATCAAGACTTGGTATTGCCAGAATTAAACTGTAAGTCTGATGAGTGTGAGACAATATGCTGTTGTGGATTTTAATGACAACTAATATAGGTGAGCTCTGTATTAGTTCATTTTTTGTTGCTAAACCAAAATACCTGCGGTTGGCTAACGTAAAAGGAAGAAAGTTTATTTGGTTCCAAACAGCATGGCATCAGCATCCTGGTCACAACATGCTAGAGAAATGGAAAGGAAACCCCTGGCATAGAAAGGATCAACCTTTATAATAAACTGTTCTCTAGAGAATCAACTTACTCCAGGAGTCCAGCATTAATTCTTTCATGATGGCGGAGCCCCCATGATCTATTTACCTTCCACTAATGTTCCATCACCTCAACACTGCTACTCCTAGGGACCAAGCTTTCAGCACATGAACCTCTTAGAAATCATATCCAAACCATAGCAGTATTTTTCCATTAGTTTTTTTTTTTTTTTTTTGGTTCCTGCTGTATTCTCATCTATAAATTCCCTTTGCCCATTTTGTTTAAATTACTGTTATTTAGGAATTCTTTATATATTCCAAATACCAATACTTTTTTTCACTTTAAAACTTTTAATTTCAGAACATTTTTATATTTACAAAATGTTGTGAAGGTATAAGGAAAATTCCATAAAATCATATACTAATACTTACCTGGTCTTAAGCTTGTAGGTATCTTCTCATACAGGGTATCTCTTATTTTATTTATTTAATTAATTAATTTAAACATTCTTTGGTACTGGAACTTGAACCCAGGGTCTCATATATTCCAAGCTTATGCTTTATCCCTGAGCTATAACCCCAACCTCTGTGTAGCTTTTAGTTTTTTTTAGTTTAGTCTTTTTAGATTGTCTTTTTTTTTTTGGTACCAGGGATTGAACCCAGCTGTGCTCAGCCACTGAGCCACATCCCCAGCCCTTTTGAGACAGGGTCTCAGATGCTAGGATTACATTTGTGTGCCACCACACTGGCCAGATTTTTAATTTTAATGATTGTAAATCCTCATAAAAAATGAGTATATCTTATATTTATTTATCCTCAGATTATAATACTATTCTAAATTTTCTTCAAAAATGTTCAAAGTTTGCCTCTCTGAATAAATTTTTGTGCACCTGGAATTATTTTTGTGTATGGGATGAGACAGAATTCTGTTCAACCTTAGGGCTGCAAATACCCCAAGCATACTGTTTACCAATTCCAAAGAAAGAACTTGGAGAAATCCACAGAGAGGTCATTTTGTTATTCACATATTCCTCTGAGGTGGCAGACCAGGATGCAGTAGAGGGCCATACCATGCCTACACGCAGAGAGAATGTAGAGGACAGGGTATATGCCCAATGTGCAGAATAAATTTTTTGATATGTTTTATGAGTACAGTCTTTTACTTTACAATTAAGGTCATTCCTCTTTGATCCTCACCTAGAGATAAGAGGCAAGGGAAGTGGCCAATTTCCCATATCTGTATCCTTCCTATCACATTCTTTAAAGTTCTTAGCCAGGTCGGGCGGTATATTAGGGTTTCTGCCACCTTCCGTGTGGATGAGAAAAGGGTTAACTGCTGGAGGACAATGTAGGCTATAAATCAATAAATTATCCATAAACTTATCTAATCAATAAATACACAAGAGCCAATACTCTTTTTAAATGAAAAGGGGTGTGACTGATCGGGCCATCCCAGATCTGGCCTCTAACAACAGTAGCCCAACTCTCCTTTATTTATAATCACACAGGTAAAGGGGACCGGACTGGGAAGAGGTTTCTTCTGTAATGAATAGGATGGGGTAGATTTAGGGGGGCCAATTTGCTCAGGGAAACTATCATATAACCAGACAGGGAACCACTCCCACACAGGGCCACATACTTCCTGGCGATCTGGGACAGTCCTCCATGGCTGGCAGTTCCTGGGAGTCAGGCCTCAGTGTCCCATGGCTCCCCCACATCTGATTCTGCTAGATAAGGATGGCTTCCCACAGTGATGCACACCTGTAATCCCAGTGACTCGGGAGACTGAGACTGGAGGATCCCAAGTTCAAGGCCAGCCTCAGCAAATTAGTGAGACCCTGTATCAAAATAATAAATAAAAAGAGCTGGGTATGTGGCTCCATGGTAGAGTGCCCCTGGATTCAATCTCCAGTACTGAAAAAATATATATACTTTTTCTCTCAGTGCCCAGAAAAGCAAGTTTTCCTAGGCATTAACTAGTGTTTACCCCAACACTCTCTCCTTTCAGTATCTCGGAAAAGCCCTTCACAATCTTTTATGTCCCCAGTTATTCTGTGAAGCCCTCTGAACAGGACTCTGGAGTTACATTACATCCATATCTTACAATAGCAGTACAAAAAGCAAGAATTTATCAGTAAGTGTGCTAAGGTAATTAAGATAACAGTTTGTTTGGACACTTTGGTTAAAGCAGGAGTGAAACTGTGTGTAGTCCAGTTCTGGTTTTTGTTTGTTTGTTTGTTTTGTTTTTGGTACCGGGGATTGACCCAAGGGTGCTTTACCTCTAAGTCACATGCTCAGACCTTTTATATATTTTATTTAGAGACAGGGTCTTGCTAAGTTGCTTAGGTCATCCCTAAGTTGCTGAGGTTGGCTTTGAATTCTTGATCTTCCTACCTTAGCTTCCCAAGCCACTGGGATTACAGGTGTGTGACACTGCACCTGGTTCCATTTCTGTTCTATCTATACATATGGTCTCATTTGCAGGTTGGCTTACCTAGGGAAGTTCTTGTGTTGCAGTCACAGAGTTTCAAGTAGATCCAACAGTCTGGTTGGCATGATGTACAACAGTTACTTGTTGCTAAACTATGGAGAATAGGACAAATATTTAATAGGCATCAATAATGGCAAATTAGCTCCATGAAACAGTCCATAGGCTACTGTATGATCTTGTGTTAGTGAAGTAGCCTGCAAGTAGCCTGGGCAAGTGTACAAGACCAATCTATCTGTTTGCACTTCAAGGATATAAGACACCTTTGGAATATATAATTGCTATAAGATGGTATGAAGTGCTCCTCAGGTGATGACACCTGAAAGTAACATCACCTGTACTTGTGAGGGCCAGGTTCCTGACACAGTAGGCTTTATCTGTAAATTTAGACATTCTCTTTCCCCCCAAGGGGTCAGTAAGGCAAACCACCAGGCACTCACTTGTACAGTCTATGACCAAGGAACATTAGTTCCTTATCTCTAAGAGGTCTTGAGGCTCCAGAAACAGTAAATTATTACTTGTGCCCCAGGCCTGCTTAAGAAAATGCTCAGGACAAGTGTCCTTTATTTGTAACCTTAGTGCTGGTGCCCAAGGGTAAGTTAAGGTAGTAGAAATGGCTACAAGCTGCTGATGTCTGGGTTTATCATTTAACGTCCTCAGTGTCTCAGGCAGATGAAGTCTGATCTGTGTAGAGTTATTTTCAGTCTTTAAGGCTTATTTCATCAGGCCATCCATTTTTTTTTTTCAATTAATCCATCCATTGAATTGTATGGCAGATTGGAAATCCATAATATGTCCTGAGTCCACTGTGGTATATCATGACCTGTGAAATGAGTTCCTTGGTAACTCTTAATTACCTGTGGTGTACCATACATGGCACTCAGATGGATCAGTGCCTTTACAGTTGTTTTTTCCTTGGATCTTGTGTTAGGGAAGGCTTGCATCAAGCCTGTAACTGTGTCCACACAAGTCAAAGCATATTTGGCCCATTCCAATACTGAGAATAGTGTATCTGCCATCACTGAAAAGGGATGTCACCTCCTTTGATATGCTCTTTGGTGTCATATTCTGTATATGCCCTTCTGTCATCTGATTAAATGTCTCAGTATGATGTTGTGGGTATACCTCTGAGATCAGGCAAGACAGTTCTGGCATGTAGAAACAACATCACACTTCTTTGTTTTTTGTTTGGTTTGGTTTGGTACCAGTCAAGGATTGAACCCAGGTGTGCTTAATCACGGAGTCACATCCCCAACCCTTTTTATGTTTTATTTTGAGACAGGCTGTCACTAAGTTTCTCAGGGCCTCACTAGGTTGCTGAGGCTGACTTTGAACTTGCCGTCCTCCTGCCTCAGCCTCCTGAGCCACTGGGATTAGAGGTGTGCACCACTACACCCAGCTAGGATTCATTTTGATATAATTATAAAAGCATGGAATTTAATTTCCTCCAACTCAGTCCCTGGTACTTCCCTTTTACCTTCCCTCCTTCCTCCCCTTGTTCCCTTCCCTCTACTCTACTGATTTTTCTTTCTTTTTTTTCCACATTTTTTTTAAATTGGTGTATTATAGTTGTATACTGTACTGATCTTTCTGCTATTTACTAATATTCTAAAATTAGTGCCTTGTGGCTATACATAATGGTGAGATTCACTGTGGTATATTCATATATGTATATAGGAAAGTTGTCAGATTCATTTCACTGTTCCTGTCCCTCTTCTCTGTCCTTCAATCTCCTTCCACTACTCCACTGATTTTTCTTATATTTCTTATATTTCTTTCCTTTCCTTTCTTTTCCTTTCTTTTCTTTTCTTTCCTCTTTTCTTTTTTCTTCTCCTTTATTTTGGATTAGCTTCCACATATCAGAGAAAACATTCAACCTTTGACTTTTTGAGTATGACTTATTTCACTTAGCATGAGAGTCACCATCTATTTACTAGCAAATGCCATAATTTCATTCATTCTGCTTTCTTGCCAGCCACATAGGAGAGTTAAAAGGACTGCAGTTTGGGTAAATTATGTTTATTTTGGCCCATTCATGTATGGTCTCTATTATCTCTTTTGATGACCACTGGGAAGTCAGTATTGTTTGGTGGTAATTATCTGGCCAACAGGAAGATGTTTTATATGCTCCCTTAATATTTGTTTACAATAAATATGTAATAATAAAAAAAGAAAATATATGAATAAGCAACCAGTAGAGAAGCAGAAAAAAAAATTGACTTTACAATTGACACATGCTTACTCTCCCAGCATTGCAAACAGGACTTTCTTACTGTAGTTTGTAGGCATTTAATCCATAAGATATCAACATCGATTATATATCCAGGAATAGGAGCTATGAACATCAGGTAGGGGTGGGTGGCAGGAGTCAAAGCTACAGTGTCAATGTTATGGTTCAGACTCTTACTCTATTTCCCTCATATTTATCATAGCAGTTAGCTTGCTTAAGAATTGTCACGATTACCATATATCAATGTACATTTAGTTCACGTATCCACTAATACTGTTACTTTCTGAATATTTTTTGAAGGCCAATGTATTGCCAATTGTATATATGGCCTCTGGTCCAGAGACATGGCTCATACCTCTAAGCCTTGATTTTTCCTCTAGTCGTCCCACAACCACATGTTCAAATACTCCTCAGGGGCAACCATGGCTCTGTTTTCATTACATCCTATTAGGAGAGTCTTGTCTTTTTGTCTCCTTTTGGCATAGGACTCTATTCTACCTTTCTGACTGTCTCCTTTTCTTTTCCTTATTGAGAGGTAATGGCTAAAACTTTTTGTGCTTTGGCAAGTGCTTCCATAACTGTACTAGAGTGGCATCAGTTTTTTATTTTACTTTCATCTATTCCTGCTGTTATTAAGCCCACCCACATCTGTTTACAGGAGTCTTAGAGAGGTCCTCCAAGTTTTAGGAGGGTTTTATGGATTTCCATGTTCTATGGCAATCTTTCTGTCTCCCCTAGGCCTGCTATTAATTGTGCTGCTCATTATCCCTGCTAATGGGGATAATATTGATATCAGGACACCATAAATGGACAGAGGGGCTGTGTGTAACATTTCATCCCTCATTCCAACAATGAAAATATCATACTGTCCAGTCCTGGGAAAGCTGCATATAAATAGCATGTTTCCTCATCCCCAGTTCCCACAAATAGTTCTTTTTTTTGTTTGTTTGTTTGTTTTGCGGTGCTGGTTACTGAACTCAGGACCTTGTACTTGCAAGGCAAGCACTCTACCAACTGAGCTATCTCCCCAGCCCCACAAATAGTTCTTAAATAGAAACCCAGGTGCCTCTGGGCATAGGGACATCTCCTGAATTTGGCCATGTATTGTGAGTGGCAAAAAGCAGCAAACCTAGTAATTACCCCACATTTTCATCAGTGGCACTGGTGTAGAGTTACTGATGTCAAGCAGGGTGAACAGTTATTGAAACCATTTTAGATAATTCCATATCATTCTACATTATCCGATCAGAGTCCCACAAGTGGAGCAGCCATGCAGGTATAATTTTTTTTTTTTTCATTTCTACCTGAACTTGGACTCTAGTTCCTGTAGTTCTGCCAAGGTATATGGTCTCAGAGTGGTAAATAAATCTCTCTCCAGAGTGGGGAGCATATCTGGATCAGTCCCCTCAGGCCATTCCTGCTGGATTTTTAACTTTTGGACCATTACAGGTACAGTTTCCATTATGGTTTTGTTCTCCACCTCAACTTCTGAATCATTGGAGCTAGTGGACTCCCTGAGTGGGTCCCAGCTATGAGGGTCTCAGTTTCCACTAGTCACTGATACCCTAATATGAACACTGAGCCTGCAGTGTCCCCTTAATTTAGCATAACAGCATGCCATGAGCTGTAGGCATTTGTCTACAAGTTCTAAATGGTGTGACAGCACACCCTTGCTGATAACCTGTGCTAAACAGGAATCTCTTTCTAGTCTTAACTTGTCCTGTACTATTTGGAGTTGAGCCTGAGTAGCTAACTCTTGTTCTGTGGCTAACTTTAATGCACAGGGCAGGGATCTTACCACCACTCCAGCAACATTCTTTGTTTCATTTTGCTTTCCCACAACTACTTTAGATGCTGCTTCCAACACTTGTAGCATTCCTCTTTACATTTTGGCATGTCTCCATAGGCACATGGTAGTCCCCACCTCTCCAATGTGGAAGCCACCTCAAACCACATCAAGACTGTGACCAGTCCAGGATTTCCCCCACAGAACCCATGTCTTTCTCTAACTCCACAGCCCACTCAACACATTCCTCCTGGAGATCCTTCTGCCAATTGTTCAACCCTAGAGCTGCAAACACCCCAAGAATACCGTTTACCAATCCCTAAAGAAAGAACTTGGAGGATTCTAAAGAGATTTGCGTCATTTTATTATTCATCTACTCTTCTGAGGTGACAGGTTAGAATACAGTGGAGGGCCAAACCGTGCCTACAAGCAAAGAGAATATACAGGATAGATTGCATGCTCACTGTGCAGACAGATTTCTTGAGATGTTTTATGAGTACATTCTTTTACTTTACAACTAAGGTCATTTGCTTTGATCCTCACCTAAAGATTGGAGACAAGGAAGTGGCCACGTTTCCCTCTCCATTTCCTTCCTTATCTTTCTTTAAAATTATCTCACCATCCAGAACAAGATTTCCTAGGTATTGACTGGTGTTTACTCCAAAAAGATCCAATTTCATTTCCCTTCCATATAATCAATTATCCTAGCACCATTTATTAGTCCATCATTTCTCACTTATTTTTTAAGGTGTGTGGCGGGGGAGCAATGGTTGTTTTGAGAACAATAACTATCTAAATAAAATTTAAGCAGTTGGAACCAACGAGGTTTTTTTATTTTTTTGGTACTGGGAATTGAACCCAGGGGAACACTGGGTTCCTTTTTGATGTTTTATTTAGTGACAGGGTCTTGTTGAGTTGATTAGGGCCTTGCTGAATTGCTGAGGGTGGCTTTGCACTTGGGAACCTCCTGCCCCAGCCATCCAAGCCACTGGAATTACTTGGAGTCACTGTGCCCTGCCCAACGATGTATTTTTAGAAAAGATAACAATATTATGAACAAGTTTACCTGAGAATTCAAGAATGGTTCATCATTAGAAAGTCTAATGATGTGATTGATCTTGTAAACAGATTAAAGGAAAATATCCATACCATCAGAAAAAGAATATAATAAAATATTTATGATAACTGCTAATATTGTTTTTTTCTTAAAATGCATTGAATTGCCATTGTGGTGGTGCACGCCTCTAATCCCAGCGATGGAAGACTGAGGCAGGAGGCTCTCCAGTTCAAAGCCAGCCTCAGCAAAAGCAAGGTGCTAAGCAACTCAATGAGACCCTGTTTCTAAATAAAATACAAAATAGGGCTGGGGGTGTGGCTCAGTGGTTGAGTGCCCCTGAGTTCAATCCCTGTACCCCCACCAAAAAAAGGGGGCGTTATCTTTCTAGAAGTTGTTTAAAAATTCAGAGCAGAAACAAAGCATGAACAATAGAGAGGTTGCATTGCCTATTATGGTGTCTGCCCTTATAGCAGTATTTGCTCAAGATGGCTTCAGAAGGTCACTTTCAGCTCTTTGCTTCTGTGACCAAAAATAGCATCTTTGGCAAGTCTGGTTTCAGTTAGGCCTTTGCTCACCTCCTGAATTCCACGCAGGATCTTAAAAGCCCCTGAGGAATAAAAGATTAAGTCTGCCCAATGAACTCCGTGATTCTGTACTTTTATTATAAGAGTGTTCCAAACGGGAGCGGGGTGGAGAGAAGGGACGGCCTTTCACTCAACCGATACCCTGGCAGCAAGCCGAGACAGGTCTGCGCAATCTGCCAAGTCACCGGCTCCGCTAGGACCCAGAATTGAAAGCGCTCCGGAGACTGGTGGATCTGCCCCTCCTTTAGAGAAAGGATGCGGGCACCCGGACTAAGGTGTGTGTGTTGAGTAGTTTCTGTGCAGAATCAAGGGCTCGGCCGACTGAGAGCACTAGGAAGAAGCCTCCAAGGTGTTGGTGGCAGGCAGGGGCGCCAGGCTTGGGGAACTGGAGGCCTGGCAGAGAAGTATACCAAGGGCGGCAGCGACGAGCAGAAGAGCAAGGAAGGGCCCGGAGACTCATGAGGTTGCCGGAAGACTGTATTTCTGGTGAGATCTCAGAAGCGCGGCGATCTGTGGCATGTTGGGACCTGTGCGGGGTCGAATGTAAGGGGTTGGCTGGGATGACTCTAGCCCAGAGTTCCTTTCTGGTCTACAGAGACGTCCTCTGGGCTCGGCGAAGCAAAGACTGAGCAAAGGAGCGAGTGGCTTTCCAGACTCTGTAGTGTCTAAGTGGAACGATGGCGGATACTCAGGTGAGTTACTCTGCCAGATGCCCCCGGCATCCCTCAACACCCGGGCCTCCAGGATCCCTTGCCTGCACCTTAGCGTCTCTGCACACCACAGACCTGTACCTGAGTCTCCTGGGCACACCCAGGCTTGCGTTGCACCAGTCTTTTACGCTTCAGACCGCCTCCAACACTCACTTGGGCTTGCGCGTCCGCTTCTGCCTTTACTACTTTCCGATTGCGCGTGCGCTGTCACTTCCCCCATTGCTTGGAACTGCTGTATCGCCCTCTGGCGGCGCGCAGGTTTATCTGCGGTACGCCGCTGGCAGTCAAGATTTCCCTGGGATAGAGCCGGAACTCGAAGGCTGCTCATTCCGCTGTGTTCCATACCCTCCTTTATTTGGAAACCTTCAAATTCCTAAACTCGCCCGGCGCTGGCGTTTCTTTTTTCTGCCTAGGCGTTTCTGATGAGGGACTGGGGACCTGCGTGAACTACTCAGGAACAGTCACCCTTGAAGGCTTAACAAAGGAGTCCAGTTGTACAAAACTGATTTATGGATGTATGTATAGTGGAGTTAGGTACTAGATTCAAAGGAGCATAAGCATGGCCTGTGGGACATCCCAGTCTAGCAACCCTTTCATGATCGTGTTGCTCCCAGGGTCCTTGCTCCTTGTGTGGGCCAGACAAGCCCCAAGAGGCAGTAGCCCTCTAAAGAAGGCAGTCCTTGCCACTCACTCCTGTGACTGTTTTCTGCCTTCACTGTCCCTCTTCCGTGCTCCTCAACTCTCATCTAGCGTCCTGCCTTACCAAAGGAATGAGGATAGCTAGAGAAGAATGCCCACGCAGCACAGTACATTTATGGATCCCCCAACCTGGCCTTATTTCCTTCAGATAGATGCCTGGCAATCCCTCACCTCCTTCAAGTCTTTGCGCAGGTGTTGCCTTCTCAGACCATATTCTTTGACTACCATATTTAAAATAGTACAACCCTGCCTAAACACTCCCTATTCCTGTTTACCGCTTTATGACTCTGTACCACCAGCTGACTTACTACATATTTTTATTTGTTTTGTGATTGCTTGTTTTCTCCCACTGGAAGTACAGCTCTCTGGAGTCATGGATTGTCTCATTCACTGTTATAGCTCCAGCAATCTAGAATAGTAGGTTTATTGCCCATTGTGTGGGACAATGCATTTTTGTTTACTGAAACAAAAATCACCATCATAGGTAATGTTTGAATGGTCATCCTGATCGATCATGGTATAGGAAATCTACATGCATAATTTAATAGAATTAAAATTTTTTCTGTAGGCTTGGAGACCTGTCAGCATCCCCTGCTACATGGGGTCAGTTGTCATAAAGTACTTTGTCTCTTGCTACTTCCTGCAGAACTGCTGTCTTACCTACATGTAATCCCCTTGAAGCTGTAACGTGGCCTAAGTAGTACAAGATACCAGATTCCTGGGTTCCTGACTTGCTTCTTCTATGGCTTCCAGCTTAGAAGAAAGTTACTTAGGCCAAATGGGAAATATGAGCAGCCAGGGCCCTGTCATTGACCTGTCTTCCAACCTGTCGCATGGTATTTAGCAGAATCCTATCCTCCAAAGCCTCTTCCTATACTCCTTCACCCAATAGAGTATGTCACAGAATGATGAATGTACTTCTATCTTTTCTCTGGTTCTATTTGTCCCCCAACATCCTTCCTGGTTGGGTCAAGCACTTGGCAATGAAAAAATAGACTATAGATTCTGAAAATTCTTCACAAAACCTTTAGCCAAATATTCTTCTGTCATAAAATTTGTATTTAAAATTTGTATTTAAGTATTCAAAAACATTAATAAAAGGGATTTAATGAATTTGACTTGTAGTACTTTAAATCTGTAGGACAATTTGCCAGAACAAGAAAAGCAGTGTGATTTTTTGAGGAAAAGGTTAATGATTCAATTTTTGTAAGATCAACTACGTTGTGAATGCCTAGGAAAATATTTGAGGGAAGCAATTCATCATGTGCTTTAAGGGGAGTGGAGAACTTTGGTATATACTAAATTTTCAAAAATCTTAATGAGCATGTCTTTTTTGCAATACTTAGAGTAGAACTCAAGAGCTCGTGCATGCTAGGCAAGCTCTCTACCACTGAACTATACCTCCAACCCTGATCATGTCATTTGGTAATTTGAAACTCATAAAAGGAAAAATGGAAATGATATTGTGAATTTCTAAAATATATACCATTGACACAGATTGGAACATCAGGGTCCTGAGTCTTCTTGACTGATTATCTTGGTGAATTCCATGCCCCCCCATCTCTCAGGGAGTTGTGCTAATATAAAAAGCTATCCCTGGGCTGGGGTTGTAGTTCAGTGATAGAACACTTGCCTACATGTGTGAGGCACTGGGTTCCATCCTCAGCACCACATAAAAATAAATAAATAAAATAAAGTTATTGTGTCCATCTACAACTAAAAAAAATTTTTTTTAAAAAAAGCTGTGCTTTACGTCCTGGCACACACACATTCAGCCTCGTAGTAGGTATTATTGTCTCCAGGTCCAGGCAGTACAGGTTCAAGAGTACAAGGGAGTCAGGGAAGAGCTGGCACTGGAATCCAGACACCTTCACCATATGTGGCTACTTGTCCATTGCTCCATATACCCTGCAAGTTCCCTCATATGTAGGACTGCATGGCCACTGTCTTTTAGCCTCATTGCAAAACAGACTGGTGGGTGATAAGAGGAGTCTTAATCCAGATTCCTGGGGTCCAGTCACTCTGTTGGAGAATGTTTCCCTGGGGGAAATCATTGAAGCTCAGGGACTGCTATCCTTTTAGAAGCAGAACTTCACTTCACTGGTTCTCCAGCTCAGGGGATTGTCTTCATAACCACAGCAGACATGCCTAGGGCTAGTCCAACAAGGAGACTGGGAACTGCTCTCCATCTCAGGAAAATGCTGGCTGAGGGAGGGAGGGTGGGTTGAGGTGGAGTTACCTCCTGGACTCAGAGCAAAAAGCCTGATTTCCCCGCCTACCAGCCAGCCATGTGACCTAGGTAACTCCTTTCTCAGGTTTCTCCTCTGCAAAGTGGAGACATTGTTGCCTGGTTCAAATAAATTGCAAAGCTGCGATTGGTATGTCTGCTCAGGGAGGGAAGATGAGGTTGTAATTGGTCACTTTGTGTCTTCCCCCATCTCCTCTGATTCAGGGTAGAGTCCTGTTTCTGATCATCTGTGCAGCTGGCATTGGTGGAACTTTTCAGTTTGGCTACAACCTCTCCATTATCAATGCTCCAACCTTGGTATGTACCTTCTGTGCCCATTGTCACTGTCTGAGTGGGTACTGGGTTGGGGCTGCCCACTGTGGGACTTTAGCTCAGCATTCACTTAGTAGTGCTTTTCCCATGTGTCCTCTTCCTCTGGGATGTCCCACAGATTTCTGTAGGTTTAGACAGAGCTCTGCATCCTCCCCAAAACTGATGTTCTCCTGAGTCCCTGTTCTTAATCACCTAATACCTACTGATGTGGGGATTACCCTTGACACTTTCCTTCCTCTCTTGGACACCAAGGCCATCGCAACTACCTCTAGAATCCAGATATTTCTCTCCCTGTTTCTGCCACAACCCCAGTTCTAGTGCAGCCTCCTCACGGACTCCCTGCCTTCACAGCCTTCCCCTCGAGTTCTTCCTACTTCCCTCTCCTTTTCCCCTCTCCCTTCCACCTCCTCCTCCTTCTCCTTTTTCTTTCTTCCTCCTCCTTCTATTTCTTCTTCTTCTCCTCTCCTTCTTTCCCTCCTTCCCTTCCTCATTCTTTTCCCTATTCTTCTTCCCCCTTCTCTTCTTCCTTCTTCCCGGCCTTTCTTTCTTTCTCTTTCTCCCTCTCTCCCTCTCTCATTCATTCTATGTTGAGATGGGGTCTGGCTTTGTTGCCTAGGTTAGACTACACTCTGTATTCTCCTCTTGCCTCAGTTTCCTGGGTAGCTGGAATTATAGGCGTATGCTACTGTGTCCAGCTCAGCTTTTCCTTCTTGAGCTCCCCCAAGTTTGTCAAGTCACTCCCCTGCCCAGAAACATTCAGTGATTCTCTCCAGTGCCTGTTAGGGCAAGGACAGATTAATCCACCTGAAGTTTAAGGCCTCATGGGATCAAAACCCCTCTCTCTGTCATCCACCTTCAATTCCTCAACCTTGATAAAAAGCATGTTAAATGTGGTTTCTCAAATGTCCATGACACAGTCCTTCCTGTAAGCTTCTTTCTACTGGGAAGCACTCTCTTCCCTCTTGCTCCTTGTTTAAGTCCCTAGCACTTTATACTATCCTGGCCCATGTTCATATTCAGTGAGTTCCTATGGGAAAAGATGAATCTTGCAGCCCCAGTGGAAGAAGTTTATCTCTAAATTGCTTAAGTAAGAAGGACGAGTGTCTGGTCACATAGATGGGAACCATGTGGGGCTTCACCCAGAATGGGAGGAGAAGCTACAGGGACTAGGCCCTAAGATAGAATGTGACTTTATTGCCCATGCCTGACTTTGTTCTCTGCCCAGTAGGCAAGAATGCAACCATCACCAGATTCACTTCCTACCAGCTGAGAACTGTTCCCCCTCCCCAGATGTCGAAAGTTCTGGGAAGAGTCCAATGATTTATTTGGGTCATATACCTGCCCCTAGACTAATTATGTGGTCACCAGGGTGGCATATTCAAATTGCCTAAGTCTGAGTCAGGGCATCAGGTGATCACTTTTATGGAGACAAAAGGAGCTGTAATTGATCAGTGAAGAAAAGTTCCCCCAAAGGATTGTCAACAGAAGACAGATAGGAGGGGTATTCCGGACAGAAACAATGATAGCAGCCCAAACCCTTAAAGAAAGGATAAAATAAAAGGTTTTGAGAGGTCTGAACTGGCTGCATTGGTTTATTCATTTCATTCAACAAGCATTTTAGTGCCCACTTCAGTGCAGATTCACATACTGAGGAGGGATCCCTTCATGGCAGGGTAGGATCAGATCTTTCCTCCTATGGGATATCACCATTCCTCAAAAATGAGACTCTCTTGGGCTTGGAGGTCCCTTCTAGTCTGCCAAATGATGTTAAAGAAAAAACACTATCCTGTTAAAGAAATATAAAAAGAATCAATGACACTTGTTAAACCATGGTAAGGAAGACTTTATTGAAGGGAAGCCATAAGTATAGGGACCTATGAAGTGGGGTCCTGCAGTGGAGGTGAGAGTTTGGGTTCAATTCTGAATACAGGAAGGGCAAGTGGGAATTTATCGCCAAGGAGTATGGTTGGGGTCAGTGGGTGAAAAATGACTAAAAAATGAGGAAACATCAGGGATAAGGGCCAATTCTGGCTAAACCAACCTAACTGGATTCTTGCAGAAGGCAGGTGGGATAAGTTGGAGGATGATCAATTATCAAGGGTGATCCAATAGGAACTCTGAGGAATTCTACCTAAACTGAACTTATCAGGTGTTAAATAAAAATTACAGAAGGACATTGTTTTGGACTCCATTCTATACTAGGCTCCAATAGACTGGCTAAAAATCAACATAGAGGCACATTAAAAGTTCCATTTCATCACAATGAAACTAAGCTCTTGGTTAGTCAGTTTTTTGTCACTGTGACCAAAAAACCTGACAAAAACAACTTAGAGGAAGAAAAGTTTATTTTGAGCTCACAGTTTCAGAGGTTCAGCTCATGGTCAGTGGATTCCATTGCTCTGGGCCTGAGACGGAACATTGTGGCAGAAGGGTGTGGTGGAGAAAAGCTGCTCAGTTTATGGAAGTTGGACTTGCAATTCTCCTGCCTTAGCCTCCAGAACCGCTGGGATTACAGACATGCTCCACCACACCCAGTTGGCTCTCGGCAGTGGGAAAGCAGAGAGAGCCAGGGATAAAATATAATTCCCAAATGCACACCTCCCCTGCCCTACTTCTTTCAGTCACATCTCCCTATAGTTACTGCCGAGTAGTCCATTCAAATTATTAATCCATAAGACCTGAATTTTAATCCATCAAATGGATTAATCCACTGATAAGGTTATGACTTTCATAATCCAATCTTTTCACCTCTAACATTGCTGTTTTTCCTAACATCTGAGCTCCTTGGGGGACTTTTATTTATTTTTTGATACCAGGGATTGAACCCAGGACTGCTTAACCACTGAGCCACATCCCCAGTACTTTTAGTTTTCATTTTGAGACAGGGTCTCACCAGGTTGCTTAGGGCCTCACTAAATTGCTGAGGCTAACTTTGAATTTGCAATCTTCCTGCCTCAACCTCCTAAGCCAATGGGATTAGAGGCATGCACCACCATGTCCGACTTGGGGGACATTTTTAAAAATTGATACCATAATAGCTGTTTATTTGACCTTCTAAGATGAGAACTAGAGAGAAAACTGTTAAAATTCCCAAATAGGCTAGTTTTAATAGACATGATAATGAAGATCTCTCTGCTTTTATCCTTACATAGAAGAAGTAACCTGAAATAAAATGAAGCTAAATAATCCTATGGTTTTGTCTTCCTATCTTCACCTTACAAGGAAAATAACTTTGAAATGACCAGTTTGCCTTTTGTTTTTGTTTTTGCTTTCTTCAAGCATTTTGTCTAACCAGCCTTCTTGGCTTGGACCATGAGAACACTTATTCTACTTTATGGAATGAAGTGTTGCCTGATTCTAAGGTAGAAAATAAGACCAATTAAGATCAACTAAATTATTGCGATTTAATTGTCCTTCGACTCAAGATTCTTGCTAATATTGGGCAATGCAGCAATGAACACAGAAGTCCAAAATTTGAGGACTAATTGAAAAATAGCTCAGAGGAGTGTGAGTAGAATCAAGGAGATTCTTTGTCAGTGGTCATTCCTGAAAGGTTAGAGACAAGATCGGAGAGACTGGCCCTGAGTTCAGTTCCACTAGATAGTTCCTCCCTGCAGGTGAATGTGGCAGGCCCAGGCTGTCAGTTGTTACCCTGAGCTGGCCAGGACAGGAGAAAGAGCTGGCTCAACACCTGAACCCATTGGTCTCCCTCATGTCCTGATGGGGGGTTGTCTAAGATTAATATTTCATCTCTAACCAAGGGAAGGATGTCCAGGTCTTCTCCATGCACAGACTTTCCTAATCATGTGGCTTCCATTCACTTGCCTGAAGCGGCAGTTCTGGAGGGTGGAAATCAGTAGAGTCTGAATATCCTGGGTGTAACCTTGACCTGTGGCTGAGGCTATGGGCAAGTCATTTCACCTCTCTGGGCCTAATTCCAAGACTTAATGAACAAAGTAATGTGTATTTAATAGCATAGTAATGTGTATTTAATCTCTCAGTCTCTACAGGGTTGTAACCAGCCTGCAGTGACCTCAAAAGGAGAGAACAGAGGGAGCCCCTACCTTCCTCTCCTGCCATCTTTAAGGTCCTGCTGATGCCCACCATTGACCAAATCCAACAGAAAACCAGTCAGGGAGGGAGCCCAGTGGTGTGGGCTGTACAGGTGGCTTCCTGGGGGCAAAAGCAGGGTGGAAGTAGGGCATAGTGGACTTGAAAGATATTGTATAATTAGAACCATATTTGGTCTTTGACCCTAGTTCCTGGTTCAGAGCTCCTAAAACCCTTGGAATTTTTCTGAATGATAGGAGGACCTTTCGTTATTTGGAATGAGCCCCTTTTGATCTTACCTGAGTTTGTGCTAATGAGGTGATTTAGGACTGGGCCCTTGGATGGCCTCAGAATGGAGCTAATCACTAGAATGATCAAGTGATTAGAGTCAAAACTTCCAGCCCCACTTGCTGACCTCTGGGAAGGGGAGAAGGGCTGAAGACTAAGCTTTTATAAAAAACTGTTGATGTATGTACAAATCTGTGAATATACTGAGGTGTTGGGAAGGTGTTGTGCTCAGAGAAGGCATGAAAGATCTGAATACCACCAACCACCTCCAGGACCTTGTTTTGTGTGTCTCTTCCATCTGGCTATTCCCAAGTTATATCTTTTATACCAGTAAATATAAGGAAAGTGACTTCTGAGCTTTGTGAGCTATTATAGCAAATTATTGAACCCCAGGAGAAGATCATAGGAACACCTAATTTGTAGGTGGTCAGTCAGAGTACAGGAGACCTGGACTTAAATTTTTCATTTGAAATGGGGACAGTTTTGTGGGGCTGATCCCTTTGACTTGTGGAATTTGATGCTAATTTCAATTATATAGTGTCAGAATTGGACTAAATTATAGTACATCTAGCTGGTGTCCAGAGAGTTGGAGAATTGCTTACTGTAGAAAACCCCCACACCTTTGCTCTCATAAGTATTGTGCGAATATAGAAAAATAGTGTGATTCCATAGAGGGGCAGATGGAGACTGTCCAGTGCGGGGAGCACATAGGAAGTACTCAAATGAATTTTTTCCTACACCATGGGGAGCTCCGGAGACTTGATGACTGTATCACAGAATCACAGAGCCTTGTGGAGAAGGCCTGTCCTGTCCTGGACAGCACCACCATCCCCATTCATCCCCAGGAGGCTGACTGCCATCTCTCTTCACAGCATATTCAGGAATTCACCAATGAAACATGGCAAGCACGTACAGGAGAACCACTGCCTGACCATATGGTTCTGCTTGTGTGGTCCCTCATTGTGTCTCTTTTCCCCTTGGGGGGACTTCTTGGAGCATTGCTTGCAGGACCCATGGCCATCAAACTGGGAAGGTAAGTGTAACACCCCTCACCCAGTGCCCTTTGATGAGGGGCATCCCAATCTGCAGGCTAAGGAATGTGAAAGAAGAAAAATGCCCAGCAGGCTCCAGGCCCAGATCAGCTTCTCACCTAGTCTCTCATTCCAGCTGTATTTTCACCTTGAGAGTCACATGTTCAAGAAAATTTGGTAGAGAAAGGAGTTCAGTGCAGTGAGAGAGGGAAGACTCCTGGTTTCTAGTTCCATGTCTGCCAATAAGTGCAATTTGATCTTTTTTGTCTTTTTCAATTTTTTTTTTTTTTTTTTTTTTGGTATCAGATATTGAACGGGGGCACTTAACCACTGAGCCACATCCCAAACCCTTTTTCATATTTTATTTAGAGACAGAGTCTCACTGAGTTGCTTAGGACCCTGCTAAATTGCTGAGGTTGGCTTTGAACTCACAATCATCATGCCTCAGTCTCTCAAACTGCCTCTGGGATTACGGGCATGTGCCACCATACCCAGCGTGAACCTATCATTTTAAAAAGAAATTTTCTTGTTTTAGTTATAGGTGGACATAATACCTTTATTTTTATGTGGTACTGAGGATCAAACCCAGGGCCTCATGCACGCTAGGCAAGCGCCCTACCACTGAGCCACAACCCAGCCCCGCAATTTGATCTTAAGCGAATATTTTCTCTCTAGGCTTTGCTCTCCCCCTGTGTATCTGATGCAGTTCCCAAGTTGCAAACAACAGAAACTGACTGTGGCTGACATGATCAAAAACTGTAATAACTGGATGACTATTGAGGCAGCTCACAAGAATGAAAAGAAGTGTTTAAAAGCCAGACCTTAGCCAGGCACGGTGGCACACACCTCTCATCCCAGTTGCTCAGGGGTCTGAGGCAAGAGGATTGTGAGTTCAAAGTCAGCCTCAGCAACTCAGTGAGGCCCTAAAGCAACTCAGTGAGACCCTGACTCTAAATATTTTAAAAAGGACTGGGGATGTGACTCAGTGGATAAGCACCCCAGGTTCAATCCTTGGTATAAAAAACAAACAAACAAACAAAAACAAAAAGCCAGGCCTCAAAAGGGCATAAATCCAGGTAATGCTAAGGGTCTTAGCAGTCAAAGCTTTGGAATTTCCTTTAGGGAGGATGCCTTCAGCATGCTCAACTCTATCCATATTCTGTCTCCATTATCTTCATTCAAGGGTTATTCTTGGGTCACATGATTACTTTTGTGAAGGAGTGGGAGAGAGGCAATTCCAGATGGAAGGACACAAATGTTACCAGAGTCTACCCCTTTGCTAGCTACCAGACTATACAGACCCTTTCTTCCATACATTTAGTCTAAAAGTGACCCCAACTGATAATACTCAACCATGCTATATATACCAGTATCTGTATTCACCCTTCCTTGTGTAAGGTCACTCTGAGTATTGTTTTGTCACAACCACCATGAGCAATGTAATAGAGGTATTCTTTCTATGTGTGGGAGTTTTATATGATCTCCATTCTTCTGCTAGCCCTGCAGTTAATTAGGCCCTTTTGATATTCTGTATTTTACAGTAAATTTAAGTACAATAGTTTTCCCTTATCTGTGGGGGATATGTTCCAAGACCCAATGGATGCCTGAAACCACAAAGAGTACCAAACCCTATACTTACCATGCTTTTCCTATATATATACATGCCTATGATAAATTTTAACTTAGAAGTTAGGCATAATAAGAGATTAACAATAATAACTAATAAAACATTGAGCAAGTGGAATAATATATTAAAATAATATAATAAATTATTTAAAACATGAATTATTTACCCTCATTTGTTCTCTTTTACTCTGTGTCATACCTTACCAAGACATCTAGGCTACTTCCTGTTTCCTCTTCTCCAGTTCCTTTCAGTGTGAACTCATCAAAGTAGTGGACCAGCAGGATGCCCCATGGACTAATCATGGTCCACAGCTATAGAACTCTTGTATCCTTAAGGCAGTTCAGTTGAGGTATATTTTTGTCCATGCCAGGTGAAAGCCAAGTGTTTCTGACGTTATCTGTGTATTGAAATGGAATGAAATGCATTCACCAGGGCAAAGTCCTTAATTATTATTTAATGGATTTTACTATTTCCAGTGAAGAAACCATATATTTTTACAATTGTGATTGTTAGTTACAATTAGAGTTACTACTGGATCAAGTTAGTTTTTTACTTGATAATCTATTGTCATCTTCTGTACTCCAGACAAAGGAAACCTAAGCTGTGGCTCATGCGCTATCTCTGATGCATGGCTAACTTTGGCCAGAACACTGGCCTCTTCTAGTCTTCAGTTTTCTTATCAATAGAGTGATCTATGTGATCCTCGGTGGCTCTTGCTGGTGATAGCACTTCTGAGCTCATTATCAGGAGTCCAAAGCTGACACCTCATCATGGTGGAGCAGGTAACATTTCCAATGCCCCCTACTTAGTTTGGAGTCTTGGTTTCATTGACTAATCATTGGAAGATTCAACCATCCTGAAGTTTCTAAGAAGTGACTCTGTGTGCATGGAGGGAATTGTACTTGGCTTTCCATGCATTTCTTAACTCTAAAAATCTCTTTTCTTCCTCTGTTTTGTTTTTGTTTTTGTTTTTGTGTTTGTGTTTGTTTGTTTTGGTACTGGGGATTGAACCCAGGAGTGTTTTATCTTTGAGCTGCATCCCTGGCCCCCGCCACCCCCCCCCCCCCTCTTTTTTTTTTCCTTGGGTACCAGGGATTGAACTCAGGGGCACTTAACCACTGAACCACATCCTCAACCCTTTTAAAAATTTTATTTAGAGACAGGGTCTTGCTAAGTTGCTTGGGGCCTCACTAAATTGCTGAGGCTGGCTTTGAATTCTTGATTCTCCTACTTCAACCTCCAGAGCTACTGGGATTTCTGGCCCTTTTTATTTTTTATTTTGAGACAGGGTCTCACTAAGCTGCTGAAGCTGACCTAGAATTTGCTATCCTCCTGCCTCAGCCTCCCAAATTGCTGGGTTTATAGACATGTGCCACCATGCCTGGCTGCCCTAGAGTTTTCATTAAATCTGAGAAATAATATATTAGTTCCTTCATTTTACAAGGGAGTTTGGGGAAAGCAATGTTTATTCTAAAGGGGAAAAAGTCATAAAATATAAATCCTGTCATTTCATACTTCCATGCAGGCAAAAAGGAGAGTAATTTGGGGGTATGTTGGGGGAGTGCAGGAGTGTGCATCTCAAGGCATTCCACAAGTGAGCCAAGATGCAATGCTAGTGCTCGTTTCAATTTATATAGTTTATTCTCATTGAAAACAGTACACACACACACACACACACAGAGGACTGTGACTGATCGGGGCTGGTTGGAGATGCAGAAAGGAAAAGAGGGGTCCCTCTGAACCAAACCAAAGTGTCTCTTGCCTGTTTTCACTTTCCCCAAGGAAGAAGTCGCTCCTGGTGAACAACATCTTTGTGGTGACTGCAGCCATGCTGTTTGGCTTCAGCCACAAAGCAGGCTCCTTTGAGATGATCATGCTGGGAAGACTGCTTATGGGAGTCAGTGCAGGTATGGGGGCATCTCATCCTGCCTGTCTATTCTTGTTCATTTATTAATTCCCTTTATTTCTTTCCTTCTTTTTTCCCCTTTATTCACTACATATCTTTCATTCATGCCTACCTTTTTTGCATTTTTGCAAAATGATTACAAATGTTTTATCTTAAAAGACTCATATAACTAGATATTTATAGTAGATACAGAAAAATGAAAAAGTTGCAGGAATGGGGGAAAACATCCTCAAACTTACACTATCAACACTCTAAACCTGAGCTTCCTGGCAGCCAAGGTATAAAGGGACATAGGATTACTTTTCTGACATTCCTTGCGGAGGAAGGATAGCATATTAGGAACCCCTGAATTTCTGAGGCTTGATATGTGAGGGAGCAGAAGTTTTAGCACATCTACTTTGGCTTTTAGGGATTCCAGTCAAGTTACATCTTGACCCTGTACTTTTTACAGCCAGGTGTTAACATCTATGTTAGTTATCCATTCCTGTGAAACAAATTACCCCCAAATTTAGTGGCTTAAAATAATCAACATGATGTGTGTGTGTGCATGCACTTCAGGGGATGGAACCCAGGACCTCGAGCATGCTAGGTAAGTTTTCTACCACTGAGCTGTAGCCCCAGCCCACAACCAATATTTATAATTTCAATTTCTGTGGGTCAGGGGCCTGGGAATGTCTTAGTTGGGTAGCTCTGGTTTGAGGTTTCTCATGAGATTGTGCTAAGATGTCAGCTGGGGCTGCTGCCACCTGAAGGGGCTGGAGGATCTTTTGCTAAGTGGTTCCCTCAGGCCATTGGCAGGAGGCTCCAGCTCCTTACCCTGTGGGTCTCTCCATAGTGCTCCTTGAATATTCTCATAAAATGGTGGCTGGCATTCTCCAGAGTGAGTGGAGAGAGAGAAATGATGCATAGGAACTTTTAGTGCTCTTTATGTCCCCTTTTCAGAAGTTATGAACCATCGGTTTTCCCACATTCTATTCATTGGAAGTGAGTCTCTAAGAACAACCTATACTCAAGGGAAAGAAACGAGTCAGACTTTGTCATTGTGCCCTGAGTATCCAAAAAAGAAGGGATTCCTTCCTAAATGTTGGTAGAAGAGCAGAGGTACCCTTGAGACTCCTTGACAATCAGAGCAACTGTCTTCTTCTGAATTCTCTTCACCCCCTGTGTGGAGAAAGGAACTGGATACTGATAGATGTTTCCTGATCCCAGATCAGAGAGTGAAGTAGAGCTGCATTCCTTGCAGTTTTGCCAGGTATATGGTGTCCTAGTTTTTGCCATTTGTTACCAACTGGGATGGGCAGAAACGGTACTATCCAGTTTTGTTTTCCCATTGGCTATATAGGTGCCAGATGTGTCCATGGGGGACTGGGATGAGGTAAGAACCTATATCTGTAGTGGTCAATGAAAAGCATTCAAATGAGAGCCTGGCAGCTGGCAGGCATCCAGGACATGGTCCTGCTCTTTTCCTCCCTGCATGCACCCCAGCACTTCAGAGACTACATTATCAACT
This sequence comes from Sciurus carolinensis, assembly GCF_902686445.1. NCBI lineage: Eukaryota > Metazoa > Chordata > Mammalia > Rodentia > Sciuridae > Sciurus > Sciurus carolinensis. The sequence continues at coordinate 120,640,404 of NC_062220.1, read as the reverse complement.
TTCCATCACTATAATGAAATACCTGAGGCTATTAACTTATGAAAATGTTTATTTTGACTCCTGGTTCTGGAGGTTCCAGTCTAACATTGTTTTTGTTTTGTTTTGTTTTGTTACTGGGGATTGAATCCAGAAGTGCTTTACCACAGAGCTACATTCTTAGCCCTTTTTATTTATTTGAGGCAGGGGCTCATTAAATTAGAGTCTCACTAAGGTGCTGAGGCTGGCCTTGAATTTGTGATTCTCCTGTCTTAACCTCATGAGTTGCTAGGATTATAGGGGTGCACCACCATTCCTGGCTCCAGTCCAATATGGGAGTGGCATAGGCCTCAGGTGATGGCAGCATATCATGGTGGGAGTGTGTGGAGGAATAAATCATTCATCTCATGAGCCAGGAAGCAAAGAAGAAGAAGAAGAGACTGAGTTCCCACAATCTCCTTTGAGATCATGCTCCCAGTGACCTAAGGACTCCCATAAGGTCCCACCTCATGAAGGTCCATAGCACCTCCCAATAGCACTAGCCTGGAGACCAAACCTTTAACACACGGACATTTGGGGGACATTCAACATTCAAAATGTAGAGTTGGGATCCTATTGTCCCTATAGAAGGTAAGGTGGAACCCCTCAGAGTGTGTGGGGTGAGGGAATGGCCCTCTGAGTCACGATCCAACAGATAAGAGGCTGGTGCTGAGGGAGGCAGGAAAGAGACGCAGGCCTCACAGGGACCCTCTTGGTAGCTGATGCATCCCTGCTATGCACATGTCCAGGTGTGAGCATGAACATTCAGCCCATGTACCTGGGGGAGAGTGCTCCTAAGGAACTTCGAGGAGCAGTGGCCATGACCTCAGCCATCTTTACAGCCCTGGGGATTGTGATGGGTCAGGTGGTTGGACTGAGGTAAGTACCCCTTCCCCTGTGCATTTAGTGCTTTCAGAAATGCCAGTAAACATCTGTCTTCACCCAAATTTCTCCCCATGCTTCTATGCATGAAGTCATCAAAACCTTGTTCACAGCCTCGAATCCAATATACACATACGCAGACACAAAAAGGGCTTTTTGATCAGCCAAACTTCAGTGTAAATCACCTTTTCCCATCTTCCCAGGACTGGGAGCAAAGAACAGGTCTTGACAGAGGAGAGGGTGAAGATTTGGGCTTTTAAAGAGGAACTCATCCTAGCCATCATACTAAAAAAAGGAAAGTGCAGAGCCTAGTCCCTGAGGAGAAAAATTGATAGAGATGAGGTGGGGTAGGGGCCCTGACCTCTCAGTTCTTACCTGAGTTGGAAGGATCTTGATGTCCAGGCTCAGAGCTAGATAGAGTCACAGCCCAATGTGACCCTCGCAAGTGCTTAGTAAGGCAAGCATGGGGTCAAGGGGGAAGGTGAGGGGGCGTCTGTTCTGTTCTGTCCTCTGCCTCCCCAGGGAGCTGCTGGGTGGCCCACAAGTCTGGCCCCTGCTGCTGGCCAGTTGCCTGGTGCCTGGGATACTCCAACTTGTCTCCCTGCCCCTTCTTCCTGAGAGCCCACGTTACCTCCTCATTGACTGTGGAGACACAGAGGCCTGCCTAGCCGGTGAGTCCCTGCCCTTGGGCTTGTGGACTGTCCTTGTTCCAGAGATGCATCTCACCAGAGTATATAGGTCCTCATTTCTTGGGTTTTATTTAGTAGGGAAAAACTGTTCTTCTCTTTGTGTCTCAACTTCATGATCTATTCACATATCCCTTCAAAATTCTTTGTCCAGGGGATGTCCTAAATTATAGGGCAATAGGATGGATCAGACCCACCTCTGTCATCCAGGAAATCCAGGTGGTACATACACACACACACACACACACACACACACACACACACGTGCGTGCGCATGCACGATGAGACACGTGTGCAAGACCTTACCTGCCCAATGCCAACAGGGTGATGATTGTACATCAGTTAACTAGAATAAAGATGGTCAAGGAAAAATTGAAAAATATCTGACTTAAAACAATTATTTACCACATCTTTTATCATTTACTACTTTGGCAGCACAACTCTGCTAATTTCAGTTGGGCCAGGTCTTGGTCAAGTCTGATTTGGGCTGGGCTGGGGCAGTTCAGCTCTGTATGTTTGTCTTTCCTCTCATTCTTGGTACCAGTGAACCCAGGGACATTCTTAGCGTGTGATGGCAGAGGCACAAGAAGGCAAAACAGTTACACAAGTACTTTCAAAACCTTTAGCCTCTCCCCTCACCTATTAGCATCTCATTAATTAAAGGGAGTCATGCTGTTTTAGATTTAAAGCCACGGGATGGATGGGAAAATTGATGGCATGTGCTCCCCCATGGCAAAGAGTGTGGACTTAAGGAGGGATGAAGACCAGGACCCAGGAATGTATTCTTGGTTGGCCATCATGGCCACACATTTTCACGATTTTTTTTTTTTTTTTTTTTTTTTTTGAGATAAGAGTCTCTATATGTTCCTAAGGCTGATCTTGAACTCCTGAGCTCAAGTGACCCTCCTGCCTCAGCTCAAGTACATAAGGCATAGTACCTTGCCTGCCCATGGTCACAATTATTATGTTTATCTCCCCTCTCTGCAAAATATGTTCAGTCCCATCCCAGGATCTCCCACAGTCCCATTCATTACATCAGTTTTGAAGTCCCAGATTCTTATTTATTTATTTTTTGGTACCATGGATTGAACCCAGAGATGCTTAACCACTGAGCCCTTTTATACTTTTTTGTTTTGAAACGGGGTCTTACTAAGGTGCTTAGGGTCTCACTAAGTTGCTGAGGCTGGCTTTGAACTTATGATCCTCCTGCCTCAGGCTCCTGGGCCATTGGCATTACAGGCATGCACCACTAAGGCCCAGTGAAGAAGTGTCAGATCTTAAGATCACATTGAATTATATGTGCCTGTTCTTTTTTTTTTTTTTGTACTGGGTATTGAACCCAGGACCTTGCACATACTGAGCAAGCGCTCTTGCCTTGAGAGCTACATTCTCAGTTCTTTTATTTATTTTGAGACAGAGTCTTGCTAAATTGCCCAGGCTGACCTCAAAATGGCAATCCTCCTGCTTCAGTCTCCTGAATCATTGGAATTATAGTGTGCAACACCATACCTGGCTTTTATTATTTTTTGATATAGGTTCATCCTAAGTTGTCCAGGTGGGCCTCAAACTTTCAATCTTCCCTAGTAGCTGGGATTAGAGGTGTGAATCACTGCTTCTGGCTATCTGTGCCTTTTCTTGATCCAAAGACCATGGTTTTAAAAAACAGGTCTTCTTCCCATCCCATATTCAGCGTACAATGGTCAAAGTGAGACAAGGCAACCAGAATTTAAGAGTCTGATTTCAAACACAAGGAGGCCAGAAGGCACAAAGCAGTCATGGATCCATAACAATTCTGAAATGCCCCTGGAAACACATTGCCAGGTCTCCCTGGCTTAGAGGTAGGACTTGATCTGCCCCCTGGGAAGAGTTCTCCCATGGTTTTTGCTTCTGCCCTCTGAGATATTCTTCCTTTTTTTATCACCTTTCCTTGGCACTTTCTGGAGAGTTTTGGAAAATGTGCTGCTTTGGTGGTTGAGCAAATTTCTCTGCTACTGCCTGTGGGAAGTTAGGGCACTGACCGTCTTTATATTTCGAGCTGTTTAGTCTTTTTTGTCTAGCTGGCATAACTTTTGCCAATATAATCTTCTCAAAAATGATGTGAGTTTTCTATGTATTTGATTTACATACCCAAAGAGAGAGAAAGAGAGAGAGAGAGAGAGAGAGAGAGAGAGAGAGAGAGAGACACTTGGGGTTGGGGTGAAGGGCTCACTGTCGGAGGGAGGGGGATCAAAGGAGGACTGAGGGAGGGGAAGTGCAGCACCCTCCCCATCTTAGCCCTGCAGCTGCTGCGGGGCACCCAGGATGTGACAAAGGAGATGAAGGAGATGGAGGAGGAGCGTGCTGCCTGCCAGGGCCGCCAGGCAAGGCACCCATGGGAGTTGTTCCAGGATCGGGACCTGAGGAGGCAAGTGACAAGCCTCGTGGTGCTGGGCAGTGCCCTGGAGCTCTGTGGGAATGACTCGGTGAGGCCCTGCCCTGTCCTATACCCTGGGTCTGCTGAGGGTTTGTGCTGTAGGCAGCTGGGAGCCATGGGAGGTTGAAGGGAACCAATACTTCAGAGTTGCCCCTCCTGCTGGCCCAATCCCAGGTATATGCCTATGCCTCCTCAGTGTTCTGGGAAGCAGGAGTGCCTGAAGAGATGATCCAGTATGCCATCATTGGGACTGGGAGCTGTGAACTGTTTGCAACTTTTGTTAGCGTGAGTCTGAATTTGGACCCACCCTCCATCAGTACTGCTGGGAGGGACGCTTGGGATGCTGATGCTCTTAGGACTTCAGTCCAATGCATTAAGCCATGTTCCACTCCTGTTCATGGTGGTAAAGTGCAGCAAGTCAGCAGGCATTTCTACTGTTTGCTGGGCATTCACACCATTGTTTTGAGATGAGAACACTAAATGAATTTGAGTAATTAACCATGGTCCTTTGGGAAATTAGTGAAGTTGTGACCTTCTGAAGCAATAAATTGTCCCCCCACAACACACTCCAGATTCCTTATGAGGCCCCTCCCTAGTGCTTATTCTCAAACCAAGGGCCCAATGTGTGGTACATTACTGAATGGTTCCTTTCCTTTGCAGTGCGTGGTGATTGAGAGGGTGGGACGAAAGGTGCTACTGATGGGGGGATACTCTCTGATGACCTTCTGGGCTACCATCTTCACAGTAGCCCTGTGCCTGAAGGTACTTGGGAGAAAAGGGGTGGTGGTGGGGCCAGGTCTCTTTTCCACCTCACCCCACTTTATCTGCTGCAGAGCTCCTTCCCCTGGATGCCCTACCTGGCTATGTCCTGCATCTTTGCTTTCATCCTCAGCTTTGGCATTGGTCCTGGTGAGTGGGCCTGAGGGCTTCTGGTCTTTGGGGCTTGCTGAAGGAACAATGTGTGTCTGAGTGAATGGGTGGGTGTGACTGCAATGTCATTTGCAGATCCCAGACCCACCTGTGCTGAGGCTTCTGGGTGGGCTAGAAGAGGACATCCAGGGGCCCCCATGCAGACTGGATTAAGGTGAGGGAGAGGCAGGGCAAGGAGCCCGGATTGATAGCCCTCTGTCCTCTTCTCGTAGCTGGAGTGACAGGAATCCTGGCCACAGAGCTGTTTGATCAGACAGCCCGACCTGCTGCTTACATGGTCTGTGGGGCGCTTATGTGGACCATGCTCTTCCTGGTTGGAATTGGGCTCCCATTTATCATGGTAGGCCTACTCTTCCCCCTGGGGTGGGAGGCCCTGCTTCAGATATTGTCCCTATCACTATAGCACCCCAGGGAGTGGTGCCTCTGTACATGGAAACTGAGGCCAAGTGGGAGGAACCTTATGTGAGCAAAGGGAGCAAGTCCTTCCTCATAACTTGTCATGAACCTTCCACTGAGATGAGCCACACCAGGTCTTGGGGTCTCTTTTAACCCACAGGAGAGCTTGTCCCATTTCCTCTTTGTTCCTTTCCTTGGTGTCTGTGTCTGTGGAGCCATCTACGCTGGATTGTTCCTCCCTGAGACCAAAGGCAAGACCTTCCTGGAGATCTCTGAGGAACTGTACAGACTCAACTTGTCCATGCAGGTCCAGGGCCCCACAAGGAGTAGCAGGGAGGTCATCCAGTCCACAGAGCTATAGCTGCACAGTTGTGGCAGGGGCTAAAGGTGACTGCTGCCCTGTCCTTTGCTTTTCAGATTCACTTGCATTTTAATGAGTGTTTATTGAGTGCAGACATGGTACCAGGTATTTAGCAATCATTGGTGAGCCAGGCAGGCAGGACATGCAACCCCTTGATGCTTGATGTCTAAAGACAACTAACTGACAGGAAACCAATTAAAACATTCACACTTGTGAGAATACAGTGGAAGAGAAGTACAGGTGGTGCTGGGAGCCTGACCTAGTCTGGGAGGAAGGAGGTGGTTAAAAAAGGATTTTCTGAGAAACTGATATTAAAAATGAACTTTACTGGAGCTGGGGATATAGCTCAGTTGATAGAGTGCCTTGCATGCATGAGACCCTGGGTTCAATCCCCAGCACAACAACCACAAAAAAGGTAAATCAACTTTATTGGAATATAATTTACATACTATCCTATATATCCATTTTAAGTGAATATCTGATGAGTTGCGACAGATGTATACACCCTTGAAATACCACTATAATCAAGGTAGACCATTTGCATCACCTCCAAAGCACCCTTATGCCCCTTGGCTATCAATAACCCACTCCACCACTTACCCCAGGCAAACACTGACCTGTTTTCTGCCACTACCAGTCAGATTTGCCTTTTTTATACTTTGATAATTCTATATTCTATGAATGCACTTGTGTCTGGCTTTCTTTGAATAAAGTTTTTGTTGCATTTGTTAGTATATATTCCTTTGTGTTGCTGAGTAGTTATCCCCTGTATGAATATACCATGATTTGTTTATCCCTTTGTCTGTTAGTAGACATTTGGATTGCTTCTAATTCTTGGCCATCATGAATAAAATTGCTGTGAATATTCCTATGCAGATTATTGTATAGATGTATGTTTTCATTTTTTGTGTATCTTCTTGGGCTACTATAACACAGTATCACAGACTGGGTGGCTTACAAACAACAGAAATTTATTCCTCATAATTCTTGAGACTGGAAAGTCTAGGATCAAGGGACTGCTTCCTGGTTTATAAAGATCTGTCTTCTAAAAAAAAAAAAAATTTAAGAAAAAAAAAGATCTATCTTCTTGCTGTAACTTCACATGGCAGAATGAGTGAGGAAGATTCATCACTTTTTAATTTTATTTTTACTTTGCAGTGCTGGGGATTGAACCCTGGGCCTTGTACTTTTGAGGAAAGCACTCTACCAATTGAGCTATATTCCTAGCCTGCTTCATCACTTTTATAAGGGCACTAGTGGATCCCATTCATGAAAGCTCTACCCTCATGACCTAATCACATCTTAAAGGCATAGCCTCCAAAACCATCATATTAGTTAGCAAGAGATCTCTAGAGAAGTTATTGGGAATGACAGCATTGCAATGGGAATACGTGGACCAATACTAAACTATGGGTGCATTCAAGAAGGTTGGGCAAGTAGTTTTTACAGGAAAAAATGAAAAATTTTGGTGAGCTGCGCAGATGCAAAGTATTCATTAATCTGTTTTCCAAGGTGATTATAGAGTGTTTTACACTTTCACTAGCAACGATTGAGAGTTCTGGATATCCAAATCATCAGTACTTGGTATTGTCAGTCTTTACAATTTGGTCATTCTAGTGAGTGTGTAGTCAGTACTCTCTTTGTGCTTTAATTATGGTACTTCCTCGATGACTAGTGAAGTTGACCACCTTTTCATGTGCTTAGTATGACCATTTATCTGCTTTTGTGAAGAATCCGTTCATATATTTTGCCTACTATTTTCATTGGATCATCTTATTTTTTAACTGCAGTCATGCTCTATACATTTTGGCTGCCAGTACTTGGTCAGATATATATATTGCAAATATCTTTTGTAGTCATTGCTTGCCTTGTAACTTTCTTAAAAAGGAAAAAAAATAGTGTCTAAGAGCAGAAAAGTTTGATAAGTTCAATCTATTAATTTTTTATGATTCATGCTTTTTGAGTCTAAAGACATCTTTGCCTATGCCAATATTGCAAAGATTTTCTTTTAACTTTAACATTTATTGATGATCAATTTCAAGTTAATTTTGGTGTATGGGGTAAGGTAAGTGTTGAATTTCTTTTTTTTTTTTTTTTTTTTTTTTTTTTTTTTTTGTGGTGCTGGGGATCGAACCCAGGGCTTTGTGCTTGCAAGGCAAGCACTCTACCGACTGAGCTATCTCCCCAGCCCTGAATTTCTTTTTAAATGAATAACCAGGAGTATCAATACTACTTGTTGAAAAGATCATCTGTGGTTCATTGAATTACTTTGGTACCTAAGTCAAAAAATCATTTGGCCACTGTTACATAGTGAGGAATTTTACTGGTATTTGGCAGGAAACAGTAGCCATTAAGTAGAAGTGATAGAAAGGTAGTAGAATGAGACAGACAATATTACCCAAGTATATGTATGATTACATGAATGGTGTGAATCTACGTTATGTACTACCACAGAAATGAAAAGTTGTACCCCATTTGAGTACAATGCATCGAAATGCAGTCTGAAAAATTTTTTAAATTTAAATAAAAAAAAAAAAGTAGAAGTGATAGGTCTGTGGGTTCTTTGGGGAAAGAGACATCTCTGAATCAAGGGAAGTTAGAAGCAATCTCTAGGAGGTGAGCCTGAGCTGGCTGCCTACTCACAGACTCAGAGGGGGCTGTTTTAAGGCTAGAGCCATTTAGAAGCAGCTGTGATGAAGGATGAAAACAAAGACCCTGTGTGTCTGGTCACTGTGAAGTCTTCTGGAAGGTGACAATCTTCCCAGGAGCTCCTGTGTGGTCACCCTGCTTCTTTCTCTCTGCTGATTTCTGCCTCTGCTGACTTGCCTCCCCAGCTTAGCCTCAGTCACCAAAAAGGCTGCCCTGGCTGCTGTGACTGCAGGCCTCCAGGGAAGATTCATGAGAAAGAATCTGCTGACAAGCACCCCCTGGGATTCCATGGTTCATAGGCTATGAGCATAGCACATGTCGAGTGGCACGCAGGAGGAGGCCCACATTGGTCACACTTTGGTGTCCTGATCCCCAGCTTGGGCCCAACCCTCTGAGCATGTCATGCTCACTATCTACCCAGCCAGAACTGGCTCTGGCTTCTCTCTAGGAAAAGAGGGTAAGCATTCCAAGTCCTTATTTCCTGGGGAGCTCCTCAGTGGGGGAGAGGACACAGGGATTCAGGACAGGACACTGCAGATAGGAGGGGCAGTGCTAAGGGGAAGAGGAGAGGCTGGTCAGACATTGTATGGGAAAAGGGAAGGGGATCTGACTGGCAGCTGACTTGTCTCTGTTAAACCTGTTTCCAGGTATGAGCAGGAACATCTAGTTGTATCTGGAAGGTGCCCCCAAGGCATTCCAAGGAGCATGGCCATTCTCCCAGCTTTGGCCCACTTGTCCAGATACCAGATGCACTGTGGCATCTCCCTACTTCCCAGCCCCACTACTGGCCCAAATCTCTCCCTCTCCTGCTTGCCTGTAACCTAAGCTTGGGAGTCTCAGTTTCCCAGGGCCTGAGACCAGAGCCAGAGCCCGGGGCTCAGTCTCTTCCCTACAGGGGAGCAGGGTTGTGTGGTCATCTAGTTGCCAGGTTCTGGGTAGTACTCATGAGGTTCTAGGGCTGTACATCTTCCAAATGACTGTCATACATTTGTTCTCATTCTCTCCTCTCTCAAATTGTTTGAGTGTCTGGTTCCCTCTTGAGGGCACAGGTCACTCTTTCCATTACTCAGTATAATCGTTAAATTTATTCCTTCATGTTTATTTGCATCTACTTAGGGCCAAGTACATCCTGAGACCTCCCCAGTCCCTACTTCAGGCTCTCTCCAGGATTTTGAGAGTGGTGGTGACCTTCACCTTGCAAAAAGTCTCACAACAAAATGTTCAGAGTGAACATCTATGGGTTTCTATGTATCAGGGGCATGCTCAATGCTTTACAAGCTCTGTAAGCTCATGGCCCACAGGGAAGGCAGGAAGGAAAGCAAACCTCGGATCAGCAAGCTTTCCTTTATTCTGCAGTGAAATCAATCGATTAAGCATGGGAGGGTTCATTTTTTAAGTATAGAGATGGCCCCCCCAGCTTACAGGAGTCTGGGTTTTATAGTTTCACTGGGGACTGCCGACATGCAGTTTGAACAGTCAGGGGCTAGTTGTGCAAGTTAAAACTTTAACTTGGGAAGGCAGTTGTAAAAAAAGTTGAAATTCATTGTTATCTGAGGAAGAGTTCTGATCCCGAGGGATGAGTACTCAGATCTTGTCCATGGCTTTTCTTTCTTTGGGATTCATTGCTTCCCAGAGTTTTGGTATTTGTTGTGCCACCATTCAGAACTAACTTGCTGTGGGGGAAGGTCAAAGTCCAGAGCCCAGCATCCAGTATCCACCCCTTTCCTTCAGGGCCCATTGTTATTAGGAAAGGATTTACTGGGAGGTTAATGCTTGGCTAGTTTCCCCTCCCCTCTCCAGAGCCACACTGTCCCTCCATTTTTCTTGGGAAGCTGTCTTGTAGGACTGTTATTTTTCATAACCCTTCAGGTTTCTTTAATTCTAACAGGGAATAATCTATGAAATTAGTACTTTTACCATCCCTGTTGTACAAATGAGAGACGGAAGCATGTAAAGTCCAGTGGCTTGTCCAAAATCATGCACTAAGTAGAAGAGCCAGGATTAGCTGGGGTGACCTTGGACAAGCTTGACCTTGGGCACTGGACGTTGATCCCCTGTTGGCTGCCTCCAGGGACAGGCAGATGCCTGAGTTCAACATCAAAATGGTTCTGAGATTCAGAGTACTGATAGGCATTGTAACCTGCAGTCTGTATGTTTCCTGGTCCCTATTTTATTTTGGGAGGCCCAGAAGCCACCAGAGGAGTCCAGGGTAACACTTTGGATTAATGGTGGAGCTGGGGTGTCCAGTACTTTCCAAGGTTGGGTCAGAATGGATTGGGATAGCAGGATTTCCACACAAGCTGAAGGACATGGAGACCAAGTATCAGCAAACAGTTGTCAAGCCCTAAGGTCATACTTTCCCTTCTTGGGCTTTGTTCTGCAGGCAGCAGGGAATTATTGAAGGTAAGAGAGAACCAGACACCCAGAAACAAGGATGCCGATGGGGAAGCCCAAGTGCCCAGCCTGGTGACCTCAGCAGGGGGTCACATTGCAGAGGCAGATGTCAACTTCTCACCTACTCAGCGTGAGGGCGCGCGCGCACACACACACACACACACACACACACACACACACAGGCTGTCCTAAAGCCCAGGTGTGCAGAAGTTGAGAGATGATGGTTGGAGGTATTGGGGAGGCTTTATGGACACCATAAATGCTGCAGAGTAGAGATGGGGAAGGCTTTGTGTATATAGAGGGAAGGTGCCAGAAGGAAGTCCATAACTCATCTGGGGCAGGAGATGAGGTGGGTGGGTGGGAGACTGAAGGCAAGGTTGAAGAATTTATTCTATAAGGCTAGGGAGCCAAACCTCCACCAGTCTCTTCCACATCACTCCAATGACCACTGTCCCCACTCTCTCTGAGGGGTTATCCCTGACCCAAAGGTTTAAGCCAACACCTCTCCACATTCCAGGAGGTAAGGATTTCTGAGAAGCAGTCCAGGACACCACCATTGGACAGGTCACTGTGAGTTTCTTATGGCCCTCATTAGTGATGTGTGGCCTGTCACTTCCTTGTGATCAGGGGCTCCCAAGCAGACTGGTCTCAGGCTTGCTGGGAGCTGGCAAAGGTGGGTGGGGACAGGGAAGGAAAATGTCTCCCACTATGCTCCAATGCCCATTAGAGTCTCCATCTTGTAAGTTCATTTCCCACTCCAGGTGATTCGCTTACCAGCACTGTGATCAGTGAGCATTTACTGAGCATCTACTGTATGCCAGGACATTGACATTTGCTGTCTTTTCACTTACTCTTCACACACATCTATGAGAAAGGACTCACCACTCCTTTTTGAGATGAATAAACTGAGGCTCTGAGAGCTTAAGCAGATCAACCTGGATCACCCTGCTTTTACCCATGTCCCAGTGTCCTGTGGGGATAGTGGTGAATGCTGGTCCCCTGTGTTAGTCAGCTTTCCACCATTTGGCAAAATACCTGAGATAAACAATTTATAGGGAAAGAAGATTTATTTTGGCTTATAGTTTCAGAAGTTTCAGCTCAGAGTTAGTTAGCTACATTACTTTGGGGCCTATAGCAAGATGGTGGGAGTGTGGCAGAGGAAACTGCCCATGCAGCCAAGAAGCAGAGAGAGGGAAGATGAGGGGTCAGAATCCCAATATACCTTCAATGTCACACCCCAAATAACCTAACTTCCCTCCACTAGACTCTACTTCCTAAAGATTCCACCATTTTCCAATGACTACAGTCTGGTGACCACAACTTTAATGTAGAGTCACTGGGGAACACTTATCCAAACTATAGTAATTCTCAGCCAGTGTAGGCTCTTCCTTTGCAGTGTGTGCTCACAGACTGCTGGGGAAGAATATTCTGTCATGGTCTTCAGGCAGACACCCCTCTTTGCAGTCCTGTGCCTTCAGGTAGGGCTGGGTTGGAGTCACCAGCAGAGATGATGAGCACCCCCGCCCAGGTTTTTTTTCTTTTTTTTTTTTTTTTTCACTACAGCTGGAGGGGAATGGGTTTGCAACTTTCCCTATATTCAATGCCCTGAACATAGGCATAGGAACTAGTGAGTCCAGATGGTTAGGGCTCAAGGCCAGCTGGTTCTTGCTGTGGAATGCCTGGTGAAGGGCTGCTGGGGGCAGGTAGGTGGAGAGGGGCTGCATGTGCCAGTTGGAGGGTGAAGAGCCACAGAGCAGCCAGCCAAGTCTCAGGAACTCGTGTCACGGAGAGGCAGTTTAAGAAAGAACAGGTGTCCCCCTACTCTTTTTCCACCCTCCATCATGGTGGTCTCTCCTGTCCACAAAGATTGTCCACTGGAGGGCTGGCTACCCATGCATAGGACCTTCCAGGCATTCATGTGGACCATCTTCCTCTTTATCCAACTGATATTTTCTTTTCTCCCCTTCTCTGCTCAGAAGTACTTCACATGCATGAGCCATGACTCATGAAGTCCTCTGTGCCAGCCAGGAGTTGCACAGGGTCTGCACAGGACAGAAACTCTGATGAACAGTGACTTAAGCAGAGAAGAGATTGTTTTTCTTGTGTAACTAAAGAGACTGAGCCAACCCCTGTGGTCCTTTAGGTTTCTACTCTCCACTCCTTGGCCTGTCCTTTTCCAGTTCAAGGCAGCCTGATACTTGCTGCACTTCCAGGTGTCATGTCCAGGTTCCAGGAAGGTGGAAGGAAGAAAAGGATAGGATGGTACCTCCCTCAGACATGCATTGGTCACAGCCATGCTGTGTGGCCACACCTGATTGTCAGGAGCCCTGGGGTGATAAATGTTCTAATGAAACAGAACCTGGATGCTGCTGTCAGTGAACAGGAAAGGAGAA